>NC_140966.1:110029809-110049889 GCF_056783735.1 Eptatretus burgeri | reverse complement strand
ATGAACGGGGGGGGGGGGGGCAAAGCAAAAATTGAACGGGGCTGGTGAACAGGGGCAGTGGGCATGGCATGGCAAAGGCAGCAGGCAAACACAGCCCGCAGAAGAAGGCCGCTGCAGGCAAACGCAGCCGGCAGATGAACTGGCCGGCACAGGCCTTGAAGAAAAAACAGCCAGCCGGCAGATGAAGTGGGCCGGCACAGGCCTTGCAGCACAGCAGCTGCAGACGATCCAGCCGGCACAGGCCTTGCAGCACAGCAGCTGCAGATGAAGTTGGCCAGCCTTTGCCGTTCCGTGGAGGTTGGTGGAGGGAGTGCGGTGGTGCTGGCCACTTGGAAGGCGGGCTCGGACCTACCTACCTGTCTCCCTCCCACCTATCGCCTTTGCCTGTCACTGAACATACCCACTCCCTTAATTTGTCAAACCCCAATTTAGCCCCAACTTATTTTTTTGGGTTGTTTTTATTTTTACTTCCCCACTATAAATCGTCCCCTAACCCCCTTTACTGTCCTTGTTCGGCTAACCTATCCTGTCACCTAGCCTACTCCCCACCCCTACGTTCCCTTCCCAGAGGGGAGTAAGGGAGAGCTAACGTCCTGTGTCGAGGCCCAACTCAAGCCTCAGAATGGCCTCCCCAGAGTTCGGCGATCTTAACACCAAGTGGGTCCAGCGGCCCACAACGACAGCGAGGGGATGGATGGTGCGGAGGGGTACATCTCCTAATCTACCCTAACCATTTAACTGTTAAACTACCACGGGGCTTTCAACAAGCGCCTCTCGCTTAAACTATTGGTTCTAACAACCCAGATTCCCGTCGCCTGTGTTGGTGTCCTCACAATTTCGGGCCTCGCCCCCCAATTTTCTCTCCGTGCCCTCACACGGTCTCATGGCTGGGACACGTGGCTCCCTTTGGCAGGCACGACCCTCTGCCGATTCTCCCGCTATGGCACCCCCGGGCACTACACTGCCTCCGAGCCTACCAGCTCCCTAACACCGGGGAGTGCCCCCCATGGCACTTCCCCTGAAACGCACACGTGGCAGGCTGGCTTCCCAGGCCCCTTTCCGAGGGTCACCCTTGCCCACAACACTGCCCACGCGGCTAACGGCGCCCCGGGCCTCCGCACCAAGCAGACGCACCCGTGCCCACTACGCTATCCCGGCCCCCGATGGGCCCTTGGCCTACCACGGCCGACTAGACTGGTGCCCGGGGTACCCACTCAGCGATACTCACCTTTCGCAGCCACGCTTTCAAGCCCGTCAACAGGGCTCCTGCACCCCTCCAAACGGGTTTCGAGCCTACACTCCCACCAACAACAAAACGACCTCCATTTTTCAATTTGACTAACCCAGCTAACTCACTTTACTCTGACCCCGGGGGTCCCTTGGGCGGGAGTCACTCCTCCCCCCAATCACTCATCGCACCATGCATTCCCCATTCGCTCCACTCACACAGACCCGCTGGCCTCACTCACTCACCAAGCACATGCTTCCACTTCACTCACCAACTCTTCAACACACACACCGCTGAACTTGCCATCCTTCTATCTGCATCCCCTAACTAACTCGTGCTCCCACGTCGTCCCTTAAACTATAGCACGTTCCTTTTAACACTACGTAGCTAAACTACGTCCCCTCTACACATCCAAAGTCTGTCCATGTCCTCAAAATCAAAAAATCATTTTATTTCCCAACCTAAATCTCGCTATCATCCCTCTAACTAATCCATTCCACGGACTCCATGAGGACTTACCCCTGCCCCATGAAGTCGGTCTAACTAAGCTAACCCTTCCCCCTAACTAGTTTCCATCCTGTGCCCCTGGGTTCAAGGGGGTCTTCCACCCCTTGCCCAGGAATCCTGTGCACCCGAAAGTGAGGCTTGCTTTTTTTTTTTTTCTTTACCTGCGCAGCACCAGCGCGGCAACTCAGAGCTCGAGAACTTTGCACCTGCCCGTGACGTCATGCAGCTGCACGTGTTCCTCGTCCCTCCTTGGACGGTTCCATCCGGCAGGGATGCCCCTCCTGCCGGATTCCAACCACACGTGCAGCCATGACGTCACCGTGCGCAGAAAAAAAACACAAGCCCCACGTCTCGAGGGGTTCCCCACGCGAACACATGTGCTTTGCCCGTTGGAGCTTAACACATACGATCGCGTGGAGAACCCGTCCGGTCCAAATCCGAAATCCTGCCTAATTTTGTCCGTCCGCGGGATCGGCAAATCCACCGCTGGCGTTTCCGGACCGGGACTTCACTATCGCAAGCGAGCACGTGGTGGTCTCGTGCGTTGCACAGCACGAACCGCGTGCTCACTGCTGGGTGAACCCGGCACGCTCCCCGAAACAACTACAGCCGCTACTCGGCTTTCTTTCTTTACATGTCGCCGTCGTCGCAATTCGACCCACGCACACCTGCGTGTTACGATGCTCACACTCCATTCCATTACATTCACCCCGGGAGACGCGGCTGCGTGCTCCCGCATGCCCACCGACATCTCCCTCACATAGCGCTCTCTCACACACACGGTCTCCCTAGCATAAACCATACCACTCACACGTGGTGCTCCATTCACTCGCGGCCTTCCACTCACTCGTGCTGCCTCATCCACACACCGTGCCTCACTCACACACGCGGGGGCACACACCCGCGGTTCCTCACTCACACACACGGCGACACACACACGGTGCCTCATCCACACATGGCGTGCTGGGAAGCACGTACTCCGGCACCATCGCCACCACACCACTCACACACGGGGTCGCTTCCACACACGGGGACGCACTCACACCTTGCACCACACACACAGGGACAACCACACTGGGGATTCTTGTCCCCACAAGGGTCTCCAGGGCCTCTATACCCCCCAAGCTCTCCGTGCACCCGTCCACAGCACTCCTCCCCTCGACCTCGCAAAGCACGACCGAACTCACCTGGTCGTGACTCGCCTCAAGGGGGCAGACTCCCTCCCCTCGTTCCTGGAGGAGGCCATCCAGGTGCTCGCACTGGGTCCCTACACGCTCCGCGAGCTCACCCCCATTATCCTCCACTACCTCCGTGTGTGTGTGCGCGTCACTTACCCCGTCTTCATCGTGTTGTCTCTCCTCTATTTTTTCTGTCTCCCGTGTCTCTATACATTTATAAGTTTCTGTCGTCGTCACCTCGTGTCTCGTCTCACACGTTTTGGTCTCCCCATTTAATTTTTCCCTCTTGGTCACCGTCGATTCCTCTGTCACGACCATCGCCCAACACGCCCCCTGAATTATTTTTTCACCCGCCTCCACCGCGGGCCTGTCAGCCGTTGCACCCCCACCCAGCTCGTTTGCTCCCACACGTGGAGTCGCCATTTTTATCTCCCTGGTCACGGCCTTCATGCCCGCCTGCAGGCATCGGCCCATGTTCTGCGTCTCACCCCGAGGCTCTTTCATTTCCTCCTTCATGTTTGTTTCCATTCCGTTCATTTGCTGTGTATTCGCATCCAATTTTTGTGTATTCGCATCCATCTTCGTTTTTACTTCGTCCATTTGCTTGTTCATGTTCGCATTCATCTTCGCTGTCATTGCCGCCAGCATGGCGCATAGCTGGGCCATGTCGGGTGCGCTTGAGTGAGCCGTTTCGGCAGGGGTTGGGGAAGGGTTTTGGTGGAGAGGGAGGGGGGGAGGTGTCATACACCGCGGCCGCACCCATTTCGGGCTCTGGGTTCAGTTGGGCGAGTTCATGTTCCTGCACGGGCATTCCATCCTGGGCCATGGATCCTGCACATTCTACATCCATTTCTAATACCCCCGGCTCCCGCTCGCCTTGAGACGTCATCTTGCTTCTCTTAAAGGGTTAATTTCGCTCGCTCGTAATTTGGAGGGAATCGGGGGTCGCTTCTCTCACCCCTGGACCGATTCCCGTGAATTTAGCCGGAGACAGGAGAGCCCGTTTTCCTGTTCTCCGATACCAGTGCCGCGAGGAGGGCGATGAATTTGTATCGCACGACCTGACACCAGTGTTACGGATTCGCGCCCGCCGGCGTGCTGACGGCCACATAACTCGAATCGCGGCACGTCGCCCACCGGACGGACAATCCAGTCGTGACCCTCTCGGACTTACGCCGGGAACCAGTCACGGGTGGACCTTTCGGTCTCACCGCCATCGAGCCAATCAGCCCCCGCGTGGGATAGGGTTGCTCGCCAAATTCGACCTACCTAAGTACCCACACGGAGGGTAGACCGGGCGATCGCACCTCGCCGCAGGTCGACTTCGGACACGGGCCACTTAAGCGACCCGTTCCGTACTATCGGGATAACCGAGCGGTGTTATCGTCGGCCTCGACGGTTCGATTAATTATCGGGCGTATTCAGCCCACTACCAACCCTTTACGTGAAGCAAGATGAGGATTCAATGAAAGAAATGACGAAGCGAAGCGGGAAACAGTTCAACACAAAGCACATTTATTCGCAATGAACGGAAAGCGCACATATACAATTCCACCAAAAGCACATAGAAAAGAAAAGAAACACAATGCAATTTTACACCAAAAGCAAATGCGACAATGCAGATCTAATACCGATTACGCGAGCACACGGCAACACTTCTACAATTTTACTTCACAGACGGCGCCGACAACACATACCCAAAACCAAGGAAAAGAACAGAGAACCCTCAAAGATGAGGCGGGCCTGAGGCCGAGACCGGGTCGGGCCTACCCGTCTGGTGATGAGACGCGGAGCGGCGATGGTGCCTCAACTCCGCGGGCCTCGCGGGCAGTGTCTGGTAGGGGGTGGGAAAGGGGCCCCCTTGGTCGCACTATCTCAGCGCGGGGGGAAACAGGAGGGGGTTGCTGATGCTCGGGGTATAGAGGATTCCTACTCTGCCACGAGTCCCGCGACGAGCGTCTCCACCTCGGCCAGGTCGCGCCGTCGGCCTCCCTGGTGTGCAGCTCCCGGCACGACGCGAGCACCCCCTCGTCTGCCCTCGCCGCCTTTCCACAGCTCCGTCCCCTTCGCTCCGACTCCAACGCACACGACGACGACCAACTCCTTCTTGCTTCTTCTTCCCAACTCCACCGCCCGCGAAGTCTTAACTCTGCTCTACTGACGAACGCGGTCGCTTATACAAGCCCTGTGGCTTCGCTCTCTCATCTTTGACCCCCTGCCTTCGACCTTTCACCTCGCTCCCCATTGGCCCGAGAAAAAGTGGGCGTGAATGCATTTTGATCCATAAATTTGCATATAGCGATCGCCCTCCAACGCCCTGGAGGCGGGGCCAAATCGCCCCTCGCTCACCGATTGGACGGAACAAAAGTGGGCGTGTGTCGTTTTTGATCCGTTTTTGAAGTGGAAAATCCGTGGTTTTGTACACGCTGTTCGGCGCGCGCCCTGCACGAGTCCAACACCGGTACCCACAAGCGGCGCAAGAACGGTGGCGATGCGACGGTTGCGAGGTGTGACGTGAAGCGGCGCCGCGGTGGGTGGTTGATGTTGTGGTTGGTGGTTGTAACAATGGCGGTTGGTCCAAAATAAAGATAGTAAAAGAAAAACAACTATCCTGAAGAGTCGCAGCACGCATAAATGACATGTATTCCCTCTAGACAACGGGTTTGGGCCTAACTACACATATACTTACCGAGATATCTCACCTAAGGGACCTGAATGGTGGTTTGCGAATTTCGTCAACCACAACACTACCCCCTCCCCTTTTTACAGACTCGTCCCGAGTCGTCAAATTTTCGTGTGCCATCATGTGTAGTTTTCCCCTAGTACATTTTACCTACGGATCCCTGAGTGCGACATTCATGGTATTCGTGTCCCCAAAATAAATAACCTAAGGGCTGAGTAACTACCTAAACAAACTCACTCACACGGACGACTTAAATAAAATTGCCGGCGCTAAGACATACATGCCGGGGGCGCACTCATATTTACAGTACATCTTAACCTTAACTTACAAATTTTACACGAAACCATGGCCCAGGATCAATGAACTCTGCAAAAAGAAAGCAGTTAGCAGGGAGCCAGGCTGCCCGCATGCAGTCTCTGGCTCAAACGATGCAGGTGACAGGGAACGTGGCCGGCTGCTCACTCGCAGTCCAAGGCCTTCCCTTTTTAACTGAACGCAGTGAACCACAACGGTGCATGGGCTGCACAAACGCAGTCTCCGTGCCAGCTCAAGTGGCACACGCAATGAACACAACGAATGGATGGATGAATGGTTTGAACTGAACGCAGTGAACCACAACGGTGCATGGGCTGCACAAACATAGTCTCCGTGCCAGCTCAAGTGGCACACGCAATGAACACAACGAATGGATGGATGAACACAAACACGGTGCACGGGCCGCCAGTGCAGGCCCGTGTTGTAGCTGCCATCAGGGCAGTTCTCGCAGCTTGCAAACTGTTGCCTTGATCCTGGCGCACATGGCAATGAACAGGGGGGGCAAAGCAAAAATTGAACGGGGGCTGGTGAGCAGGGGCAGTGGGCATGGCATTGCAAAGGCAGCAGGCAAACACAGCCTGCAGAATAAGGCCGCTGCAGGCAAACACAGCCGGCAGACGAACTGGCCGGCACGGGCCTTGAAGAAAAACAGCTGCAGACGATCCAGCCGGCACAGGCCTTGCAGCAAAACAACAGCTGCCGATGAAGTGGGCCGGCCTTTGCCTTGCAGCAACGCAGCCAGCAGATAAAGCTGGCCAGCCTTTGCCGTTCAGTGGAGGTTGGTGGAGGGAGTGCAGTGGAGCTGGCCACTCAGAAGGCGGGCTCGGACCTACCTACCTGTCTCCCTCCCACCTATCGCCTTTGCCTGTCACTGTACATTCCCACTCCTTTAATTTGTCAAACCCCAATTTAGCCCCAACTTATTTTTTTATTTTACTTCCCCACTATAAATCGTCCTTGTTCGGCTAACCTATCCTGTCACCTAGCCTACTCCCAACCCCTACGTTCCCTTCCTGGAGGGGAATAAGGGAGAGCTAACGTCCTGTGTCGAGGCCCAACGAAGCCTCAGGATGGCCTCCCCAGACTTCAGCGATCTATAACACAAAGTGGGTCCAGCGGCCCACAACGAGAGTGAGGGGATGGATGGTGCGGAGGGGTACATCTCCTAATCTACCCTAACCATTGAACTGTTAAACTACCCCGGGGCTTTCAACAAGCGCCTCTCGCTTAAACTATTGGTTCTAACAACCCAGATTCCCGTCGCCTGTGTTGGTGTCCTCACAATTTCGGGCCTCGCCCCCCCCAATTTTCTCTCCGTGCCCTCACACGGTCTCATGGCTGGGACACGTGGCTCCCTTTGGCAGGCACGACCCTCTGCCGATTCTCCGACGATGGCACCCCCGGGCACTACACTGCCTCTGAGCCTACCAGCTCCCTAACACCGGGGAGTGCCCCCCATGGCACCTCCCCTGAAACGCACACGTGGCAGGCTGGCTTCCCGGGCCCCTTTCCGAGGGTCACCCGTGCCCACAACACTGCCCACGCGACTTAAGGCGCCCCGGGCCCCCGCACCAAGCAGGCGCACCCGTGCCCACTACGCTATCCCGGCCCCCCATGGGCCCTTGGCCTACCACGGCCGACTAGCCTGGTGCCTGGGGTACCCACTCAGCGATACTCCCCTTTCGCAGCCACGCTCCCAGCCCGTCAACAGGGCTCCTGCACCCCTCCAAACGGGTTTCGAGCCTACATTCACACCAACAACAAAACGACCTCCATTTTTCAATTTGACTAACCCCCTAACTCAATCTACACTGACCCCGGGGTCCCTTGGGCGGGAGTCACTCCTCCCCCCAATCACTCATCGCACCATGCATTCCCCATTCGCTCCATACACACAGACCCACTGGCCTCACTTACTCACCAAGCACATGCTTCCAATCCACTCACCAACAACTCTTCAACACACACACCACTGAACTCTGCCATCCTTCTAACTACCTCCCCTAACTAACTCGTGCCCCCACGTCGTCCCTTAAACTATAGCACGTTCCTTTTAACACTACGTAGCTCAACTACGTCCCCTCTACACATTCACAAGTCTGTCACGGTCTCCAAATAATCCCATTCATCAATTTCCCAGGGGGGATTTCCTCCCTTCCTACTGGGCTCGTGAACTCGTTGCAAGGCTCTGAGAGCCTTGCGCCTCTGCGGGAGCGGCTGTTCCAGCACCGACTCCTCCGGCAAGACATATCCATGAGGGCGTAAGGTCGCCCTTGTAAGGCCTCAGGCGGTCCGCGTGGACGATCCGGGGGAGGGCTCGTGGTCCCATTTTAATTTTTAGGACCACGTCACTGACTTGCGCCAGGACGACCCCCGGGCCCTGCCAAGGTGAGGTGAGCTTCGGGCATCTGCCCTTCCTTCGCCGGGGGTTAAAGAACCAAATCTTCGCCCCCGGTGGGTATTTGCTCACCTGGCTCCGGTGGTCGTACCTGCGCTTCATCTTTATGCCCGCCTGTTGGAGCTGGTGTCGTGCGAAGGCGTGGACCTTCTCCAAGCCTTCCTCCAACCGACGGGCATAGCCCTCCCCCGGAGGCCTATCAAGCCGCTCAGGCGTCGGACCGCACAATAAATCGACGGGGCTTCTCAGCTCCCGTCCATACATCAACAGCGCCGGACTACATGCGGTAGACCCGTGCTGGGACGCGCGATAGGCCATCAGGAGGTACGGAAGGTGTTCGTCCCAGTCCTCCTGGTTAGTGGCGGTGAAGAGGGCCAACTGTTGGACCAGGGTCCTGTTGAACCTCTCCACCATGCCATCAGACTGTGGTCTCAGGGGCGTTGTCCGTGTCTTTCGAATTTCCAGGAGCCTGCACACCTCTTTTAGTAATTCACTCTCAAAATTTTGTCCCTGGTCCGTGTGCAGCTCCTGCGGGATCCCATACCGGCATGTAAATCCTTCTACGAAGGCCTTGGCCACAACCCCTGCTTCCTGGCTGGGAAGGGCAAAGGCTTCTGGCCATTTGGTGAAATAGTCCATAATTACGAGGATGTACTTATTACCCTGGCGAGTGGGGGGCAGTGGTCCCAAAATGTCCATGGCCACTCGCTCAAGGGGAGCCCCAACCTGATGTAGTTGGAGTGGGGCCCTCATCCTCTGTGGCGGTCCCTTTTTCGCAGTACAGGCATCGCATGCTCGACACCAGTCCTGTACATCGCACCCCATGTTAACCCAATAGAACTGCCGGCGGGCCCGAGATTTTGTTTTGGTCCTGCCCAAATGGCCGCCGGCGCGGGTACCGTGCACCTGTTTCAAAATTTGGGTCTTAAACCAATCAGGGACGATCACCAGCCAAGAAGTTTGTTCAGAAGGAATCTTCACCCACTTGCGATATAAGATGTTGTCCCTCATTTCTAGGGTCCTCCACTGAGCCCAGTATGCCTTTGTTCGCGCCCCGAATGGGGCGATTTCCTCCCCACTGGGCCTCCTGTTTTCCTGGACCCATTTGTACACTGGCCCTATCACGGGGTCTTCCCGCTGGGCCGTGCTCCATGCCAATCCACCAAATTCCTCTCCCGCGGTTAGTGGCAAAGTTGGGCCTACCACCCGGGCCGCACGGACTGGGAGTTTCCGGGAGGCGTCTGCCAATTGGTCCCTCTCCTCATGTCTCGTGCAATATTTGCAGTTTTCCCTCAGACAGGGGCGTCCAGAGAGCGCATCGGCATTCCGATGAGCCTTACCGGCTCTATGGACCACACTGAAATCGTACTGCTGCAATTTTTCCAACCACCTTGCAATCTGGCCTTCCGGTTCCTTGAACCGTAAGAGCCATTGCAAGGAGGAATGGTCAGTTCGAACCAAAAATTTCCTCCCGTACAAGTACGGGTGGAAATGGCTCACGGCAGACAGCATAGCCAATAGCTCTTTGCGAGTTACGCAATAACTTCGTTCGGGCCTACTCATGGCCCGACTGTAATACGCGATCACTCTTTCCACGCCCCCCTGTGTCTGAGACAAGACTGCTCCCAATCCTTCCTGGCTTGCATCCGTGTCCAGGGTATACATCCCGTCATCGGTGGGGTATGCTAAAACGGGTGTGGATGTCGAACACCCCTTTAATTTGAGGAAGGCCTCCTGGCACTCCCCCGTCCAATTAAATCTCAACCCCTTCTCCGTCAACCGGTGAAGGGGCCTGGCTATCTCCGCAAAGTTTGCCACGAAACGCCGGTAGTAGGAGCAAAGTCCCAAAAAGCCCCGTACCTGTTTGACAGTTGTAGGTACGGGCCACTCCTCTACCGCTGTAATTTTTCCGGGGTCGGTCTTCACCCCCTCGCGGCCTATCACGTGTCCGAGATAGGCCACCTCTGTCGCGAACAAAGTGCATTTCTCTGGGCTCAATTTCAGCCCTGCCTGCCTGAGGTGCCCAAACACCTGGTCCAAGTTGGCTATCTCCTGGGTGAATGTTTTAGCGTGTACCAGGACGTCATCCAGATACACCAGGCATGACTGCCACGGCATGCCGCCTAGTACACGCTCCATCAGTCTCTCAAAGGTGGCGGGGCGTTACACAAACCGAACGGCATCACAGTGAACTGATACAGTCCCTTCCCTGTGGAAAATGCCGTTTTCTCCTTCCCCGTCTTATCCATCTCCACCTGCCAATACCCACTCTTGAGGTCCAAAGTTGAGAACCATTTAGAGCCTGCAACGGCGTCGAGGGTATCGTCAATTCTAGGCAGGGGATAGGAGTCTTTGAGTGTCACGTTGTTCAGCTGGCGATAGTCCACACAGAAACGCGTGGTCCCATCCTTCTTTTTAACCAGCACAACTGGTGACATCCAAGGACTTCCCGAGGGCTCGATGACACCTGCATCGAGCATCTTTTCAACCTGCTCATCAGCCTCCTCTCTTTTGCTCCATGGGAGCCTTCGAGCAGGCTGACAGACAGGCCGGGCCCCATCGGTGTGGATCTGATGTTGCACCAGGCCCGTACGTCCAATATCCTCGGGTGACAAGGAGAAGATCCCGATGTGTCGGTCGACCAGCTTGTATAAGGCCTCCCGCTGGGCATCCTCCAAATCTACACTACTCCGATTTACCATCTCGCAAATGGGACCGGGCCAATTCCTAATCGAGTATGGAGACTCCCTCTGGGGCCGGTCCGGCTCGACGTTATCGTCCCTCAGCTCTGCGACCTCTTTTACTGGGGTGCAATCTGCCACCTTCGTGCCCTTCCTGATAGTGCGTGGTTCCGTGCTAACATTTATCACCCGCACAGGCGCTATTGGCCCGTGGGTACTTACCAGGGTGCGGCCCAAGACTAAGCCCGGGGTTGACGGCCCTGCCGGTAGTTCCGCCAGGCCGCAGGGGCCCTGCCACGTTGGGGGTGCTCGCCACCGGGCCGGGACCACCGCCTCGGCACCCGGGGGAATGACCACGGAGTCAGGAGCCTCCAGCTCCACCCTCTCATCCGTGCTCACGCCCCCTAACGGCAACTCCTCACCACCCAACTGCATGACCCCCCGGCCCAAGTCGATCTTACAACCACCGGCTGTCAGCACATCCAACCCTATTAGACATGGGTCGTACACCTCCGCCACCCAAACCTCTATCTTGGTTTTCACGGTGCCCAATTTAAACGACACGAAACCACGTCCTATGATAGGGGCCGTTGCCCCGGTAGCTAGCTGCAAACTATGGTTTTGCAGATGGTGGATCTCATCCCAACCGTCTACACTCGAATCAAGGACCACAGGGCTGATGATCGTGGCGCTTGCTCCTGTGTCCACAACGGCGTCTACCCCTACGCCGGCAACCTTGCACCGAATTGTTAAGCTACCTTTGCCAATTTGGCCACAACTGATGACCTGTCGCAGTTCTGAGGGCTCTTCTCCGTCTGAGTCTGCCGAACACGGCCCTACATGTTCGGCACTTCTTAGTTTCCCGGGGACTGGTGGGGGGGTGATGGTTGGGTCTGGCTATCTCCATTGACCCGGGGCGGAGTTGGTGATCTAGGGGGCCGTGGCTCTTCTCTTTGCGGGGGCCTTTCCCTGCGCGGGGCGTTGCACCTCCGCTGCAGGTGGTCCCTTGCGCCACAATTATAACACCTCTTCTGGTAAGGTGTTTGCCTCCAGTACGCCGAATTATACCCCCCTCCATTCCGAATTGGGGTACCCCCCGATGGCCCATCTCCCGCCCTTCCCGGGCCCGACCGCCTCTCCCCAGGTCTCCCGAACCGGCGGTCGAACATGCCCTGCACCATCCTTTCCATTCGCGCTTGGTCGCCCAGGGTTGCCCCGGCTCCCAGTGCACTGTCATTCACAGGGTCCACCTGTCGGACTGCCACCGCGTGGCGCCCAGCCCCTCCCAATGGCGTTCTGGCTGCCTCCCAGCAGGCAGCAGTATCAGCCGCCTTCTGGAGGTTGTCCGGGCGCCATACGGTGAGCAATGCTCCGACATCGGTTCCCCCTATTGCTCGAAGGAAATGGTCCAGGGCAATCTCCTCCCGGTACTCCGGCGGCATGTTGGTGTGCGCGATCCCCACCAAGCGGCGAATGTCATGTGCCAATTCTCCCAGTGATTCCTGGGGACGTCGTTTGCGCCCGTTGAGCTGAGCTTTAACAAGCTCGCTCTGCTGGTCCATGCCAAATCGTTTTTTTAGGGCCGAATGGAGATCCTCCAGGGTCGCCCCCTCACTGGGTACCGTGGTCAGGACTTCCAAAGCCACGCCACGCAGGGCCGCTGTGAGTTGTGCCACACCCTGCACCTCGTTCCAGCCATTGCCTCTGGCAACACACTGGAACTGGGCCATATATGCCCTCAAGTCCGTCTTGCCATCGTACGGGGGTAGCGGCACCCTTGGTTCTTTCGAGGTCTCCTCCCGTTCCCCAGGGACTCCGGGAGGGGTGTACCTCCCCAGTCCCAACGGTGCCTCACTCCCGCAGGGTCCGAGCCATTTGCCCGGGGGCTCTACCACCCTTGTCCGTGTCTGTCCGTGCCCCGCGTCGTCCCGCTTACTCTCCCAAGCCATTGGACTCGCACTCTGCACACCCCCCGGAACAGTCATTCTGGGTACCCCCATTAGGCCAAAAGACCCCGCGGCCTCTACGCTCCCCAAGCTTGGCATGCTCACCCCCGCATCGGGCAAGCCTCCTCCTCCGCCTTGTGACACCGGCCCCACCTGGGCACGATCTGCCTCGAGGGAGTATATCCTCTCCTCCTGTTCCCGAAGGAGGCCACCCTGCCTCTCTCACCGGGCCTCCACCCTATCCGTCAGTCTCCTCTCCATTTCCTCCATTTTCCCCTTTATTACCACATTTATTTCCTCCCCTATCGTTCCTAACGACAGTTCCCCGACTTTCTCTTATTTGCTCCACCTCCCCTTGTACCTGTGTCACCATCTTATTTGTCTTGGATATTTCCTCCCTCGTTGTCCTAAACTGCTCTTCTGTCTCGCCCCGGTTTTTTCCTATCTGCTCCCCCAGTTCCTCTGTCTTTTCTCCGGCTTTCCGCTCCATTTCATTAATTACTTCCTCATGTCTCTTTCTACATTCCTCCGCCACCTTCTTTAATCCTTTCTGTGTCTCCGCTTTTACCTCCTTTCGCAGGTTTTCAACTTTGTCTGTCATTTCCCGATGTCTTTTCTCACAGTCCTCCTTCACGGCTCCCAATCCCTCCTTTATTTTCCCTTGTTCTCTTTTTAATTCCTCTATCGCCGTCGTGTTCCTCCCTATTTCCTCCTTTATTTGGTCTTGTCCCTGTTTTACTTCTCCCAATCCTTTTCCTACTTTGTCTATTTTTCCCACCACCGTCTTTATTTCGTTTACCCTCTCTTGTTTACTTTCTTCCATTGCGACTACCACTCCTTTTACTTTCTCTTTTAACCCGGTCACCTCCGCTCGTATCGTGTCGACTTCCTTTTTCATTTCGTTTTTTAGTTCTTCCAAGCTTCCTTTTAGGCTCATTCCCATGTTCTGCGTCTCACCCCGCAGCTCTTTCATTTCTTCCTTCATTTGCTTGTTCATTCCGTTCATTTGCTTGTTCATTTGCTGTGTATTCGCATCCATCTTTTCGTTCATGCCTTTCATTTCGTTTTTCATTTCATTTGTGTTTGCATCCATCTTTTCGTCCATTTTTTGTGTATTCGCATCCATCCTCGTTTTCACTTCGTCCATTTGCTTGTTCATGTTCGCATTCATCTTCGCTGTCATTTCCGCATTCATTTTTGCCAGCATGGTGAATAGCTGGGCCATGTCGGGTGCGCTTGGGTGAGCCGTTTCGGCAGGGGTTGGGGAAGGGTTTTGGTGGAGAGGGGGAGGGGAGGTGTCATACACCGCGGCCGCCGCCGCACCTATTTCGGGCTCTGGGTTCAGTTGGGCGAGTTCGTTTTCCTGTACAACCAACATTTCCTGCACGGGGATTTCATCCTGGACCATGGATTCTACACATTCTACATCCATTTCTAATACCCCCGGCTCCCGCTCACCTTGAGACACCATCTTGCTTCTCTGAAAGGGTTAATTTAGCTCGCTCGTAATTTGGAGGGAATCGGGGGTCGCTCCTCTCACCCCTGGACCGATTCCCGTGAATTTAATTGGAGACAGGAGAGCCCGTTTTCCCGTTCTCCGATACCAGTGCCGCGAGGAGGGCGATGAGTTTATATCGCACGACCTGACACCAGTGTTGCGGATTCGCGCCCGCCGGCGTGCGAACGGCCACGTAACTCGAATCGCGGCACATCGCCCACCGGACGGACAATCCAGTCGTGACCCTCTCGGACTAACGCCGGGAACTAGTCACGGGTGGACCTTTCGGTCTCACCACGATCGTGCCAATCGGCCCCCGCGTGGGATAGGGTTGCTCGCCAAATTCGACCTACCTAAGTACCCACACGGAGGGTAGACCGGGCGATCGCACCTCGCCGCAGGTCGACTTCGGACACGGGCCACTTTAAGCGACCCGTTCCGTACTATCGGGATAACCGAGCGGTGTTATTCGTCGGCCTCGACGGTTCGATTAATTATCGGGCGTTTTAGCCCACGACCAACCCTTTACGTGAAGCAAGATGGAGATTCAATGAAAGAAAAGACGAAGCGAAGCGGGAAAACAGTTCAACATAACTCACATTTATTTCGCGATGAACGGGAAGCACACATATACAATTACACCAAAAGCACATGTAAAAGGAGAAGAAACACAATATTACACAAAAAGCAAATATAAAAGAGAAACACAATGCAGAGCTATCCGACTACCGAGCACACGGCAACACTTATACAATTTTACTTCACAGACGGCGCCGACAACACAGATACCCAAAGCAAAAGAAAAAGAACCACCCTCCAGGATGAGGGGGGTAGACGGGCCTGGGGCCGAGACCGTGTCGGGCCTACCCGTCTGATGATGAGACGCAAAGCGGCGGTGGCACCTCAACTCCGCGGGCCTCGCGGACAGTGTTTGGTAGGGGGTGGGAAAGGGGCCCCCTTGTCGCACTATCTCAGCGCGGGGGGAAACAGGAGGGGGTTGTTGATGCTCGGGGGGGGAGGAGGACATCACCCTGTCTCGGGTCCCGCGACGAGCGTCTCCACCTCGACCTCGGTCGCGCCGCCGGCCTCTGCAGCTCCCTGACTCGAGCACCCCCTCGATCGCCTTCGCCACCTCTCCACAGCTCCGTCCTCTTCACTCTGACTACTACCACTTCTTCCCAGCTCCACCGACAACTCCCAACCGCGAACTCGAACTCCCTTGTCTGACGAACGCAGCCGTTTATATCCCCCGTGGCCTCGCTCCCCCACCTTTGACCCTTTACCTCCGACCCTTCACCTCTAACTGGCTCCCCATTGGACCGAGGAAAAGTGGGCGTGAATGCTTTTTGATCCATGAATTTGCATATAGCGACCTCACTCCAACGCCCTGGAGGCGGGGCCAAATCGCCCCACGCTCTCCGATAGGACGGAACAGAAGTGGGCGTGAGTCGTTTTTGATCCGTTTTTCTCGGAAAGTCTGATGTTTCTGAACACGCTGTTCGGTGCGCGCCCTGCACGAGTCCAGTATCGGTGCCCACAAGTGGCGCAAGAATGGTGGTGATGCGATGGTGGCGAGTTGTGACGGTAAAGGTCGTGGCTGTTGTTGTGAAGCGGCGTTGTGGTTGGTGGTTGTTGTTGTGAAGCGGCGTTGTGGTTGGTGGTTGTTGTGAAGCGGCGTTGTGGTTGGTGGTGGTTGTTGTGAAGCGGCGTTGTGGTTGGTGGTTGTTGTGAAGCGGCGTTGTGGTTGGTGGTTGTTGTGTGATGGCTGTTGAGACGTGGTTGGTGGTGGTAGTAATGGCGGCTGGTCCAAAATAAAGATAGTAAAGAAAAACGGCTATCTAAAAGGGTCGCAGCCCGCATGAATGACATTTATTCCCTCGAAACAACGGGTTTGGGCCTAACTACACATATACTTACAGAGATATCTCACCTAAGGGACCTGAATGGTGGTTTGCGAATTTCGTCAACCACAACACTACCCACTCCCCTTTTTACAGACTCGTCCCGAGTCGTCAAATTTTCGTATGCCATCATGTGTAGTTTTCCCCTAGTACATTTTACCTACGGATCCCTGAGTGCGACATTCATGGTATTCGTGTCCCCAAAATAAATAACCTGAGGGCTGAGTAACTACCTAAACAAACTCACTCACACGGACGACTTAAATAAAATTGCCGGCACTAAGACAGACATGCCGGGGGCGCACTCATATGTACAGTACATCTTAACCTTAACTTACAAATTTTACACTAAACCATGGCCCAGGATCACTGAACTCTGCAAAAAGAAAGCAGTTAGCAGGGAGCCAGGCTGCTCGCATGCAGTCTCTGACTCAAACAATGCAGGTGACAGGGAACGTGGCCGGCTGCTCACTCGCAGTCCAAGGCCTTCCCTTTTTAACTGAACGCAGTGAACCACAACGGTGCATGGGCTGCACAAACGTAGTCTCCGTGCCAGCTCAAGTGGCACACGCAATGAACACAACGAATGGATGGATGAATGGTTTGAACTGAACGCAAACACGGTGCACGAGCCGCCACTGCAGGCCCGTGTTGTAGCTGCCAACAGGGCAGTTCTTGCAGCTTGCAAACTGTTGCTTTCTGATCCTGGCGCACATGGCACTGAACAGGGGGGCAAGCTAAAATTGAACGGGGCTGGTGAACAGGGGCAGTGGGCATGGCATGGCAAAGGTGATCAGGCAAACACAGCCGGCAGACGAACTGGCCAGCACAGGCCTTGCAGCACAGCAGATGCAGACGATCCAGCCGGCACAGGCCTTGCAGCAAAACAACAGCTGCCGATGAAGTGGGCCGGCCTTTGCCTTGCAGCAACGCAGCCAGCAGATGAAGCTGGCCAGCCTTTGCCGTTCAGTGGAGGTTGGTGGAGGGAGTGCGGTGGTGCTGGCCACTCGGAAGGCGGGCTCGGACCTACCCTACGGTCTCCCTCCCAACCTATCGCCTTTGCCTGTCACTGTCTATACCCACTCCCTTAATTTGTCAAACCCCAATTTAGCCCCAACTTATTTTTTTATTTTTACTTCCCCACTATAAATCGTCCCCTAACCCCCTTTATCGTCTTTGTTCGGCTAACCTATCCTGTCACCTAGCCTACTCCCAACCCCTACGTTCCCTTCCCGGAGGGGAACAAGGGAGAGCTAGCGTCCTGTGTCGAGGCCCAACGAAGCCTCAGGATGGCCTCCCCAGAGTTCAGCGATCTATAACCAAAGTGGGTCCAGCGGCCCACAACGAGAGCGAGGGGATGGATGGTGCGGAGGGGTACACTTCCTATTCTACCCTATCCATTTAACTGCTAAACTACCCCGGGCTTTCAACAAGCACCTCTCGCTTAAACTATTGGTTCTAACAACCCAGATTCCCGTCGCCTTTGTTGGTGTCCTCACAATTTCGGGCCTCGCCCCCCAATTTTCTCTCCGTGCCCTCACACGGTCTCATGGCTGGGACGCGTGGCTCCCCTTGGCAGGCACGACCCTCTGCCGAATCTCCCGCTATGGCACCCCCGGGCACTACACTGCCTCCGAGCCTACCAGCTCCCTAAACACCGGGGAGTGCCCCCCATGGCACCTCCCCTGAAACACACACGTGGCAGGCTGGCTTCCCAGGCCCCTTTCCGTGGGTCACCCGTGCCCACAACACTGCCCACGCGGCTAATGGCGCCCCGGGCCCCCGCACCAAGCAGGCGCACCCGTGCCCACTACGCTATCCCGGCCCCCCATGGGCCCTTGGCCTACCACGGCCGACTAGCCTGGTGCCCGGGGTACCCACTCAGTGATACTCACTTTTCGCAGCCACGCTCCCAGCCCGTCAACAGGGCTCCTGCACCCCTCCAAACGGGTTTCGAGCCTACATTCACACCAACAACAAAACGACCTCCATTTTGTAAATTTGACTAACCCAGCTAACTCACTCTCCACTGACCCCGGGGTCCCTTGGGCGGGAGTCACTCCTCCCCCCAATCACTGATCGCACCATGCATTCACCATTCGCTCCACTCACACAGACCCGCTGGCCTCACTCACTCACCAAGCACATGCTTCCACTTCACTCACCAACAACTCTTCAACACACTCACCGCTGAACTCTGCCATCCTTCTAACTACCTCCTCTAACTCGTGCTCCCACGTCGTCCCTTAAACTAGTAGCACGTTCCATTTAACCTACGTAGCTAAGCTACGTCCCCACTACACATCCAAAGTCTGTCTCTGTCTCCAAATAATCCCATTAATCAATTTCCCAACCTAAATCTCACTACAATCCCTCTAACTCATCCATTCCACGGACTCCATGAGGACTTACCCCTGCCCCATGAAGTCGGTCTAGCTAAGCTAACCCTTCCCCCTAACTAGTTTCCATCCTGTGCCCCGGTCAAGGGGGTCTTCCACCCCTTGCCCAGGAATCCTGTGCACCCGAAAGTGAGGCTTGCTTTTTCCTTTTTTTTTTTTTTTTCCACATGCGCAGCACCAGCGCGGCAACTCACAGCTCGCGCACTTTGCACCCGCCCGTGACGTCATGCAGCTGCACGTGTCCCTCGTCCCTCCTTGGACGGTACCATCCGGCAGGGATACCCCTCCTGCCGGATTCCAACCCCACGTGCAGCCATGGCGTCACCGTGCGCATAAAAAAAAAACACAAGCCCCACGTCTCGAGGGGTTCCCCACGCGAACACATGTGCTTTGCCCGTTGGAGCTTAACACACACGATCGCGTGGAGAACCCGTCCGGTCCAAATCCGAAATCCTGCCTAAACTTTGTCCGTCCGCGGGATCGGCAAATCCACTGCGTGCGTTTCCGGACCGGGACTTCACTCTCACAAGCGAGCACGTGGGGGCCTCGTGCGTTGCACAGCACGGACCTCGTGCTCACTGCTGGGTGAACCCGGCACGGTCCCCGAAACAACTCCAGCCGCTACTCGGCTTTCTTTCCTTACATGTCGCCGTCGTAGTCTCCATTCCGCCCACGCACACCTGCGTGTTACGACGCTAACACACCTCACCATTAAACTCACACCGGGAGACGCGGCTGCATGTTCACACATGCCAACCGACATCTCCCTTACACACAACGACCTTGCACACGCTGTCTCTCTCACACTCAGCCGCTCACTCACGCATGCCATTTCCCTTGCACACGTGGCTCCACTCACTCGCGGCCTTTCACTCACTCGTGCCATTTCCCTCACACAAACCATACTACTCACACGCGGGGGAACTCATCCGCGGTGCCTCACTCATACGCCGTGCCTCACTCACACACGCGGGGGCACTCATCCGCGGTGCCTCATCCACACACGACGTGCTGGGAAGCACGCCCTTCTGCACATTTACCACCACACCACTCACACACGGGGTCGCTTCCACACACGGGGTCTTTGTCACCCACCCGGTCGCTCTCACACACGCCCTTGGACCCGTGCTATGCGTGCGTTGCAGCACGCATTTCGCCACACTCGTGAACACACACCTCGACACCACACACACCGGGACAACCACACTGGGGATTCGTGTCCCCACAAGGGTCTCCGGGGCCTCTATACCCCCCAAGCTCGGCGTGCACCCGTCCACAGCACTCCTCCCCTCGAACTCGCAAAGCACGACCGAACTCACCTGGTCGTGACTCGCCTCAAGGGGGCA
>NC_140966.1:109954809-110024809 GCF_056783735.1 Eptatretus burgeri | reverse complement strand
TACAGCATAAAAACAATAAAATCAAGAGGGGGTACCAGGCTACCAGCCTGTATGGCTTGGTACCCTAATAATAATGAGAAAAAGAATGACAAACAGGCATTTTTGGGTCTCATTTTTCTCGTTCAGCGATGATGTCCCAAAGTTTAATGATCGTTATTGGATGGGGAATTCTCTGCAGATGAATAGGTTAATTTATAGGTTTTCAAATCATATCTTGTTTTTTTTTTTGGACGATTTATGTCGTTTTGTGCCAATGGAGTGTCCAGGCCGTCCCTACATAAGACGTCTACTGACTTCTTGATACTTATACAAAGCTTGGTCAAAATCCCATCATGATTCACAAGTTAGCACAGCAACAATTTTTATCTCATGGGACCTTTGACCTCTTGACCCCATAATCTATTCAGTTTATATTTACATCATTATACATACTTGTACGAAGTTCGACTTGTATCCTTCAGCTGTTAACCTGACATGACCTCTTGATGCTGAAATTGAATCAGTTCGTCTATGCATCATAATATACACTCAGTGTACAAAACATGAGAAACACCTTCCTAATATAGAGTTGCACCCCTTTTTGCCCTCAGAACAGCCTCGATTTGTCAGGGCATGGACTCATCAAGGTGTCAAACGTTCCACAGGGATGTTGGCCCATGTTGACTCCAATGCTTCCCACAGTTAAGTTGGCTGGTAGTGGATCTCTACTCCGAAAATCTCGTTCCATCTCATCCCGCAGATGCTCAATTGTATTGAGATCTGCCCAGGCAAAAATAGCATTCCTTTCTTGGAGTAATTCTCTGCAGACTACTGTAGTATGACCTGCTATCAGCTATAGGAGATGAGAGTACTCCTCTCATATACTGTAGCTCTAACTGTAGCATTTTTGCCTGGGTGGTGACTGGGCAGGCCACTGCAGTAAACTGAATTCACTGTCATGTTTATGGAACCATTCCTGGACAATCCTAGCCTTGGGACATGGGGAATTATACTGCTGAAGAAATCCATTCGCAGATGGATACATTGCTGCCATGAAGGGATGCACCTGATACGCAATCACATTCAGATTATCCTGTGGCAATCAAATGTTGCTCCACTTTTATCAAGGGGCCCAATGTGTGCCATGAAAACACACCCCACACCATCACCCACCAGCTTGCAATGTTGACACGCGGCATAATGGATGCATGTACTCACGTGGTTTTCTCGATACTCTGGGCCTCCCTCCATCAGCGTGAAACAGTAGGAACCAGGATTAATCAGACCAGGCAATGTTTTTTTCCAATCATCCAGCATCCAGTGTTTTCGTTCCTTAGCCCACTGCAACCGCAGGTTCTTGGTTTTTGTTAAAAGAAGCGGAACTCTGTTCGATCGTCGGCTGCCATACCCCATTTGTGTCAAGGTACAACAAGTTGTGAATTATTTGTGGGTCTTTCGGCACCAATGTTTAACCGGACTGTCAGTTGACTAACTGCAGCCCATCTCTCGCTCTGCACAATTTGTGTCGGCCTCCTTTGGCCTCTTTCATCAACGAGCCGTTTACGACTATGGGCTTGCCATTGGCTGGATGTCCTTTGGGTGGTGGACCATTCATGATACACACGGGGAAATGTTGAGCGTGAAAAACCCAGCAGCGTTGCAGTTCTTGACACACTCAAACCAGTGCGCCTGGCACCTCCTACCATACCCCATTCAAAGGCACTTAAATATTTTGTTTTGCCCATTCACCCTCTGAATGGCACACATACACAATCCATGTCTCAAGGCTTTAAAATCCTTCTTTAACCCATCTCCTCCCTTTCATCTACACTGATTGAAGTGGGTTTAACAGGTGCAATCAATAAGTATTGGCTTAACAGTATTGGCCTGGTAACAGATACCTGATATTGGCTTAACAGCTAAGGTGGTAGGCTTTGGATCCTGGGGTCCCAAGTTCAAATCCCACTCAGCTGTTTAATTAATACCAGGTGGGGTTGACTCGGCCTGTCATCCTTCCGAGGTCGGCAAAACGAGTGCCAGCATGCTGGTATCCTGTGGCGGAGTGGCGACCCATCCAGGATTGTGCCCAATAGCCAAGGAGATTGCTTAAGCAGCACCAACGCTCTGCACAGAGTATGGTCCCCCCGAAAAAAAAAATCAATAAGGAATCATAGCTTTCACCTGATCAATCTTTCATGGGAAGAGCAGGTATTCCTAATGTTTTCTACACCGAGTACATACTCGTACCAAGTTTGGTCAAAATCCCATCATTGGTTCACAAGTTGGTGCAGTAACCGACATTTTACATAACAGACATCTGACCTTTGACCTCTTGACGACATAATCGATTCAGTTAATCTTTACATCATGATACATACTTTCACCAAATTTGACTTGGATTCCTTCATCCATTCTTAGGTTATAATTTTAATGAAAATCTATTAGGGACACAGGGACAGACAACCTGACTTGTCGGAGGCATAAAAAACAATTCACTCAATGATCTCTTATCCCAAGCTTTATTTATTTATTTATTTATTTATTTCCATTTTGCCCATCAGCTCCAGTTTAAATCCCACCCAACATCCCAACCACCCCACCCACACCCCTGCCCCCCACCACCCCAATTCCCCCCAGTTCAGCACTTGTTCTCATCAGATTTCATTCACCACCCCATCATGATTGCAGTTGTGCACATTGTTGTTGTCCACCGGGGGCGCAAGGTTTGGCGGGCGGAATGCAGCAGCCAACGGGAACAGGGAATGGCACTCGTGCCGATACGAGTCCGCACGCTCACTCCCACCCACACCCAAGCCTCCGCTGCGCAGCGTGTCATACACTTGTACACACACCTGGGGGAAAGCACGAGCACACCCTGTGAGATACTTTCACCGTATAAGAATACTGCACTGTGGCTCATGGGGCAAAAAGAGTGGCGTTCAGTCATTGTTTGGCACCGTACAGCACAGACTATTAATTGTAATACGAGTTCTCACATGGACATCCGAGTTATCGGCCCATTTTATACGAGTACAATCACGCCGGTGGTTTAATTTTCCATTGGAGGGAATTAGGCAGGATTTGAAAGATGCTTCACGTCTCAAATGTTAGTGTTAAACTGATAACGATTGTCGTGTAATTGGCAGGTCAGCACACTAAACCAAGACCAAGCTAAAATGTCTTATTGGCCATTCATGGTGCATTTCTCAAGCACTCACAATCGCTCTGTTTAATTCCATGGTTTAAACCGAATCGTGTTCATTTTTCACAGCCAGTATATACAAGTTTGATTGTTCTTGGTTTCAGTATTCACGATTGGTCGTTAGTCATTCAATCTCTGATGCCAGTTGTGCGTGAAGGCCAGCATCGTTCGGTGTCGGCTGTTAGGAACAATGGCTGCAATCAATAGAATGAAGGGTTATAAGTATAAGTGTTAAGATATTGGGTTCCGACGTCGCCACTCCGACGCAAGGCACTGTCGATGTAACACCAAAGGGTTAGATTCTTGCTTCCCACAGCGGTTAGCCAACTTTGATCAATGTTGATTCCATCCATTGGACAACTGACGATCCACCGTGGGTGTGGGTGAGCAAGATGAGGTGGAACAAGAGCCATTTCACCTTTTCCTCACCCTTCACCCTCCCCATTTTGGCATCGCTTCACGATCTTTACCACTTCAATAATTAATCGGCTTGGACCTTGCCTCAATGGCTTGGCTTGCTTGGTCTTAGCCAGTGTCTTCCTCATGCTTTTCTGGCTCTCGTTAGAAGAGACTCTTTTGCAATGCTCAATGTTGATCGACAGACCATAGCTGCACAAGTCACCAGTGTAACATAACCATAATACGTAATGAGGGAGAATGAGGCAAATTGCACGCATGATGTTATTTCAATAAAAAGCGATTTGAACATCGATTTCTGGGGTGAATAATAACCATAACGTTCACGCTGTGAGGTACAGAGGGTTGCCGAAGCAGTTTCATTTGGCTAAGGAACACAGTCCTGGACGGGTCGCCACTCCGACGCAAGGCACTGTCGATGCAATTTCTCCAAAATTAGCATAATGGGTTTGAGGCTGATAAAAACAATAATAAAATGTTGCTAAAACTTGATATTAAAATAAATGTATGGAAAATGTACTCAAATATGGTATGATTCTATGTGCTTGAACATGTATCCATTTTTACTTTTAATTAACATAATCATATCTTTCCTCTCTATTGAAAGATGTCGAGCTGTCTAGTAAAGATATGATAAGCAGGCCGACCTTTCAAATAAGTTCAATTCAGTACAAGAGACTTGCCTATCATTTAAAAGCTATCTTGCTTTCTCAGGGATTTTTATATATAAGGCACCAACAAGTTGAACAGAGAATATGATTTCAGTAGAACTGGAATGTGAGTCTAAGGAAATGTCCGTCAACACCAGGTTTAGGTCTCTGGGGTTCGGGTGCATATTTGCACGACCGTCTATCCCTCGTCCACATTGTACAACAAGCGGTGCATCCATATTACCTTGGTTTAACTTCAACATCTGTATTTTAAAGAGCAAGACGTGATGGTGATTGTATTCCTGGAGCTTTGACAAACAAAGCTAATTTCACAACACAAGATGAACAATAATTATCTGACATATTTTCTTATTTATCAATTTGCAGAAAAACGATTAAACAAATATGTAAGTGTCAAACTCATTCTGCCAAATTAACATCAGTTATAGCTGAGAGAGATGAGGGATAGTGTTGACACAACTCAGTTTTTATTGCAGTTGCAACTAAGTTTGATTTCAATCAGTCATGTTCATCCGTTTCAATTGGAGCTGAGGTCAGCCGAGGAGAGCAGCATTCATAAAAATAAATGAATTCTCTGAGCTGCACGACAGATCAGATTAAATCTCTCAAATGTGGATCCACTCAATGCGAGTTTCTTTTTCTAAAAGGAAATCGGAAGATGTGTGGAGAGACATTCTACATCTATATTATAAAATGAGCTGTGTAAGTTCACCATTTTGACACACTTCCGGTCACGGGTTCGGCACGACCTCCACAATTTAACATCGTGGCCCTGTCCTGATGTTGCAAGCCAAATTTGGTAGCATTCTGACTGGTGGGTTTGGAGAATAAGTTTTTTTTGAAGGAATTTACTGTCTGCTATTTTGACCTACTTGAAGTCACGTGACCGGAACGATCTTTGGAATCCCCATTACCAGTCAGCAGGAGGACGTTACTGCCAAATTTCAGCTGGAAAAGTCGAAATAGCAGACGGACGGTACATGGTGATGCAATACCTAACCTGGAATTCCAATTCCAGATAACCTAAAAATAAACAAGGACAAATGTGTCCAAGAGTCGCGTCCTAAAGGTTTTGTCGGCTAAAATAAAAAATAAAAAAACAACTTCCGATATTTCATCACGTGCCTTGATTAAGCCAATAGCGAGACCTGTCATAGTGTATTTACGAAATATAGTGTATTTATGAAATAAATAATGTATTTACGAATTTACAATACATTAAATGGAATAATCTTTAAATAGTAACGTGAACTTTTCGAAACTTTAAAGCAAATGTCCGAATATATTTAAAAGTTCATGATAGACGCTCTCAAAAGGCACCCTCAATGCGAGGATGTGTACAGGTGTTTAGTATTTAAGGAGATCCGGATCGTGTATATAAAAGAGCCGAGTCCTAAAATAAAGGTTTTGTCTTCACAAGAAGAAGAAGAACGTCGAGCGTTCTTAGAGCAGTGTTCGCTACGTGAGATGCTGCTCTAAAAAGGTCGGTCTGTGTGTGGATATATGGGCACGTGTCAAAACTGCAAGTGCCAACTCACGACGCTGATTATCCCCACACGGAGGGCAAGATCTCCCAGGAATCCTTTTTTGG
The DNA here is from genome assembly GCF_056783735.1 of Eptatretus burgeri. Classification (NCBI taxonomy): domain Eukaryota; kingdom Metazoa; phylum Chordata; class Myxini; order Myxiniformes; family Myxinidae; genus Eptatretus; species Eptatretus burgeri. Next base: position 110,018,949 of record NC_140966.1, on the reverse strand, counting down.
TAACTTGAGCGGATTAACAGATTTCAATGAAACCACTTGAAGGAAGTTAACACAACCACTTATCCCTCTCCGTAAAAATATATTTTATCCACAACGTTGATTCCCAATCTACACAAATCTAAACCGTACTCATTCACATTAAAACAAAAATTCTCGCTCGCTTCTTCTTCTTCTTCACTTAAAATAATGCCGAGTCTCGTATCGATTGGATTCAGAAAATGCTTGTTATTGTCGTGTCCATGGGGTTAAATTAATTATCCCTCCCGACCCAGTTGTCGTGGACGGGAGGTTCACACCAACATGGATGGATAGCCGAACTGTTCTACTTGGAGGCAAATGACCGAGATCCCTGGAGATTATAGCGCGCACCAGACGAGCACATTGGTTTATACATGAACCCACAACGAATAGACAAACACAATAGATCTTACAAATGAAGGTTTAATGAACAAAAATCAACGAGTAATAATTGAGATAAGTCAAAGTTTGATAGTAAAAATAAATCAAAGCATGAGGTAGTGAAACAGGAGGTAAACTGAAGGCAAAATTTGAGACGTCTTCATACAGTTACAGAAACAGATAAGGGGAAAAATAAAAGAAAAGAAAATTCCTCCCTTTATTCTGGCACTTAGCTGTGTGTCCAAAGATAATCTTTTAGGAGCCCGGCAATCAAACCGCGTCGTCACTGCGCAGTAAACCGCATCCAAAATAGCGCCAAATCATTCTCTGCACGGGAAACGCACGCAATTCACGCGGATGGCTCCGATGCCAGGAACCGCCGTACAGTCCCTTCTCACGATTGATGTTGCCGATGCCGTCCTTCTCTCAATACCAGGTCTGCTCACAGCTAATGGTGTGGCCTTTCTCTTCACACATACAACGGGATGCTGCCGAGTTATTGCTCAGATGCGCTCTTCTTCTCCTCCTCCTCAGAAACGTATAAACTTCACGACCCAGCTGAACCGTCAATGGCTAGTGTCTTGCTCCAACATGCGGACAAATTCACACAGCACGAACATGAAAATCGCTCTACTATTTCATCATGCCGAGAGGTGAGCAAAAACGAGACCCTCTGTCTCAACCACGTTCCTCACCCAGCTATCTCTACTCTTGTCTCTCTTGCCCCTTCTCTCAAAGTGTACAGACATCACGACTCAGCCGATCAAACAATGATGAGTGTCTGATTTCAGCATGTGAACAAATTCACCCCAGCACGAACAACGAGAATCATGCTGATATTTCGTCGTGCTGAGAGGAGAGCAAAAACGAGATTCTGTCTCAACCGCGTACCTCGCACCAAGAATCTGCTGTCGCACCTTCTGACATCCACTGACCAATCATAAGCCTCAGGGGCGTGACTTGCTGTTCCGCAGCCGAGAAGGCGGGGCTTCTGCCTGCTCGGAAATGCTCGGCTCTGTTGTTGAATTGCGTTCTTCCAACAACAACATTTATTGTTGGCTTGTCACAATTCATTTATTGAAAAGGTCACAGGGGGCTTCACATACTGGGAGAAATTAGCCTTAATCCTGATCTATTTAACACACCAGCCTCCACGTGGTGACACGTAACAATCTTAAGATTAACCTAACCCTTCCTCTCTGCACTGTGTTCTCCATATGTGAGGGGTGGCGGACTGATGTGACATTGGTTCACGGAGGGGAGAAGGCACGTGACCTCAAAAATTCCTCTCACGTGCACACGTAAAAATATGGATTATAAAAGCAGCCGTGTCTGTCTGTCGCTTCTGTTTGTTTTGCTGCAACTTGAGAATGGATTTACGGATTTCAATTAAACCACAACAGAACTAGGAAACTCACAGGAAGGTTTGTGATGAAAAATAAAAAGGAAGGTCGGTCTGTGCATGGGTACATGGGCACACAGGGCGAAACTGTAAACGCCAACTTGCGACGCTGCCCATCACCACATGGAGGGCAGGATCTCCCAGGAATCCTTTTTTGTTCTTGCCCCATGGATTAGCCATTGTAGCAAAGATTGGTATTCCCGTCAGCGAAGTGATGGGTCTTGTATGCTAGTGTACATCAAAGGTCTTTGGGCTCCACCATGTGTGGCTCTTGAACTACTCATATTTCACTCAAACTGCCTCTTCCAGTCAGTCTCCTGAACTATTCTATCATCCAACCGTTATCTTTCGTGGAGATTGTTCTTAAGAAATCACATTATACATTATCTATAAAAACATTTTCGTGTGTTCATGTGTACTCTATTCTTTCATGCCGGAACCGCAGGACTTAGAGGCTCAAAATTTTGGGTGTAGGTACTTCAGTCTGGGCAAGGGGTTAAGCTACCATATGTTGGCCTAGTCATCTGTTTTGATGCCACTAAAGGCCGCATGTATGTTGGCATGTGGTGTCGGGCAATGCTGCCGCCGGCAAAAGGTAACCACCATGAGGCCAATAACTCCACAGCTTTTCAATGTCCAACACATCCCGAAAACCACCAGGAGAAGCTCACCTAGCTGTGCAGCACCGGGTATCCCCAGCTTGTTAGTTATAAAAACTTTACAAGTTTCAAAGCGAAAAAAAAAAACCCCCATTAATATTGCACAAATAGGTGGAGCTGTAACTGCTGCAGATAAATCAATGCTCAATGCTTGGCTCACCTGGAGCAACTCGAGCACAACGCTTGGCTCGCCTGGAGCAACTCGAGCACTACGCTTGGCTCGCCTGGAGCAACTCGAGCACAACGCTTGGCTCGCCTGGAGCAACTCGAGCACTACGCTTGGCTCGCCTAGAGCAACTCGAGCACAACGCTTGGCTCGCCTGGAGCAACTCGAGCACAACGCTTGGCTCGTCTGGAGCAACTCGAGCACAACGCTTGGCTCGCCTGGAGCAACTCGAGCACAACGCCATCCTCGCCTCGAGAAACTTGAGCACAACGCTTGGCTCGCCTGGAGCAACTCGATCACAACGCTTGCCTCGCCTGGAGCAACTCGAGCACAACGCCATCTTCGCCTGGAGCAACTCGATCACAACGCTTGCCTCGCCTGGAGCAACTCGAGCACAACGCCTGGCTTGCCTGGAGCAACTCAAGTACAACGCCTGGCTCGCCTGGAGCAACTCAAGCACAACGCCATCCTCGCCTGGAGCAACTCAAGCACAACGCCATCCTCGCCTGGAGCAACTCGATCACAACGCTTGCCTCACCTGGAGCAACTCGAGCACAATGCCTGGCTCGCCTGGAGCAACCCAAGCACAACGCCATCCTCGCCTGAAGCAACTCGATCACAATGCCTGGCTCGCCTGGAGCAACTTAAGCACAACGCCATCCTCGCCTGAAGCAACTCGATCACAATGCTTGCCTCGCCTGGAGCAACCCAAGCACAACGCCATCCTCGCCTGGAACAACTTGATCACAACGCTTGACTCGCCTGAAGCAACTTGAGCACAATGCTTGGCTCGCATGAAGCAACTCCAGCACAACGCTTGGCTCGCCTGGAACAACTCGAGCTGAATGATTGGCTTGAGGATTCTTAATATGTCCACGCATTTTAAATTCTTTCTCCAACATTCTTATAATTTGTATACGTAATTTGATAGCCAATAGCTCTGTCAGGCCAAGGTAAGTTTAACAATGTCATTAAAAATGTCCCTACTAACAAATGGAGTTCTCAGGATACGAGTGGAGATCCACATCACGCCAGGTGCAACCTTAATGTAAAAAATCAAAAAAAGATTTTTTTTTAACTAGTTGTATAAAATTCTACAAATTGAACTGTCCTGAGGAAGTCTTCTCAGAAAGAGAATGAGGGAAGTGCCAACGGTTCACATCGTTGGATGAGAAACGAAAAGCATCTCTCCGAGCAATCGATGGCGATCCTCAATGCCAGACATGAAATCAGAGCCCTATCCCTCGACATATCGTGTGCCTTCGATGCGGTCTGGCACCCTGCCCTACTCACCCAACTCTCTTCCTTTGGTATCCAAGGACATCTCCACTCTCTTCCTCGCAGACTTCCTCTGCCATATTTAGATGAATTACAAATTATGTTGAAACAATTTCTCCAAATGAAGTTTTATATTCATAACTGAAGATAATTTTCCTTTTTTATTCATAACTGAAGATATTTTCCTGTCACGGCCAACATGTGGCCCTTAATGGAGTTCTCTCATCCCCTCTTCCTGTCCAGGCTGGAGTTCCTCAACGTAGCGTTCTGGGCCCTGTTCTTTTTCTGGTTTTCATCAATGATCTCCCCAACTCTCTGGAAAATCCTCTTTATGTCTTTGCTGATGACTCCACCCTCTGCTGTACCATCTGTCATCCCTCAGACCGGCAAGCAGCAGCTTCTTCACTCACTGCATATCTGGATAAAATCACAAACTGGACCAACACGTGGAACATGTCTTTCAACCCTGACAAATCTCAATCTCACTATGCTGCTCCAAAAGAACCGTCTGAACCCCCCCCCCTCCCCCAAATCTACTTTCTAAAAAATCCTCTTGAAGAAGTCCTTTCATTCAAGCTTCTGGATCTCACTATCTGCCATGATCTTTCCTGGGAAAGTCACATTTCCAAGCTGGTCTCGAAAGCCAGTCTGGGCATCCTCCGTTATGCAAAGTCCTTCCTTGGCACACCTGAGCTCCTGACCACGTAAAAGCTTTCGTCCGCAGCCCAATGGAGTACTGCTCTTCCCTCTAGGCTGGTGCAGCCGACTCTCACCTTCACGCTGTGGAAACCAAGGCGTTTTGTATCAATGGCATCTCCCACGGTGAGGCTGAGTCTTTGGGTCTCTCACTCTCTCAATGCAGGCAGGTCGGTGGTCTTTCTGCCTTCTTCAGTCTCCTTTTTGGCCTCGCCCCCCCTCCCTCCCGCTCTGTCTGAGATGTCCCTCCCATCTCCCATATTTCCGCAGGGTGCTCAAGGTCCACCAGCAACCCCCTTCTGGTAAATCTACCAAAATCAAGAATCACTACTCACCTTCACTCTTTCATTCCTCTTTTTTCCCCACTTTTGAGACAAAGTCCATGTAGTGTCCATCTTATTTACTTTACCTTGTGTACCCTGTGTACCCTGCCCCATCCCTCTCCCTTCCACAGATCTCATGTCTCTGTTCCCCACTGTTTTTCCCTTCCCTCTTGTTTCCTGCTCCCCTTAGTGTGGTGTTTGTGTGTTAAATGTCATATGAGCCTTGACAGCACGCACGCACGCAAACACACACACGCACACGCACACGCACATGCACACGCACACGCACACACTTTTAGAATTTATATAACTAGTACACCCAATCCCAATGGGAGCCACGTGTCATGTTATTATCCTCTCTGGAGTGTATAGATTACAATAGATCTACATGCAGGTCCATTCGCCCACGGTGGATGTGATAAGCATAGCATACCTCAAGGTATGCATCCTCAAAGATGTCGGGATTCCTCCAGATTTCTTTAAGTTTAGTGGTAAACAGCATTTGCGACTGTTTAAAAAGGTAATTGTACATGTTTGTGGTTTAAAACATTTTTACTTCAGTTAGGTTTGCCCCACGATAAGCAATTTATACATGTGAACACGGTGTTTGTCTCAGGAAGAAAAACCCCTTGGGAAGAGGGGATATTAGTCATTAATATTGTTTTGTAATTACATTATATATCTATCTATATATAAATATCTATCTATATATAAATATATATATATATATATATATATATATATATATATATATATATATATATATATATATATAATTTGTTTTATCAGAAGCCTTGGAAGAATGCCACGATTAACTATCTTAATGTGAATATACACCTTAACACGGACCCCCCCCCCCAAAGGTGGGAAAACCCCTTGGGGAGGGTGGCAAATGAAGTTGCTACAACTTCCATCGTGTGACCCTTAGTCCTCCTGTCAAGTTTGGTTGAGAACGGATAAGTAACGACCGAATGCATCGCAGTAAAACAAACAAAAAAAAAACCCAGCTCAGACAGGCAGACACCAGATTGCATATTTTAGTACGTTATACTCTGACAATGACTCACCTTAATGCATCGATCAGTCATGGAATCGTTTAACCGGGTTGCCAAGGAAATGGCATGTTGTTGGGAAGATGGTTCGAGGAAAAACATCATTCGAGCACCTGAGAACACATCGTCAGGTTAGAGTCAAAAGGAAGCGGTTATTAAAGAGTGTTAAAATGCGAACAAAGTCCAAAGTGTCAAGAAATAGGTGAGTTGTGAGCGAAGGGAAAAAGGTGAGAGGCAGGGAAATTTGAGGGAAGGGTGCTGGTCCCGTGTGCAAATGGAAGGGGATGGTGGACAAAATGCGAGGTGGAAAATTTGGGGCAAAAGGCGGGTCAGGGACGGGAGGTGGGATGGGGCCAAAGGCGAAGGATGGGAGGCGGGACATGGGTAAACATTTGGAGGTGAAGAAAGCTGCACCGGCCAGCGAGTGTTGAATCGAAAACTCATTCCGCCTGATGAATGTCTCGTTAAAGGATTCCACTCCATCATCTCCAACCAATCCAGGCAGCTTGTGTTCTAGCACTGTGGCAACAGGGAGTGGTGCCTCAGCCCTCCTTTCTGAAACTGCAAAAGGTGGGTGAGAAAAGGAAGAAAATAATTCCCAAAGGAGAGAAAATAAAATCTTACATCGAGTGCACGCCACAGTCAAGCACTAGTCGAGACGTGCGCTTGACAGATTACAAAGCAATTAGGTTTGTATTTTTCATGAGAAAATCCATTGCATAGAATCATTTGAATATGGAGATTGACGAAAAAATAAATTAATTAATTGAAGGGCACTCTGACGTCGCAATGTCGTCAGAATACTTCTGCCCAAATTATTACATCATCCCAAGTTTGATAAAAAAATCCTTTAACACAGATTCAAAATATTAAATAAATCTGGCTGCCAGACCACGTGTCTGATCAGATTGAAATATAAAACATATATTCCGCATCACGACCAGAACATGATTTTGACGTTTCACATCGATTGATGAAGCGGTTCAAGCGAAAGATTTTGTTTTAAAAAGATTTTTGCTCAATCCAATATGGTTGCCAGACCATGTGACCGATTAATTATTTGTGAACACCCTGGTATCCCCAAACCTTTGGGGACATGTGGGTGAAGTTTCCCCTCGGTCTGTTAAACCATTCTGGAGAAGATTATTTTTAAAGGTTTTAGGGTAACTGTCGAACCAATATCCAATATGGCTGCCAAACCACGTGACTGATGATGGCATGAACCTCTCCCCCATATAATTTAGCCCTTGATGACCCCCAAAATTTTTTATAATGATCAGATAAAGTGTGACGCATGCAATTTTGACGTCACAACAAAGCCACCTATGACATAATTTAAAAAACATAGTAATAATAACTTATTTCCCATGGTGAGAACTTCACGTGTGCCAAGTTTCAATATTTTCCGTAGAGCGGTTTCAGAGATAGAAGTCCAGAGTTTTTCCTTTTTCAAACATGGCTGCCACATCATGTGACCTATGACATCATGATTATCAATAAAACATTCTACATGCGTTGTCACACCTATGGTGAAAACTTTTGTGTCAATTGGACAAGCGGTTGCAGAGAAAATTAGCATGACGTATGTATGAGGTCCATTTAAAAAGTAATGGGACTGAGCCTGCTGTGTGCTCCACTTACTCAACTTGAATGAACGGGTTGAGTCACATTCTTTCACAACATTCCAGCAATATATATGATTGGTGATGGTTGACTGCGCTCATTGTGTGATGTTTTTTTACAGGTCGGCTTTACACGTTGTCTAGTCTGAGTCATCGTGCTATGAGTCGTGAGCAGAGAGCCAATCTGAAGTTTCTTGCCAAGCTTGGCAAAACACCTTCCGAATCCTTCGCAATGCTGCAGCAAGTCTATGGGGAAGAAACGATGTCACGTACACGTGCATTTGAATGGCACAAGATGTTCAAAGGACGGGAGGAGGTTGAAGACGATCCACGGTCTGGAAGACCTTCAGCGAGCAGAACAGCGGACAACATCGAGCATGTCAAGCAGATGGTGCGCGCAGATCGTCGACTCACGGTGCGGATGATTGTTGAGAAACTTTCCATCAACAAGGACACTGTCTGGAGCATCATCACTGAAAATCTCGAAATGCGCAAGGTGTGCGCAAAGATGGTCCCCAAGCTGTTGTCCAAGGACCAGAAACAGCAAAGAGCCACTGTCTGTCAGGACATTATCGAGCGGCTCAAGGACTATCCAGACCTGCTCGGGAGAGTAATTACTGGCGATGAATCGTGGATATTCGAATACGATCCCGAGACCAAATGGCAGAATCGTCAGTGGAAAAGTCCGGCATCACCAAGACCAAAGAAAGCAAGGAAGTTGAAGTCGAAGGTCAAGGTGATGCTCATCGCGTTTGTTGACATCAAGGGCATCATCCACTTCGAGTTTCTACCACAGGGTCAAACAGTGAATCTATACGTGTTCAGGCAGTACAGATCCTCCGGTGCCTCATGAGATCAGTCTGGGACAAGAGGAGGGATCGGTGAGAGAACAACGCCTGGGTGCTCTACCATGACAACACCCTTGCTCACAGTGCCCTGAGCATCTGACAGTTTCAGGCGGAGAGGAACGTGCCAACTCTGGAGCAACCCCCGTATTCGCCAGACTTGACCCTTGTGATTTTTTCCTATTCCCCAAGCTCAAGGGGGTGATCAAGGGGACCCGATTTCCTGATGTGGAGGCCATCAAAAGGGACGTGATGACGGAGCTCCAGAGGATTCCAGAAGAAGCCTTCCGGGGGTACATCGAAGCGTGGAAGAAGAGGATGGACAAGTGTGTGAGACTGGAGGGAAACTATTTTGAAGGGGACAAGCTGTGATTTCAAGATATTTTTTGGAATAAAATTTCTGTGAAGTCAGTCCCGTTAATTTTTAAATGGACCTCGTATGTACGTACGTACGTACTTACGGATGGACAGACAACCCAAAAACATAACGCCTCTGGTGACTTCGTCAGCAGAGACATAAACATCAGGATTGTCGTGAAAACAAACACACTAGCAATGGGAAAATAACTGCAAGGATTGTATGTTAGTGAAAACTTGATTTGTAACCCACTCAATGTGTGGAATATTGGGGGAGGGTTTTTTTTAAATAAAGGGTTACCAACATCCATTGGATGTATGCTTTGAAGAGAGATTAATTTTCATCTGATTATATGCATAATCAATCACATGATGTTGTTATTAAATTATAAATTGTGTAGGTCTGAAGAAAATAAGAACATTGTCATGCAGATAACATCCAAACAAAGGAATGCTGAGCATAGTGGTTCCAACAAAAAAAAATCCAAATCAAATACAATTACCCAATAGTTGTGATTTTGATTTATATCAACAGGATGTAATATCAAAGTTAAACTTGATCCAAAACCCAACTTGTCACGCATCAGAGAAAAGCTCTTCGGAAGAAGCACAATAGGAAGATGATGAAAAAGAAGAGGAAATCGTCACTGGCACAATCCCCTCTTTCACCTCTTCCGTAACGTCTGTTCCCATTTGTCCCTTTCCTTTTGTACCTCACCGATGATGCACCACTCCTCCCCGAGAGCTTTAATAACTCCTCCCACACCACCACCCCTTTCTCTCAAACCCCACCCTTGCCACCTCCCCCCCTCTCCTCAAGCTCTCGTTTCTCCTCCAATCCTCACGGTACAGACATCCCTGACTCGCACATACCTTCACAGTTATCGCCGATTTCACTTTGACGGGCTTAACATCAGGCCAATCTAAAGACAGCTCTCATACCTGTCTCCGTCCTTAAATACCTCTTGGTACCTTGTTTAGTCTGTCTCCACTGGAGCCTTTTCCTCCATCCCACATTTCACTTCAAACCATCCAAAACATCTGACAATATAATCCCTCCCACTTGAGACTGGAGTTCCCCCAATGTAGTGGTGGACCAAGTCTTGTTCCTCATCGAGATATGTGACTTCTTCAAACCTCTGGAAAACCCTCTCTTCCTTTTTGCCAACCACTATGTATCGTACTATATCTCGGCCCTTTCACAGGCAGACATCAGTTACAGTTACATCACTTTGCTGATCTGGAATGGATTAGATGCTCCACTAACTAATGGAAGGTGTCAATCAATCCTTGCAAATCTCGCACTCGTTTGTCATTCACGAAGGATCGTCAAACTAAACCAAGTATCTATTTTGAGGTCAGCCACTGAAACAAATTCATCATCTTGAATTCCAGGTCTCGCCATCAAAAAAAAAATAATAATAAAAAAAAATAATAATAAAATAAAATATAACGAAGCTGAACTCCATCCTCCACTGTGGCAACTCCATACACACCTGCACGGGCTAGCCGGACGAGACGTTCATGCAGCCAAGGGTGGTTAGCGTCAAGGCAAAAGGCTCTGCGTGCAGACTGCAGCATTAGCAGCAGTTTCCCTAGGATGAAGAGTGAAACAGAGGTAAACCAGGTGAACACAGTATCAAATGCCAAATAAGACAAACGGTCTTAAGACCTTATAATACCTAACACGAACATGGACCATTAATAAAAAAATCAAAAAAAATCACTGGACTCCTTATAAAGACTCATTTATTGGTTGACATTTTTCACTCTCCCCAACCTCATCCATCTATATATTACTAAAACTCTCATCATATATATATATATATATATATATATATATATATATATATATATATATATATATATATATATATATATATATATATATGTTCCCAAAATACAGCCAAAATGGTACAAGATAGCGCAAAAATTTTAGGGCCACCTTACTCACCATTCGCCTGCGGTGTACAGCATCAAGTTTCATTCAAATCGGGCAACGAAAAAATTATTTTTAAACCTCAAACATTTCGTGCAGACAAAGAGCTATTTATTTTTAAGCATAAAATAAACATCGCCATTTTGATCTAATACTTCCCTGTTCATCAATAAATAAAATTGTGTTTAGAAGATTACGCACAATAATTTCTTCGACTTTCTTTTCTCCGTTTTTTTTTTTTTTTCTTTTCACGTTGACGCACAAATCCCCTTCTTTTGTAAGAGTGAATAAAATTGCGCACGATAAAATTGCGAATAAAATTGTCCCCCCAATGCACACAAAATTTTAGATCATGCCAAGAAGAGAGAAGCTTCTTTTATAGATCATGCCAAGAAAAGGGAGCAAACGAGTTGCAGGGTGGTCAAGGAACGACGCAAAGAGACGTCGAGAAGCAGTAAGGAGAAAAGGGAACGAGAGACGTAACAAGAAAGAACTGAACGTCTCGAGGATCTCCGAGAAAGAACGCAAAACAGAAGGAACTAGAGGGGGAGCACTCGGTAGAGTGAAAAACCTCCGCCGCCAATACCGCTAGGTCACTCAAGTGAACCTGATATCCTATTCATTCAATTTGACTTCAACAGTGCTCACAGTTATAGTCTGCAACTTTCCCTTTTACTTTTAACTTTTACATACTCAATTCATTCGTCATAACTAGATTCCTTGAGACAGAAATTAATTTTATGTGGGTATATCCACCTGAAGTTCCAAAATCAGCCGCATGTTTTTTGTTGGAAATCACTTATAACATGTAGAAATGCAAAAAAAAAAAAAATCGAAATTTTGTTGAAAAAAAAAAGTTGCAAATTTTTTTTTCTCTAACAATTTTTTTTTTGGGGGGGGGGGGGGTTGGAAATCACTTAAAACATGTAGAAATGAAAAAACAAAAATTCAAATATTTTTCAAAATGGCCACCATAGCGGCCATATTGGACTTTGGACCAAGTCCAAAATCTAATGGCATGATCCTTGGACCATACCTAATCCCCCCACCAAGTTTCATCGAAATCCGTCGAGGAGTTTTTCCGTAATACTGTTCACAAACAAACAAACAAACAGACAGGGGTGAAAACAGCAACCTCCGTCCATCTTCGATGGTGGAGGTTAATGAAGAGATGGAAGATGAAAGAACTGAACATCTCGAGGATCTCCGAGAAAGAGCGCAAAACAGAAGGAATGAAGAGACGGAAGATGAAAGAACTGAACGTTTCGAGGATCTCTGAGAAAGAACGCAAAACAGAAGGAATGAAGAGACGGAAGATGAAAGAACTGAACGTCTCGAGGATCTCCGAGAAAGAACGCAAAACAGAAGGAATGAAGAGACAGAAGATGAAAGAACCGAAAGACTGGCTGAACAGTGGGCCAGAGATACAACAAGACGAAATGCACGACTCGCAAGGAGAAATCGTTCTGCTGATGTTGGTGTAATGACCAAGGTATGCCCTCAGTGTCGAGCGTACCGTTTCTCTGGAGAAACGGGCAAATTTTGCTGCATGAAGGGTAAGGTAAACATTGCTCCTCTGCAGGCACTCCCTGATGAACTCATGAATTTGTACACAAGTGACACACCACAAGCAAACGAGTTCAAAAAGAATATTAGATAATACAACTGTCTCTTTCCACTGACGTCATTCGGTGCCAAGGAAGTGGTGCCACCAAGGAATGGATGGAATCCTTCAGTGATCATTCAAGGACAGATTCATCATTACCTTGGTTCGTTGATGCCCGACCCAGACCAGCAAAGTCAATTCTTGCAGATCTATTTTATGGACCCCCAGCGCCCAAGATAGCATTGAATTGCGAATGGGTAGACTGCAAAATGCTGGTATTCAAAGGGAAATTGTTGAAATGCTTGAAAACTTGAGAAGACAAAACAACCCTGACATTGCTTCACTTGAAATGGCAAAGGAAAGAATTAGAGATTTACCAGAGGCATCAATTTGTCATTGATCCAGATCGTCGGCCAGCTTTTGAACATGAAAGGTGATTTAACACATAAATTGCCAACGAAGTTGCCGTCATAATACCAAACAATAATGAACTTGAGGCAAGATCACGGCACATTGTCTTGAAAGAAAGAGGAGGAGGCCTGGAAATCATTTCAGTCTCATAGGTCGTATGATAGCTTTCAATACGTCCTTTTCTCTCCGCTTGGAGATGATGGATGGCATCACCAACTCCAAATGAGTAACAGCAAGAAATTGACAGCAATGCGACATTATGCGTATAGGATCATGAATCATGATAATGAATTAAACCACCTTTTGATAGGACAACGACTCTTTCAACAATATGTGGTTGATATGGCAGCTAATATTGAGAGTGAGAGGCTCAATTATATTCGCATGAATCAAGCATCGTTGACATCAACAACTTACAGAGGCCTGACGGATGCATTAAATGATAATGATGATTCGGAAAATGTCGGAAAGCGCATCATCCTTTCCTCAACATTTGTCGGTGGACCGAGATACATGATGGAACGATGTCAGGATGGCATGATGTACATTTGGAAGTATGGCAATGCTTCGTTCTTCATTACGATGAATTGCAATCCGAACTGGCCCAAAATCCGACAGCACTTCTTTCTGAATCAGCAGCCATGTGATAGAGCAGACTTGATTGCAAGAGTATTCAATCTGAACAGAAAGCTATTCATTAAGTACCTCACTGGACCAGATGGCCTCTTTGGGAACTGTATAGCTTTTGTCTCAACTGTGGAATATCAGAAGAGAGGCCTGCCTCATTTGCACTGTCTGCTATGGCTTGACGAAGTGAGTAAGCCAAGACCACAAGATTTTGACAGATTGGTGCAAGCTGAAATACCAGACCCACAAGTCGATCCTGAGCTGCATGAATTGGTACTGAAGCACATGATTCATGGACCGTACTGCAACAACACCACTCCATGTTGGAAGAATGGAAGTTGCAGTAAGAGATTCCCAAAGCCATTTATCGAGAGGACAAGATGTGGAGATGATTCATATCCTCTGTACAGGAGAAGATCTCCAGATATGGGAGGATTTCAGGGACATCAAGGAGGACACCAGAATCGACCTATTACTTCTGATTGGGTGGTGCCCTATAATTCTCAACTGTTGAAGTTGTTGAAATGTCACATCAATGTTGAAATATGCTCCTCTGTAAAGTCGATCAAATACGTGATCAAGTACACCTTGAAGGAGAGTGATCAAGCAGTTTTTGGAGTTAACAGAGATGACGAAATTACACAGTACTTGACTGGCAGATACATCGGTCCATCAGAAGCAGTGGGATCAATTCTTAGATTCCCAATTCATGAGAGAGACCCCGCTGTCATTTGACTCCCGGTACATCTACCACAAGAACAATGAGTCTTCATCAGAGCCAATGCTGGTCAGCAGGTGAAAAATAATGATATGGCGAGAACGACTTTAACTGAATTCATGGAACTGTATTCTCGAGATCCATTTGCAATAACACTACTACGCTTACGTACCCCGATTTTACACATGGAACAATAAGAAATGGGAAAGAAGGAATGTTGGGAAGAGAGTGGAAGATTTTTTTCCCAGTATTTTTGAAGCCTCCATCCCCTCCCTGATTCAAAGATCTGATTTTGACAAATTTCCCTGACAATATCTGCTGCTCTTCCTTCGCTCCAATTGGTTCTTCTGACCACGTCCTTGTTAAAGTGGACATCTCTGGCTGTCATCAGAGAACCACCTCACCGCCGTCGAGTCTGGCATTTCACTCAAGCCGACTGGCAGGGTCTCCGAGCAGCCATCAAACTTACAGACTGGTCTCCTATCACTACTTTCTCAAACATCAACTCATCCTGGGAATTCTTTCAAAGAAACTTGCTCTCCCTCATGCACAGATTTATCCCCTCTCGTGTTCAGTTGTCTTACCCTTCCTCCCGCCCTTGGTTTACTGAAGCTTGTGGTGAGGCAGTTGTCCTGAAACAACTTGCCTTTGCCTCATGGAAAGCAAACCCAACTGAGGGCAATCTCAGTTCTTTCCACAAAGCTCGGAACAAGTGTGTATCTACCCTCAGGAGAGCCAGAAAACAACATCTTTCTCATCTCAAGTCTGAACTCTCAAAGCTCTCTCCCTCCTCAAAATCCTGGTGGCGTTTAATCAAATCTGTTTCTGGTGTTTGTTCCGCCTCCATCCCCTCCCTTACCTCAAATGGCCGCACTGCTGATTCCACACGTGATAAAGCTGAATGTCTAAACTCGGTGTTTGCAGCTAAATCTTGTGTCCCAAACCCATCACTATCTCTACCCACTTTACCCAGTCGCACCCAACTGTCCCTGGACTCTGTATCCTTTTCTCCTGACAAGGTGGAGAGCTTGCTTTCAAACCTCGAGTCAGATTCTGCAACCGGTCCAGACGGCATCAGCCCACGTGTCCTCAAAGCCTGCTCTTCTGCTCTTGCTCACCCTCTCTCTGTTCTATTCACCCTCTCATTTTCCCAAGGTCATCTGCCATCTGCTTGGAAATCTGCTAACATCACTGCCCTGCATAAAAAAGGTGCAAAAATAGATCCCTGTAACTACAGACCAATCAGCCTTCTCCCAATCATCAGCAAGGTTATGGAATCCATCATTGCTTCAGACATGAAATCCTTCCTCTTCTCCAATGGCTTGATTTCCAATCATCAATTTGGTTTCAGACCAGGTCACTCTACCCTGGATATGCTGCTACTGCTCTCCCATCAATGGATGGAGGTCCTCAATGCCAGACAGGAAATCCGAGCCGTATCCCTGGACATATCACGTGCTTTTGACACAGTCTGGCACCCTGCCCTACTCACCAAACTCTCTTCCCATGGTATTCAAGGCCATCTCCACTCATGGCTCGCAGACTTCCTCTCCTGTCGCAGTCAACGTGTGGCCCTAAATGGAGTTCTTTCATCCCCTCTTCCTGTGCAGGCTGGAGTTCCTCAAGGTAGCGTTCTGGGCCCTGTTCTTTTTCTGGTTTTCATCAATGATCTCTCGGACTCTCTGGAAAATCCTCTATTTCTCTTTGCCGATGACTCCACCCTCTGCCGTACCATCTGTCATCCCTCAGACCGGCAAGCAGCAGCTTCTTCGCTCACTGCAGATCTGGATAAAATCACAAACTGGTCCAACACGTGGAACATGTCTTTCAATCCAGACAAATCTCACACTCACTATGTCTCTTCGAAAGGACCGTTTACAAAACCCCCCCATCCACTTTCTCAACAATCCTCTGGAAGAAGTCTTTTCTTTCAAGCTTCTGGGTCTCACTATCTGCCATGACCTTTCCTGGGAAAGTCACATTTCCAACCTTGCCTCAAAAGCCAGTCGCCGACTGGGAATCCTCCGTCGTGCTAAGTCCTTCCTCGGCCCTCTTGAGCTCCTGACTACTTACAAAGCTTTTGTCCGTAGCCTGATGGAGTACTGCTCTCCCCTCTGGGCTGGTGCTCCTGCCTCCCACCTTTCTCGACTTCACGCTGTCGAAACCAGGGCTTTTAAGATCATTGGCATCTCCCGCAATGAAGCTGAGTCTTTGGGCCTCTCACTCAATCACCGCAGGTTGGTCGGTGGTCTTTCTGTCTTCTACCGACTCCTCTCCAGCCTTGCCCCCCCCTGCTCTCTCTGCGATTTGTCCCAACCACATTTCCACAGGGTGCTCAAGGTCCGCCAACAACCCCCTTCTGGTAAAACTACCAAAATCACGAATCACTGCTCATCTTCACTCTTTCATTCCTCTTTTTTCCCGCCTTTGGAATAAACTTCCTCACTCTATTCTTTCCCATTCTTCCCTCCAGGCTTTCAAAACAGCTGTTCACCACCACCTCTTATCTTCCCCCATCCAAATCCTCGATCTTTTCTACCGCCTATAATCCACCCAAGCGCACTTCCTTCAATTCTCCTGCTTTCCTTCCTGAAAGTCCCTGTAATGTCCATCTTCTCCTCGCCATGTTCCCCGTCCCATCCCCATCCCTCTCCCTTCCACAGTTCACCTGTCTGTTCCCCAATGTTTTGTCCCTTCCACTCCCACCCCTCTTGTCTCATGCCTCCTTGCTGTGAGTTGTGTGTTAGCTCTCATACGAGCCTCGACCAAGGTATACAAAAAAAAAAAAAAAAAAAAAAAAAAAAAAAAGCCAACGTTCTGGGACGAGTGTATACCGTTTCTCCAAGATGTGGTAGCCTCTACTACATGAGACTGCTTCTCCATCACGTCAAAGGACCAGTATCCTTCGATTCATTGAAGACACATGGAGATATTCTTCCTTCCTTCAAAGACGTTTGCAGAGAAAGAGGTTTGTTGCAAGTTGATGACCATTGGCAACAAACAATGGATGATGCTGAGAGGACAAGACTCCCCAGTACAATGAGAGATTTGTTTGTTGTTTTGCTAATGAATACTGACATCAACAATCCTCGACAATTATGGGATCGCTTCAAGAATTCAATGTCTGAAGATTACCTTCAAAGAGAACGGAGAACAATCAGTGATCCAGATATCATGATTGATGAGAGACGTCATGATCAAGCTCTGTTGTATATTCAAGACAAGCTTGATAATTACAACAAAACACTGGAAGACTTTGATTTGCCACGACCAAGAAATGGAAGGATGAACCTTGATGGTGGTAATCCAGAATTACTGCATGAATTGCAATACAATAGGCCTGAACAACAGCAATTTGTTGAAGAGAAGGAGCTTCTGCTGAATGCTGAGCAAAGAGCAGTGTATGACCATGTGTGCAACTGCTTGGAAAGGAATCTTCCTTCTATAATTTTTATTGATGCACCAGGAGGAACGGGAAAGACATTTCTCAACAATTTGATCCTCTCCAAAGTTAGAGGTGACGGTGATGTTACTATTGCTGTAGCATCCTCTGGGATAGCAGCTACATTAATGCCTGGTGGAAGAACTGCACATTCTCGATTCAAGATACCCCTCAAAGTGACCGAGAATATATTGTGCAACATTTAGAACTCCAACACGGCAGATGTCATCCGAAGAGTGAAACTCATTGTTTGGGATGAGTGCCTGATGATTAGGAGGGAGAGCTTTGAAGCAGTGGACAGAACTCTTCGAGATGTATGCGACAAGAATGAGCCTTTTGGTGGAATGCTTACCATTTGTTGTGGCGATTTTCGACAACTCCTTCCTGTAGTGAAAAGGGGAAATGATGCTGATGTTGACAATTCCTGCATCAAGAAATCCTACTTGTGGAGAACTTTCACCAAGTTTCAATTGAAGAGGAATATGCGATTGAGAGAGGGAGGAGGCAACTATTCTCAATTTTTGTCGAAACTCAGAGAAGACAGGATTTCAAAGAATGAAAACGATGAAATTGAAATGCCAGAAGACATGGTTCTATTAGCAAGAACAATGGAGGATTGTATTGATTTTATCGATCCCGCATTCGACAATCCTGTTGAATTATTCTCCAAGAATTGTATCTTAGTTCCACTCAACGATATGATGAGAAGCCTCAATTCTACATGTATCAGACGCTTCCCTGGAATCATGAAGGAGTACTTTTCTTTCAATGCTGTGACTGAGGGAAACAATGCTCCTCAATTTCCAACAGAATTCCTCGATTCAGTCGAGATCTCTGGATTACCACCACACAAATTGGAGTTGAAAAAAGGATCTCCAATCATTTTAATGAGAAACTTGGAACCCCCAAGGCGATGCAATGGAACGAGGATGATTGTGGAAGAGCCACACGATAATCTGATCGTTGCAAAAATCAACATTGGAGCCTTCAAAGATGAGATTGTTATGATATCTCGGATAACGCTCAATTTGACAGAAGGCGAAGACATTCCCCTTAAGCGGAGTCAATTCCTGATTCAGTCAAGTTTGGTATGACGATCCATAAAGCACAAGGACAAACCATGGAGAATGTGTTGATATACCTCGAGAAACCGATATTTCAGCATGGACAACTGTATGTGGCTCTTAGCAGAGGAAAGGTGAAGGAAAATGTCAAAGTATTAATGAAGGATGGGAGATCAACCAAGAATGTTGTCATTAAACGCGTGCTTCGTCGAACGATGACTCCTGAGGTAAATGCTCAAATTTTCTTCAAGTTAAAGTTTGACCACTAAATAACATAAAAATTGTCTTTTTTTTTAATTTTTATTTTTTCATCAACCGCTGTCACAACGGGAACCCAACGGGTTCATGGGTCATCTAGTAACATATAAAGCTGGTGTGCACACACGCACACACACCACGTTAATATAAATATTTTCCGTTAGAGTATCTGCATTATCACATAAACCTTCTTCTTGCCAAATCGAACCTTTTCGCAGATAGATGTCAAAAGCCATGAGATGTGTCTCGATGCGATCGGCTGCAAGCAAGCGCAGAGGTACCAAGAATTTCACAGCCTCCTCCATCGGGCATTCGGGCTGGTTCGTGGGGAGAGAAAATACACATCAAGCGGATCGAACTGGGATAAACGGAGCAATAAAAATACAAATCACCAA
Source organism: Eptatretus burgeri (assembly GCF_056783735.1). Classification (NCBI taxonomy): domain Eukaryota; kingdom Metazoa; phylum Chordata; class Myxini; order Myxiniformes; family Myxinidae; genus Eptatretus; species Eptatretus burgeri. The sequence continues at coordinate 109,999,690 of NC_140966.1, read as the reverse complement.
GGGACGAAACAATCACAATCCCAAACCCATACCGACCCGAGCCAACTTCTCAGGCAGCAGCTCTTCCTTCCCGCCCGCTCCCTCATCGTCGTCGTCATCTTTCCGCCGCCGCGTGTTGCGAGCTTGCTGATGGCGCCGTTCCTCTGCGTTCCGACGGAGCTGCTCTTCTTGAGCTTTGCGCCGGGCACGGCGTTGCTTGCTGCGCAGCTTCTTCAGCTCCTTGGAGGAAAGGTTTTCTGTGGATATGACGGAGGCATTTAAATTAGGCCACCGAGAGACGCATGAGCCAACAATTTTTGGGCTAATAAACGAATCATTTTATTTGCTTGTTTAAGCTTCACAAATTGACTCCTTGTGCACAGAGACATGAACACACTGGGTCATCAATTCTTTTTAATGAAGATGTAATTGCAGCAAAGCATTTGTTTTACTTATTTATGTTGCAAGTAAATCAAACACTCTCCTTGGCAGTGAGATTTACCTGACAACACATATCCAACTAGAAGGGCACTCAGTCGAGCGCATACCTCCGCCCTGTAATGCCTGATCCACAAGAACATATCTGGCCCAATACATTTTTGAAATACCACACTATGTATAGTTTTTGAGCTCTCTCTCTTAATGGTGAAGAATCACTTTTAAGATTCCAATAGTCGGATCCAGATCTTCATCAAAATCAAATCAATTCGTTCTAACCAAACACCCAACCTGTCCACCAAGTTTCATCCGAATGCGTCCCCAACTTTTTGAGATATCGTGCCATCTATCATTTTTGGCCCCATCTCTCAATGGTGAAGAATCATTGAAAAAACTATCAGATCCGTATCCGGATCTTCACCAAAATCTAACCAGTTCGTCGTTATCATACACCCAACCTGAACACAAACAGACAAGCAAACAAGAAGATGACGTCGTGCAGAACACGATACTTGCAAAATCCATCAAATTTAACCTCAAAAATAATTGGTTGTTGAATTCAATGACCAAATATGCAACTCCTCTTCAAATTCCAAGTGAATTGGATGAAAACGAAGGATATTAGAAATTCGGCCGATGTTGACCTTTTGGCCTATGTTGACCTCAAAAACAATAGGCTTCTTCCTTATGACAAACGATCTTCCATGTGGTGAAGTTTCGTGAATATCGGTTTAAAATTGTGACCTGTAGGCGATTGACAGACAGATAGACAGATAGACAAACAGAAGAAACCAATGTCACCTGCAGGGTGACCCGTATCTTGCCAAAAGGTGACCACGTGTGACTTCTTCAAGGTCACACTGAGGTGAACAGAGCTGCTATCCACCAGGAGCGACTCCTTGAGGAATATCTGCCTACGAGAGATTCCGATGAGAATCGTTCTACAGAGTAATCATGAAAAATATGTGTTTGCCTCATAACGTCACCAAATGACGTCGTAATGTCTCAAGCTTGACATATCTAGAAAGCACTCATCGAGGTGTTCAATTTGAGGTACTACACGATATGGTTCCCAAAACTTGAAAATTTGACCTTGGGGTCAAATATGTTTGACCTCAGGTACTAACCATGAAGGTCAAGGCCAATCGCCACCAAAAACTAATCAGCTGAGCGCCAGACCATGAACTATATTCCCATGAAGTTTGAAGACGATCCGATCAAAATTACTCAAAAAATAAGGGTTTCATCGACTCCCCTGATTTGCAACAAAGTGACCTTGACCTTCAAAATTTTGTGCGCTGAAAGGGACCTTTTATAGGCCTCTGATATGCGAAGTTACAATAACAAAATCGACTAACCAATATGCTTGAAAAATCTCCCATTTTGAAAGTAATGAACAAACAAAAAGGGGGTGAAAACAACCTCCTTCACCTTAGGTGGCAGAGGTAATAATTGGTGCAACAAGAAATTTAAGGATGGTCACACTGGAGCACCTGCCAAGATTGTTAACTTTACCAAACAAAGAGGACCAGGTCCTGGCCCTCCAGGTGCAATACACATGGCCCACCGTTGTGTGGATATACTCTGGCGAGCACCAACATAGGCCCCCAGCAATGGGTCATCAGGTAAGGATGTCGTAACCTTGGCAAACGAGAGAATCTCTTCTCCAATGACCAAGAGCCGATGAGAACAACTCGACCACAATGGCAAACGACAAACCTCTTCTATAGTGGGCCAGTAGAAGCGGTTAGAAATTGGGGTTTCACATGAGGTTGGCATCCGTACGCATCAAAAAGACAACAATGTCACAGAAACGGAAATCAGAAGATGCCAAAATGGCAGCCATCTTGGTCTCGACTCCAGATGGAGAGAACAGTCACGCAGGGGACTGCATGATGGCAAGCCATCAAACCCGACTGGGAGTTGCTGACCAGAAGAGTTCACTTCTGAAAGAAAAGAGCATTTTACATTTTGGTTTCTGGAATGTCGTAACAATGCTTCAAGTTTGTGAGCTCACACAGATTTTCTTCACAATGGATAATTATAAATTGCAAATGAGTGAATGGAGGTCATCAGGCTCAGGATTGATGAAAATCTCAAATAAAGACAAAACTTTTGAAATACCCAGGGAAGGAATTGGGTGGCGGTGAAAGTGGTGCTCTCCTTCTGGGACGACAGACTTACAACTCATGAATAGAATGGGATCCCATAAGCTGTAGGCTCATGAAAGAAAGAAAGTTTTCAAGCAAGATATTTAAAATGACTCATTCTTTGCTATGCCTCAACTAAGGAGAACCCTGACGAGGAAATAAAAAATAAAAACATTCTGTAATACCCTCTCAGTGAGTGGAGGCAAGGATCCTCAACACGATATTCTTGGGGTGACAGGCGAGGTTATCGCCAAAGTTGGGAATGACAATGAGGGAGTTGAAGACGTCATGGAAAGGAAGGGATCCACTGTGCTATCAATGAAAATTGGGAACGTTTTTTTGAATTTTGTTCTGGCAGATAGAATGGTGGATAATTGATTCAATTTTTCCAACAAGAACAACCATAAGTTTAGCTGGCTGTCTCCTGATGGTGTAACGAGGAATAAAATTGATCATTTTTGCATGAAGAAGTTCAGACGATCGGTGAAAGACACGGGTGTCCCGGGAGGTGCAGATGCTTCAAGTGACAATTATTTGCAGAACATATATCATAGTAAAATTGAAAAGACTTTCGAGAAAGATGACAAATCTGACATTTGACCCCATGAAGGTTAAAAGACAATGCAGTTCGGCAAGAGTTTTAGCTCGAACTTGAAAACAAACATGAAATTCGAGCCAATAGCTTGGAAAACCCTGGTTGTATGGCAATCTAGAAAAGATGCTTGCACTTTGACTGCTGAAATACCGCAGCATGCAAGCTCATTAAAACAGGAATGGATTAGCAATGGCACCTGGTCCACGAATGCCAAGAGGAAAGAATACAAGAAGAAACTTTGGAGTAAAACCAACTGTGAGAAAAGGGCAGTCTGAAGAGAAAAATATAGATTGATGGACAAGAAAGTGAAGGCTTCAGCTTGCAAAGACAAACGGGTTCTGTAATCACTTGTGTACAATCCACCATCATGTACACAGGGCACTTTTCAGATAAAATTCCCGGGAAAATACCAGTTTATAACCTGCAACCTAAAAAATAAACTCCGGCAAGAAAGGGATATCCAGGTGTGTGTGTGTGTGTGTGTGTGTGTGTGTGTGTGTGTGTGTGTGTGTGTGTGTGTGTGTGTGTGTGTGTGTGTGTGTGTGTGTGTGTGTGTGTGTGTGTGTGTGTGTGTGTGTGTGTGTGTGTGTGTGTGTGTGTGTGTGTGTGTGTGTACACAGACATGACAGAAGTAATGCTTCAGTCACATTTGGCTCGGCGGCCGTAGGGTCTACAAAATCTACAGCCACTAGCAATTATAGGGCGGCCACAGTATTTCCACGGTCACACAATGTAGCAGTCACATATGTTTTTTTGTTTTTTTTCAGGGAGCCGCACGGGGTATTTAGAAATTGTGGAGACCGAAAACGTGGGGGTGCTGTACGATCTTTGATTTGATGTCGCACGGTGACCTTAGGGCGTCCCTGCGGTGGCCATTGAATTTTCAAAGCAGACGCAAGGTAACCTCAAGGTGCCCGCAAGGCGACCGCAGGGGGGCCCTAAGGCGAACGTGCGGCAAGACGGACGGTAACGAGTGGGTATATATACCAGTTCTTTTCATTATGTATATCATATCTCATATCTGTCATATGCGACATATGTATGATCATATGTATGATCGCTTCTTTGGAGGCATGGTGATGTGTCTGGTCTGAGCTGCTGGTGAAATGTGATGATGTGAGTGGCAAACACCTATACTCCGATCTCTAGCGGTAGCGCACGGTGGACGCACGGTAGATGCAGACTGCCACGGAGGCCGTATGTAGGACGCACGGCAGGCGTAGGGGAACCGTGCGTCGACCCTGTGTTTCCCGCAGGTAGTCACACAGACCGCAAGGCCACCGTATGTTGAACACAGGGACGCCTTAGGACTACCCTACGGCGACCGTGGAAATAGTGTGGCCGCCGTAATTTTTTGGGGGTTGGCAAAATTCATTTTTCATTGATAAGAGCCTACGGCAGCTGCACGAATAACGCAAGCCCACCGTACGCCCTACGCACGGTCGACGTGGAACACATCTACGTCATGGCTACGGCTTGTCGAATTGCTACGGCCAACCTAGAAATGAAAAAAGTTATAACTCCGCGCTTTAATTCCACGGAGACCCCTACGGCCTGTAAAAGATAGCCATACGGTGTATGGCCACCCTGAGGCCACCTCAGAAACTCTGCGGCCGCCGCACTTTTCTGTCAATTCAGGGGGGAGGGGGGTACAGCCGCCGTATCCTAGCCGTAGAGCAAATGTGACTCATGCTTAAATAGACACCTTAAATTTCTTCATTTCATCTGTATAAACACAGTTTTACTCAGTGATTTGTACTAATACTTGACTATTTCTTTGGAGAAACGAGTTCCTGGGTCTTGTACAACAATTAACTATGCATCGAACCCAGGGAGCACACAAACTTTCCGATTTTCAAAGTGGACGAATTGTTGGCCATTTGAAAGGTGGAGTCAGCCAGCATCAGATAGCTCAGAACCTTGGCGTTCCACTTTCTACGGTCAATCGGGTGACTGTGCAATTCACCAGTGAAGGAAAGGAATCCACAGCTTCCCGTTCTGGTCAATCTGGGCCCTCAGAAAGGTGTCTTCAAGCTGTCAAGCGGTCCATTGAGAAAACTCCCCATTGCAAGGCAGCAGATGTTGTAGAAGAAGGTCCAAGTTAGCTCAATAACTGTTGTCGGTACCTTCATCAACTGGGCTACTATGGGAGAACAGCTCAGAGAAAACCTCTTCTTAGACCAGCCAGCAATCAAAAGAGAAAGAAGTAGGCTGACGAAATGGCCATCAGACCCTTGGAGTTTTTTGTGATACCAGAGTGGGGAGGTGTTAGTGAAGCAGAGGGCAGGGGAGAGATGCAAAGAGAGGAGGTAGGATGGGGGCAACATGGGAGGAGTAAGGAGGGGTAGATTTAAGGAGGTGGGATGAACAAAAAAAAAAGAAGGATAAATGGAACATGAACATGGATTGCAAACTGGAATTAAAAAAAAATTGTCGGTCAGAGATACATATAAATACGTTGGAGGATGGATGGAGTGCAGAAGAATTTAGAGAATGGAGGAAGGAAGCATTGGAACAGGTGTTATTTTTTGATACGGGATGAAAGAAAGGTCAAATTGAAATCAGCTTTTGAAGAAGAAGAGCACGGTAGAGAGAGGAAGTCGAAACATTTTAAGAGACCGTTTCTTTGTTTTTTTGAAGATGAGGGAAGAGGGGGGCAGAGTAAAGGAAGAGATTGAAGAAAACAGTCATGAAGGGGAGTGGTGAATACCTTCACCATCAAAGTGGGATTGGAAATATGGAAAGGGAAGAAGAAGGACGAGGAAGAGTCTGTCGAGGAAGTCATGTGGTTACGAGAGGGAAAGTTGAGAAGGGAAAAGATTCTTGTTTCTTTTGTTTTTTTTTTTAATATTTAAAGACATGAAACAGAGGGTATAGTTGGGAGGAAATTGAAGGAGTGGTAGAGGTATAGTGGAGAAAATAACAACTGAAGGTGAAAAGGAGAAAATACAACAAGAAGATCGTGAACACAGACGGGAAGGAGGAGGGTAGGCCGAAAGGAAACCCGATGTGAAAAGACGACGAATACTCTCCAATTAACACAAGTTTTAACACAAAACCGAACTATAAGCACACAGTAAACACGGAGATAACAAAATAACAGTAAAAGTGCGACAAAAACAACTGGAAAACTTATCTTTGAGAAAGTTGGCAGAGACCCTGAAGAGAACCGCCACCGTCGCTCAAGAACCGGAGCCGAAGTCGAATGAACCGGAACCAGAATGTTGCCTTCCTGAGTCTGCCTCTGTATCCATCTTGTCCACCCCGTGCATCCTCCCCACTTCTCTCAATTGTCCAAATCTCCCTCTTCTTTTTTTCATTCACGCCTGGTGTTGGTGTTCTCTCCCCCCTTTCTACTTACTGTTCCTTTTGTTCTGTTCGATCCTATCCATTCAGTGTTTTTGCTCTTCCGTGAGGCTTGACTTTGTATTCAAAGAAATGCATATGAACATCATTCCGGTCAAATACAAATTATTCCGTGCAAGACACACGACAAATATGCATGTGCAATGACCGGACGTGTCGCAACAGTAAACAAGTGCATTTCCGACATGCCAAACGCTTCACCAACACCTGTCCTTGTGGCTCGAAATCTCCATGATGTTCCTTACATGCCTGTCATCATCCTTTTTCAGTTGGGTTTAAGACCGAGATGCAATCAGCGATTAATTCTCAGAGAGGAGCATTGTACCGTACATCAGCTAGGTGCTTTGCCAATTTTTGACTCGCGTTCCTCTCGTACTTATGCGAGTTGCTGTCAGGACAACAAGCATCAGTCGGGTAAAACGAACCTAACAATGGTCTAAACCCAGTGCACGTTCCCTGTTAGTGGGTGAACAATCCAATGCTTTGCGAATTCTGCTTCACAATGATAGGATGAGCTAAATGACAGAGGAAATTCGAAAAATAAAATAAAATAAAAGGATAACATGTAGCAAATGCAAAGGAGTATCATTATGGTAACAAAACAGCCAGAGTTGAAATGCTTATCAACACCTTTCATTCACAATTCAACTTGGTGCTGCATTTCCTGTCTATGATTAAAAATCTTGATACTTTCTACATGCAGATGCAGCCAACATCACGGGTCTTAAATTGGAAAGATAGAACACACCTTCGGCAGACTCGTTAGCTGCGCTCTCGCGGGTAAGCGGCCTGTCATGCAGCAGCAAATATATCTCAATGGCAGAACGCGCGGCGAGGAAGAAGAACGGGTGGTGTCGAAGCCCGTCCTCGAGGCGCAGCAGCTGCAGGTACGCGCGAAGCGTCATCTTCCTCATGCAGTACGTATGGAAGTCAAACTGGTCATCCGTGACCTCCACAAAATGCTGCAAATGAGGAAAAGTTGAGAACATTCGGGTGAGTTGGGCAGAGACAGCGGCCGCCGCCACGTATGTACCCAGGCGAACCCAACCGCTGCTACAAGTACTTGGAGTACCACAAAGTAGGAAAACGATCATAAACATTTAGTTTTTATTCACTGACCAAAATGAAAGATTTCTTCCAAAAAATTAAATTATTTTCTACTCCAAGATCGAAAACTGACCGCCAAAAACTTTGTTGCAATCGAAACCTTCAACCTTTCAGAAAACTTCGATTAATGCAAGTACGAAATCAGAACAAGTCTGAGAAGCCAAACGGAACTTCAATCTACCTGTCACATTCTGTTGATGTTCTAAACACAAATCCCATTTGAATGAACAGCATTCATACCACCGTTAAAATAGTTGCTGCTGTGTCTGATACAGTCTTGGTTGGCCCATTCACCCATCTTTGTTCCAGATGATACATTTGGCCAACCACATGCTTTACTTTTGGGTTAATCCCATTGAGCACCAATTGAGCGGCATCGATGACATCACGCTTCAACGGTAAATTGACCTCAAAACCCGAATTAAACAGAGCTCAAGTCAAGCAACATTTGTTGCAATGGAATTTCCGGTGTCTTTGCGAGTGGATACTGTTTCCCCAGCTCCACGAAAACGTCTTTAGGAAGTGAGGTATTTGTTCTATTCTTCTTTTCTGAGGTATTTGTGGGATGCTTCGTTATCTCGTTCCTGTACTGTACTTTGATCAATTGAGATGTTGTCTGTTGTTGTTTTTCCGAGTGCAAATATGCATTTGGCACATTTATCAAGAACAAACTCTATATGAATGTCCTCCGAGTACCACTTCACTAGTTTCAGTTGATCTGCCAATTTCTCATCATTTGGGGCGAAGAGTTTTTGATCATCCATGTACAGCAGGTGTGTTACCTTTCTTGTTTCTTTGGTTATTTTTCTGTCCAATATCGGATTGTATCCGTGTCCTTGTTCATTGATGAGGTTACTCAGTGGGTCCAGGCCCAGACAAAACAGGAGGGGGGGGGAAGATGTCACATTGTAAGACACAACGTCATATCTTTACTCCTGGGATTTCAATCTTTCCTTCCAGGTAAGGTAGTACCAGCGTTGTGTTCCAGAGCGTTATTGCTTTCTCAATCAGTGTGACTATTTGAGGATCAATTTTGTACACTTGCATGCATTTTATAATCCATGATTGTGGGACACTATCAAAGGCTTTTTTGTGATCTATCTTGGCTGTGAAGAAGTTGGTTTGTCAGAGCTTGCAGTTTTCAAGTATGGTTTTGTTTAACAAAAAAATGGTCTATTGTTCCATAGCATCCTCCCTTACATCCTTTCTGCTCTGCATCTGAAGCTCCTTGTTGAGTGAGGTGGTCGGTGATTATACCTGTTAAAAAGTTTGTATGTTGTTGGTAGGTAAGTTATTGGTCTATATTTGTTGTGTAGATGGGTTTCTACAGAATTGGGGATTAAAAGTGTTTCCTTCTGTGAACCATTCATCCATTGGCTGTTTCCCTTGGAAGAGTTCATGAAATTCTGGAGCGTATTGAGGGTGGAGAGCATGTAAGTTGCTTTCGCCAGAGTTTCCTCCAATGTGGTTCAAAGTGTAATCATTCATCCAAGCTCTGTTCCTCATTTGCAACAATTTCAACTGCCATCATATAAGACTGATAATGCGAAATAAGAGCATAGGAAGGGACCGTTACCCGTTCAATTTCATGGCACTTTTTCAATGCATCTCCATAACGATGGAGTGCACGGTATGCAGAAGCACATTCCACCTGAAACCACATGCACTGCATTTCATTCAGGTTCTCCATTGGAGGAGCTCCCTCCTGCAGGGTGAAGGGAAAATACAAGAGAGGGGGAATGATTGGAAGGTGGAAGATGCCTTGTAAGGGTTTGCAGTGCAAGTGGGTTATTATTATACTGCACGAGCGCAAGCTGTCGTGCGCACACACGTGCAGACATGCACGCACAGATTCAGATGCAAGCAGGCAGCCATGCACCGACATGCACAGATGCAGGTAGATGTGCACACATGCGCGATAAAATAAACGTACACGAGTGAACTTTGCACACATTTCTTCAGCCTCTCGCACAAGGCGAGCACGTAGCTGATACTTCGCACACTTTGAGTTGATGAAGCGATCAGCCGTGTCCAACGATTGTGCTTCGTCCATCCACCGTGCGGCCTCCAGGGGGTCACCAGCATGCTGGATGCACAATAACAAGCCTCAATGTCTCAACCACAGTGGGCACTCAATAAGGAATTACAGAATTGCATTTCAGGTGTCATAATAAGCAATCGTGTTGAGGACACCCAAAGAAGGGAGTCTTGATGGCCAAGTGTTGATCAGGGCACAGTACCTTACAAATCCTGGCCTTAATGTAAAACAACTCAATCAGCGTTGGCGTGCTGTCAATTGCAGCATTAATGTAGAACAGTGCCCGCTGCGTGTCCCCACATGCATCATAGTGCTGCGCCAAGAAGTGTTGAACCCACAGTAGAGAGCTCGGAGGCTCCAGTTCCCCTAGAAAGGCAAAGACATGGGTAAAGATAGAAGGCAAAGACATGGGTCAATGGGATGCAATTCAACAGACAAGCTGAGCAATTGAGACTCTATGTCATTTTATAAATCAGACAATTACCATCAGGGTAATACTGGCCGATTGTCCGTAGATTTTTCTCATACTTTAAGACGAGATCCTCGATCACAACCACCTGCAAAGCACATATACCATTGAGGAAAGGCACCGTGGTGACAAACTCTGTGGGTTTTTTGGTTCTCACACGATCACTGGAATGCATTTTTCAACAGATAGCCTGTTCGGTTATGTCACACATCTGATTGGCGTGAAAATTTCAAAAAGATTTTTGCAAATGTGCTTTATTTTATTGTTCTGGGCCGAAAATGTGAAGAAAAAAAAAATAATTGTTTGACATTTTTTTCCAAGGCCATATCTTCATGGTATGGCAGCCATCTTAAAATTGGACTAAAGTTAGTATAAATTTTACCGACATAATGAACCCATCAATTTAGAACTGGATTGAAAAATTATGAGGGCATTTCAGATTGGATAAAGTTTATGTTCAAATGTTCATCTGATAAATAAATAGGAAGGATTGATTTTATGATTTTAGACTGGCCTTTTTATGATAAAATGGGCACAAAAAACGTACGAACCAACCTACTGGTATATTATTATGTATTGTTGTATTCCATGTTGAACAGGTTGTTGAATTTTTGTATTGTATCAGTGTTTTATGTACCTGCATGTAATTTCTCATTTCACCATATTAAACTCAAACAGTACATGTTGTCTTTTGGGTTTTTTTCAGATCATGGATGCCGAGAAAGCAGATATACACACACCAAACGAGCTCGACTGGAAACAGACTATTCACGCTGTATTATCCGCCAGGGTGTGAGCCTTGAGAATGTGATTACCAAGCCAAAGGATGACAGCATAAATAAACTGCTAAATGTTGGAAACCAAAGAGCAGGATATGGTGAGAACGAGTTTGTGGTTATCGAGGTTCGGCTGCAGGGCACCTCTCGAACAGACCTGAAGGATAACAACATCTTGTGGCACGAAGCGTGTTACGCTAACTGTACAAGTGCATTACACATCAAACGATCAGAAGAGCGTCATAGAAGAGCTGTCACCAATGAAGATACTGGTCTGCTTCGGAAAAGGAAAGGACGGCAAGCAAAGTCACAGCATGGGCCGCCTGCTCAAACAATTTCTGCAGAGAAGACATTCACCAGATCTCGGAAATAATCATTGAAGAGAACTGAATTTTTGCCAGGGATCAAGATTTGTCAAGGATCAACTTCATGGCTGCCGAAGTCATAATGTTGGCAAAAGAATTGCTCACAATGTAGAGACCTCTGGAAATGAACAGTGGCATGTCAACTCTGCTGAGCTGATAGCTCCTTCAGATGCTCTTTTAAGGGACATTCTTTATCATAAAGCTTGCATGACAGAAAATTGGCAGAAGTATCAAGGAAGTGCAAACATTGTCGGTTCCTCATCATCCCCTGCTACATCATCAGAAGAATCTGTAGAACAGACAATAAACTTTGTTGCTGCCGAAATGCAGTTTTACAGTCAGTTGATGAGAGACTAAACCAAGGGGAAATAATTCCCTTTGATGAAGCTGAACAGGACGATGAGAATATGTTGAGAGAGGACGATGGTCAAAACAGAACTTTGGAGAAAGCCGCTCTCAGACATGGTATAAAGCAACACATAGAACAGATGCAGTTCAGTAGACAAAATGATCCGTCAAAACCAAGCCTGATCCATACGGTGAAAATTGGGAATGCTGCCGTTGAAGAGCATTCAATCAAAGATGGAGTTGACGTCATCTTTCAATGTGCTTTGCTTATTCGAAAAGCCACTGAACAATATCAGTCGTGGAAATTTGGTGGATCACTCCTAACAGATGATTCTGATGTAGTTCCAGATGAATTGAGGTTATTGATGAAGTGGATAATACAGGGAAAAGCTGCATCAAGCTCTGATACACATGAAAATACACTCAATAAATCCATCATTCACCTGTCACAGCAAATACTACAGGCCTTCAAGACAAAAAACACAGGCATCATACAAACAAAAGTCTACATCTGTTGACTTTAGATCCCACAATGAAACTCCCACTAGCTGTAGGCATGTCCCTGCACTGCTTTCACAACATTAACAAGAAAATGATAGATGTACTTGCCAATATCAACGCAGGCATTTCATATACCCAAACATTGGATAAAGGAACCCAGATTGCATTAGCTGTTCAATAGAATTCCAATGCTAATGGTGGCGTCTATGTACCTCCCGGTATGAATACTAAAACACCCTTCAGAGTCGTGATTGATAACATAGACGCCCATATTGACACACCTGATGGCAAGGATTCCTTCCATGCTTTGTCAGAATCTATTTTCCAGAAATAATCAAATGATGCCTTGCCAGTAAATGAGCCATTGCCAATGAACAATGTACCACTGACAAAATTGAAAGATGTTCCCAAAACTATTGTGACATTAGAGGATTGTTCTATTGTTGGTAACCCAAACCCCCTTGTGAGCCCACACTATCCAAAGTATGCCATATTCAGCCATGGGCAATCTGTTGCACAAGCCATTGTTCAGGATCTTGCTTGGTTGATTGTCCGCCATTTCAGCCGCAGTTGTGCACAAACTGAACCTGCGCAATGGAGGATGGTGCTTTCCAGATACAAGCCACAAATATAGAGTCCCTCTGTGTACAGCTTTCAAATCTAAGGTTAGTCAAAACCTTAACAACATGCAAGACAAAGTGCATGTCTTACCCTTGATCAATGCTCCTGCAAAAGATTGGAAGACATTGGTAACATCACTCACTCAATTGACAAAAATCAAGGAACTAACCAGAGAGCCAGAAGATGAACAGCCAGTCTGTGTTTGGTTGGACATGGACCTATACAAACATGTGTTGAAGTTGCCATTCCGAGATAAAAAGTATGCTGGTAAATAGGAACCATCTCCTGGACAGTTCCATGTGACAATATGTGCTCTTCGATGTCTGGGTGTCATGGGTGAAGGCAGCGGGCTTGATATAGCATGGGTCGAGGCTGACTTGCACAGCAGTGTTACTGTATTGCAGATCATGATTGACAAACACAAGAGGGCCAATGAGTGTCACGTGATCACTTTGCAGGCTCTGCATGATCTATGGTTGGAGGCTTTCTTCAAAGAATATGGCCAAATTGCTGAAGCCTGAAAGATGACCTAAAGTCCCTAGCTGATGCATGTAACAGTTGACCATTCCGTTCAGGATGAATACTCGCACCTCTTGCAGACCTTGACATCAATGGCTAGTCAAAAATTGGTTGATGACTGATGAATCCAGGTCACAGTATCCAGTGTACCAATGGTTTCGCATGTACATGAGATAAGTTCAACTTCTTTTTACATTCCACCATGGTACCCGTCAGAAAGACTGGAACCTGCATCTCTCTTCTCTTGAAGAATTTGCATTTGGTTCTTTGCCGCCAACAGGCTTGATTATGCACAAAATGTCCCTGAATACATTGCCCGAATGTACGAGTCAGAGGAAACGTACACCCAGATTTGGAATATTTTCAAAGAAAGTGGACTCACTGTTCAAACTGGCAAGATTCCATTCACAGCTATTGGGGTACACCAGGCACAGGAGCACATAGACAAAATTCACAAAGGTTTGGGAGGTTCTTCAGGGATAACCACAAGTCCTGAAGCTCAACTCAGGTATTGCCTTAGCACACCAGAACTTGCCAGACTGTCTTCTCAAACAGAGATCATGTTAAGCCTCAGTGTGGTAGAAAGATCCCTTCACCGATTTCAGCCAGTCGAAATTGGATCGACAAGAAAGGAATATTAGGCACCTCAAAAATGTCATCATCCGAAATAATCCCTTTGATGTGGACGTGTTGCAGAATAAAATGAGAGATAAACTGATCAACATTACAAACAACATGGTAGTTCCTCAGGACATCACCGAGAATATCCTGGATGCAGAAGCTTGAGGAAAGGAAGCATATGAAAAGTTTGTTCATGACATAATAAAAGGACACAGAAATCGATGGGACAAAATGACGAAGGTCAAAGTACAAAAGTGGACATCAGCTGGAAAGGAGATAAGATCAAAACATGGAAAACAATAAATTGTGATGAAGGAATCTGCATCGATGTTGGCTCGCCTTGTTGTCGTATCACGATCTTCCCGTTATGTTTATCTGAAAGAGGTAGTTGGTATGTATGAACTTTCTACAACGAACAATGTACTTATGCCTGCTGGCGGTCTACTACATCCATGCACAGACAAGTAACAACTGGCTCATGAGCTCATTCATCAAATGGATACAGACAGTGACTATTTGCATCCATCCATCTGATGGACAATTAATTAAATATATTTGGACAATTAATGAATGATTTTGGACAATTAAAGAAATATTGTTGTGGAGCCGGGCGTTGTCGGCGAGCACGACCGCTAGGTGGAGCAGTAGAGTCGGCTCCACCGAACACCCGGAATCTAGATCGTGCTTCTCGGAGAACTCCGAAAGGCACATGTCCCTTACAGGACCGTGATTCGCCAATAATTAAGCCGCGTGGAATAGGGTTAAATGCCAACTTCAATATACCTAAGTATCCACGCGGCAAAGCTACCGGGGAATTCACACCCACGGCAGGCCTCGAGCGGAACGAGCCGTTATCATGCTCGAACCGTGCGTAACCCGAGTAGATGGGTACCAAGACCCGTCGGTCCAAATGCACAATTTACCGTTTCCCAATTTCCCAACACGCACCGTGCTAAAGGCGCTGTCACACCTTGACGATTTAGCCACAATGGCAACGTATAAATATACCATCAGAGATGGGGAATCCCCCGCAATTGAAAAATAATTGAAATCAGATAAGTGGTTTTCCATTTATTACAAAAAAAAATTTCAAGATGGCTGCCCCAGTCGGCCATCTTGGATCCGGCCACACCCAAAATCAATAGGGTTCTTCTTTTTAAGGTGGTACATGTGTGACCCAAATTTCAAATCGATATGGCGAAAAAACATGTTTTTCAAGATGGCCGCACCAGTCGGCCATCTTGGATCTGGCCATGCCCAAAATCAATGGGGTTCTTCCTTTTCAGGTGGTACATGTGTGACCCAAATTTCAAATCGAGATGGTGAACAGTTTATGAGTTATCGCACTCACAGCTATAAATGTTGACGCCATAAATGTTGACGCCCAGCCAGCCGGACGGACGGACGGACCACCCCAATCGGCCATCTTGGATCCGGCCACGCCCAAAATCAATAGGGTTCTTCCTTTTCAGGTGGTACATGTGTGACCCAAATTTCAAATCGATATGGCAAACAGTTTATGAGTTAACGCACTCACAGCTATAAATGTTGACGCCGCCCCAGTCAGCCATCTTGGAGCCGGCCACACCCAAAATCAATAGGGTTCCTCCTTTTCAGGTGGTACGTGTGTGACCCAAATTTCAAATCGATATGGCGAACAGTTTATGAGTTATCGCACTCACAGCTATAAATGTTGACGCCCAGCCAGCCAGCCAGCCGGACAGACGACCCGGGTGATAACAATATCCCCCTTCCGCCGCGCGGCAGGCGATAACAATGTATGTAAAACGTTGGCGTACGCTGAAATTTTGATGTTTGTTTTTATCTTGCCAAAACGAAGTTTTTGCAAGATATGTTAGTCAGCTTGTATGTTTTTTTTTGTTGTTTGTTTGTTTGTCTGTAATCACGGATAAAAAATTCTGCATAGCACAGTTATCATTGGAAATTTTTGTAACTTCGCATATCAGAGGCCCATAGAGGTCCCTTTCAGTGCACAAAATTTTGAAGGTCAAGGTCAAAGGTCAAGGTCACTTTGTGGCAAATCATGGGAGTCGACGAAACCCTTATTTTTTGAGTAATTTTGATCGGATCGTCTTCAAACTTCATGGGAATATAGTTCATGGTCTGGCGCTCAGCTGATTAATTTTTGGTGGCGATTGGCCTTGACCTTCATGGTTAGCACCTGAGGTCAAACATATTTGACCCCAAGGTCAAATTTTCAAGTTTTAGGAACCATATCGTGTCGTACCTCAAATTGAACACCTCGATGAGTGCTTTCTAGATATGTCAAGCTTGAGACATTATGACGTCATTTCGTGACGTTATGAGGCAAACGCATATTTTTCATGGTTACTCTGTAGAACGATTCTCATCGGAATCTCTCGTAGGCAGATATTCCTCAAGGAGTCGCTCCTGTTGGATAGCAGCTCTGTTCACCTCAGTGTGACCTTGAAGAAGTCACACGTGGTCACCTTTTGGCAAGATACGGGTCACCCTGCGGGTGACATTGTTTTTTTTATTTTTATTTTTTTTAGTCTATCACGAATTTTAAAATATATTCGGACATTTGCTTTTAAGTTTCGACGTCGACGTGACAATATCCTCAAACAGAAAATATTCACAGAGGAGGAACTAAGAATAAGACATGAGCAAACTGAAGAGGCAATCGGACGTGACGTAACGGCACGTGACGAAATATCGAAAGTTATTGGTGTTTTTTTATTTTTTTTTAAATGCTTCCAATACGCCATTATACGGTAGCTGTAAATTAGAAACACGTTCAGTAAGTTCTGTGGTCGTCCGGAAGACGTCAATCAAATATGTCTACATACGTCAATATGCGTTGGAGGTACGTTACACATAGATTCAAAGCACGTTACTCAGAGGTTAGAAATAAGTTTTGGGTACGCTAAGCATTACCTCGACATGTTTCGACTTATGAGTAACTTACAAGTAACGTGCCTCGACGTGTGTCAACGATCGTGTAACGTGCCTACAACACGTTACTCATAGGTTATAAATAAGTTTCGGGTACGCTAATCATTACCTTGACGTGTTTCGACTTATGAGTAACTTACAAGTAACGTGTGTCGACGTGTGTCAACGATCGCATAACGTGCCTACAACTTATGGCCAGCGTAGCGGAATGTGTGAGTCATACGCTGGCATACGTCGTAAAATTTCAAGCATGCTAAAATTTGAGGACAACCGCAAAGTACAACGATGAAAGCCAGCGTACTACGACGTATGGCAGTGTTTTTCAGCATTCTCTTAAGGTATACAAAACTTACCCACAACGTATTCGACGTGTCCCAGCGTTTTAGACAAATTTTTCATAAGTCGGCATACGCTGGCTAAATCGTCAAGATGTGACAGCGCCTTAAGCCATTGAAAGAAATACAGAAATGAGCTGATACATTCAACAAAAGGGATATTTATTTACAATAGGCAGGGAGGGAACACACAAAGAGCAGAGCTATCACGCCTATAAGAAATGCATATTTTCACACAAGCACTTATACAGTTGCTACTTAAAGACGGGCCCACACACATATATACACACACACACACACACACACACACACACACACACACACACACACACACACACACACACACACACACACACACACACACACACACACACACACACACACACACACACACACACACACACACACACACACACACACACACACACACACAGTCGGGTCTTTATTGAAGGCTTCCAGCTTGAGGACAGGTGAGCTAGAGACCAGAGCCTGTGCTTGGACCTGTCCACCTCGTGTGACCTTCGACGATCCGGCTCGGCAGGACTCGAACCCGCAACACGATGATGATGACCACCACGACCACGACCACCACCCACAGAATCGTCCCCGAGCTCTCAGTCTGGCATCCCATTATATTTCTTTTTCCTCCGGGATGAGCAAATCGCCGTCTGAGGCGCTCTCCACCCTCATTGGATGGGGCGTCGTGGGAAAGTAAATCTCTGTGGCCATTTCAACCCCCATTGGCTGGCATTCCGTGGGAAAGTCGCTCTCTGTGGCCATCTCAACCCCCATTCGCCGGCGTGCCATGGGAAAGTCGCTCTCTGCGGCCATCTCTACCCACATTGGCCGGCGTGCCGTGAGAAAGTCGCTCTCTGTGGCCATCTCTACCCCCATTGGTCGGCATGCTGTGGGAAAGTCACTCTCTGTGGCCATCTCGACCCCCATTGGCCGGCGTGCCGTGAGAAAGTCGCTCTCTGTGGCCATCTCTACCCCCATTGGTCGGCATGCTGTGGGAAAGTCGCTCTCTGTGGCCATCTCTACCTCCATTGGCCGGCGTGCCGTGGGAAAGTCGCTCTCTGTGGCGTGACTGGACAAGGGGCACGCCCCTGCCTTCCCGGGCGGAGTCCCGGTCTGAGGCGATGGAAATCTCCGCCCACGTAGATGGCCGAATGGCGAACGCACATGGGCGATGGCGTCGGTGTGTGAAGTGAAGTGAAGGAGGTTTGTTGTCAACGAAACTCCGCAGCGCACACATGTAATTCCCGTTAGACACAGGTAGGGGGCCCTAACTATAAACACACACTTACCGATATAACTGTTCTATAAGGACCTGAATGTTTATTGCAGTAAGCTTCCAAATTCGTAACAATATATTGAACTGGAAAACATTAATAGTAACTCAATAAATATTGTCCAAATTATTTGTGTGGTTACTGCATAAATAAATGGAATAAACACTAAAAATAACAAACTGGTGGCCACATTGGAGTTATCAATCATGAAAATTACAAGAAAAGTGTTTAATTTGCATTGAAAGACTTTTTAAATACTTATTTCTATCGAACTGGACCAGCTTGGTGTTGGTGCAGTGGTTAGGGCAGCGGCTTGGGATCCAAAAGGTCCCGAGTTCAAGCCCCGTTGGGCCACTGAATTAATACACCAGGGGGTTGACTCAGCCTGTCATCCTTCCGAGGTCGGCAAAATGAGTACCAGTGCACTGGGCCGGTGTATACCCCGGTTAAAATAGGTGTACCAGATCCCTGTGTCGCAAGAGGCGACCAGGGTTACGTCAGGAAGGGCATCCGGTGTAAAACATGTGCCAAATCACTATGCGGATCATACGGATGATCCGCTGTGGCGACCCCTAACGGGAGCAGCCGAAAGAAGAAGAAGAAGAAGATTTCTATCGAACTGGACCATCATCTCTATCATTACAGGAATAATAAAATAAAAGGTGAAATAACTAATTGATGCATGGTGAGTTTCAAATGAAATCCAAGATGGCCACCATACTATGAAAACAACATTGGGGAAAAAAAAAAGGTCAAACACGATTTTCAGATATTTGGGTCACAAACCATCTTAAAAAAAAAAAAACAACAAAACAATTGCATGAGGAAAAATATATTTGAAATTTTCACGAAATGACACAATCGAACAGACGAAGAAGGACACTCGGTAGATTGCATATCTCCACCTGGATTTGAATCTTCACCGAAATCGAATCACTTCTTCCCTGTCACACACACCCATATCTAAACCAAGTTTCCTCCAAATCCGTCCAGAAATTTTGTGAATATCATGCGAAATATCATTTTTGGCCTGATTTCTCAATGGTGAAGAATCACTTTCAAAAATGTCCAGTCTCCAGATCCGGATTTGAATCTTCACCAAAATCTCATCACTTCGTCCTCATCACACATCCAACCTGCCCACCAAATTTCATCAGAATCCATAAACAAATTTTTGAGATATCCTGCACAAAAACAGACAGACAGACAGATAAAAACATAACCTCCATCCCCCTTCGGTGGCAGAGGTAATGGAGGTAATAAAGGTAAAATGCAAAACCAAATCAGTGCAAAACGCAAACAGCTATATAATCAAGAAAACTTCAAAAGAACAAGACCAAAGTTCATGTTCAACCATTTCCTGAAACCAAGTGTTTCTGAAACCTTCACTCGATATGCAATGGAGAAACTCACCTTTTCAGGATTGTGGTAAAGCGGTTTCAGAGAGACAAAGAGTGGGTGGCAGCCTTTACTCAGGTTTTGACGGAGGTATATATCCAACATGGATCTGAAACGGTCTCCTGGAAAGGGGCCATGAATTAAAAAAATAAAATCAATACCAACCCATGACCCGCACAAAAACCAAGCAGAATATTTGCACAGACCACCCAGCAAGCTCAGTCAAACGTCACCATCAGAGCCAAACCAACCTATGATAGCCACGGCTTTAAAATTCCCACATAATAAAGCACTCAAACATTATATTTTGTGTACAGCAAACATTTATAAAGTTCATGGAGAACTTTGTCCAGACAAATAAAGACATACCAACCAGATTGTGAAAGCTGCAGGATCACCCAACCTGAATAGGCTTAGTTAACCTCCGCCATCGAAGATGGACGGAGGTTACTGTTTTCACCAGTCTGTTTGTTTGTTTGTGAACAGTATTACGGAAAAACTCCTGGACGGATTTTGATGAACCTTGATGGGGGGATTAGGTATGGTACAAGGATCATGCCATTAGATTTTGGACTTGGTTCAAAGTCCAATATGGCCACTATGGCGGCCATTTTGAAAAAAATATTATAATTTTTGTTTTTGCATTTCTACATGTTGTAAGTGATTTCCAACCAAAAAAAAAAATTTTGTTAGAGAAAAAAAAAAAACAATTTTGCAACTTTTTTCAAAAAATTTTTGATTTTATTTGAAATATATTTGAATTTTTTGCATTTCTACATGTTTTAAGTGATTTCCAACCCCCCCCCAAAAAAAAATTTTGTTAGAGAAAATTTTTTAGAAATTTTGCAACTTTTTTTTCAAAAAAATTTCGATTTTTTTTTTGGGCATTTCTACATGCGCGTCGATCTAATTTAGTTTATTCAATCGTGGTTCAGTAGAGTCTGATCCGTTTTGACCTACAATGAATAGGATATCAGGTTCACTTAAGTGACCCAGAAGTATTGACGGCGGAGGTTTTGCACTCTACCGAGTGCTCCCCCTCTAGTTGTTTTTGAGTTTGGGTTTTGGGGGAGGGGGTTGCATGTTACGATTACCTCATGTTAGATCAAGAGTAAATCTCTTTTTGCATGTTCACCGTTTTGTGGGTTTTTTTGCACTGCAGTTTGATGGAGTTTTTCTCTCCCATCTTGGCCCCTGCCTCACACCTTTAGAAACCAAGGCTTTTAAGATCATCCCGTGCTGAAGCTGAGTCGATGGGCCTATCACTTCACCATCGCAGACAGGTAGGTGGTCTCTCCGTCTTCTGCCTTTCTGGTAATGCACCCTCTGCTCTTTCCATGCGTTGTACCCTCCCCCCCAACCCCTTTCCCCCAGGTTTTTGCATGAAGCACACAGTCCACCATCAACACCTTTGGGTAAAACTCCCAAACTTCAGGATTACTGCTCACCTCCACTCATTTGTTCCCTTTTTTTCCCCTGCCTGTGAAATCAACTTCCACATTCTCTTCAATCTCATTCTTCTTTGCAAGTCAAGACAGTTGTCCACCACAATTTCCAATCATCCCTCATTCAAAACCATTGTGATTTCTACACCCGGTAATCAACTTCCAACACAGAAGTGGAAGCTCCTTCCCTCTCCCCAATGAAGGGGACACTTGACATATGCCGGTTGATCTGCCAGAACGCCATTATTTCATATTTTAACTTCAAGTGAAAGTACGGCATCTGTGGGCCACCAATACGGGATCAATGAATCAACTGTGTGCAAGTCAACGGGAGTCAAATATCTGTGCAAGGGTTCCTGCCAGCAAAGTGCAAAAGGCTCATTCAAATCCTGTGATAATTATCATATTGAAAGGACAGAAAAAGTGCTTAATGTTAAGATCAGGACCAAACAGAAAAAAAGTCTGAGTGGACTTGTGTATGGGATAACCCATTGTGGCTTTACTCTGACGTTGAGGGGACTGGGGTACAAGAGAAATCATTGTGGATTTACTCTGACGTTGAGGGGACTGGGGTACAGGATAAATCATTGTGGATTTATCAACGTTTCCACGAGGCACCAGGGTGCCGAAGGCTCCAGTTCAATCATGGCTGATGGAACTAATCAAGACGAAGGGATTTATGTCTGTGCAGGTTTTTAATGCCAAAGAGACGGGATTATTTTGGAAGGAGGCCATCTCATACCTTCCTGTCCAAGCAGGGAAGATCTGCTCTGGATCAAGGTGGCTTAGGAGTGTTTATGAGTGCTTAGGAGTGTTTATGGCAATGCAACAGGGGACTTCGTCGTGCTGCCAATGATCCAACAGCTCGCAAGTTCTACATCCACATCTTTCTGACCTCCACCCTCCCCCCATAACAGCATCATCGTTATCATCTCCGAGCTATGTCTTGTGTTTTCTATTTACGGCAGACAGTACGAACAGCACATAACATGTTTACCTCACACATCTCGCCATTTTTGGATAGATTTAAAAGGTAAAAGTCATGTGTTTTTGTTTAATTCACACTGTATTTATTGTATTTACATGTTTATTTCAATGTTAACATGCTTTATATGTACTGTATATATATTTACGTGTACATTTCAATAATAATGTGTTAATTCATGGCTGCCGTCGATCCTCCTCGATATTTTCTCGAAGTCCAGAAACCGACTCCCCCTATTTACATTGGCCTTTGGTTTTCACGACTGTGGTTTTAACTATCGCAGCATTTTCCAGAAATCTAACCCCCATGATATTGGAGGGTTTACTGTATACTAAAATGCCATTGGATATATTCCCAACAAATAATTCACCTTCAAACGCAACGTGCCGACACGTAAGGGAATCTACGTAATGATATTGGGATGTTGACCGAGCGCATGTTACAATAATGCAGTAGAGCAAATGTTGGGGCAATGGGACCAGGGGTAAGGAATTTTATGAAGGAAAAAAATAAATGAATAAAAAAAAATAAATAATCAAATCACACACATCAAATTCTTTTCTTTTTTCCTGACATTTCAAAAACCTGCACCTACTCATTCAACTGCATTTTTTTTTATATATATATATATATATATATATATATATATATATATATATATATATATATATATATATATATACATATATATATATACATATATATACATATATATATATACATATATATATATATATATATATATATATATATATATATATATATATATATATATATATATATATATATCTCTCTCTCAAAAATATTTATGACTATTATAGTACATTTACCCGATGATAATAAATTTACCAAAATCCCTTGCGGTCTGTTCTCTGAAGTATTTTGAAATTCAATGAAAGATTAAATATTGCAGGCCATTTCCAGCTATGGACTCAATGACGAGGTGCAAATACGCCCTTCTCAATTCACCGCATTCCAGCTCCTCTGGTGTACCAGACCCTGGAGCCATGACATAAACCGTCCCTTTTCTCACCGGACACAAAGGACAGAGGCAGACGTTTCGGTGTGAGGGCCCGAGGGAACGCACGCCCAACATCCAGGTAAATCTGTAATCGTTCTTCCACCAAATCTGAAAATAAGTGCACAAGGTCAAAGCAGACCCTCGATTCGCCCTTTAGTCTTACTTCTTAATGAAACAGACTCACAATTTCAGCCGAGAAGACTGTGGTTTAGAAAAATAAAATAAACAAACAAACAAATAACCCATCATGTTACAAACAAAAGTTTTGGCACAAGACCACCATAAAGAACTGTTTTCTGTTTTGTCGGACAAGGGTTTAATGCAAGGGGAGGCTTTTCATTTGAAGACAGCAATACACTTCATTAATACAGAGATTACTGCTCATGGAAGATATGTATGACAGTGTAGGGTTTACAGGACACCATTGTGATAGGACACATGAGAGACAAAGGAAACTTAGCAGATAGACCTGTTTAGAGGGTGGGTATAGCTGGCAAGAACAAAGGAGATCACAGGCAAATGTGGGTGACAAAATGGCTCAGGATGTACAAAAGGATCGATTCTGAGCAATTGCACAGGTGAAGGTGATCATAAAAGCTGACACTTCGGAAAGGGAAGAGCTTCATTTTTTGGATTTTTAAATTTATGTTAAAGAATAGTTTGGACATGCACAGACATGGATTAAACAAGAGATACAACAGCAAAGTACCATATTATTCGGCCAACAAGTCGATTTGAAGCAAAAGTCAAATTAACCAGTTTCCCCATTTTTATTTCCTTCATTCCTCGATGTGTATTTGGAGTATAAGACAAAGCAAAATCAACCAAGGTAATGAGCAAGACTGTCGTTCAGAACAATAGAAGTGTTAATTCCTCCCTGACACTCAACACATCCATACGTACTTCCAGGGTAATGAATATTAATGAGCTGTTTTGTGCATATTATTTGAATTACCATGTGGAACGATCTTACAGATACATGAGGAATGTAAAGAGTTTTTCAACACGTTTGCTATCATACAGATGTACATTAGTTAAGAAAAGAGTGAGAATTGCTTTGCAATACATGTCCCCTTCCGATGTGATATTTCTAAATTCAAAAAGGGCACAACTCTGAAAAATTGACAAAACACTGGGAAACTCAAACTTGTTCTGTAACTTATAACAAAAATCCAAGCAACAAGTTTCAGTTGAATATGTTAAAGGGCATGGGGGGATGGGGGGGGGGTCTGAAACACCACAGGTTGGAACGGATGGGTAAATATACAATTTACACCAAAAAGTTGTTCTGCAAAAAGTACATATAGACATACAATTTACACTAATAATAGTACACAGACATACAATTTACACTAATTATAGTACATATAGATATACAATTTACACCAATTCATTGCAATAAACATAGACATACAATTTACACTAATTAAAGTACACATAGATATACAATTTACACTAATTATAGTACATATAGAAATACAATTTACACCAATTATAGTACACATAGATATACAATTTACACTGATTACAGTACACACAGAAAAACAATTAACACAAATTATAGTACACATAGACATACAATTTACACTAATTATAGTACAAACTGACATACAATTTACACTTATTATAGTACATATAGATATACAATTTACACCAATTCATTGTAGTAAACATCAACATACAATTTACACTAATTAAAGTACATATACATATATATATATATATATATATATATATATATATATATATATATATATATATATATATATATATACATATACACAATTTTATCTCTGTGTCGTAAGAGGCGACCAGGGTTGCGTCAGGAAGGGCATCCGGCGTAAAACATGTGCCAAATCACAATGCGGATCATACGGATGATCCGCCGTGGCGACCCCGAACGGGAGCAGCCGAAAGAAGAAGAAGAAGATATATATACAATTTACACTAATTATAGTACATATAGATATACAATATACACCAATTCTAGTACACATATATACAATTTACACTAATTATAGTACTCATAGACAAACAATTTACACAAATTATAGTACACAGACATACAATTTACACTAATTATAGTACATATAGATATACAATTTACACCAATTCTAGTACATAGAGATATACAATTTGCACCAATTCGTTGTCGTAAACATAGACATACAATTTACACTAATTAAAGTACACATAGATATACAATTTACACTAATTATAGTACATATAGAAATACAATTTACACCAATTCCCGTACACATATATACAATTTACACGAATTATAGTACACAGAAAAACAATTTACACTAATTATAGTACACATCGACATACAATTTACACAAATTAGAGTACAAAGACATACAATTTACACTAATTATAGTACATGTAGATATACAATTTACACCAATTCTAGTACATATAGATATACAATTTACACCAATTCATTGCAATAAACATAGACATACAATTTACACTAATTAAAGTACACATAGATATACAATTTACACTAATTATAGTACATATAGAAATACAATTTACACCAATTATAGTACACATAGATATACAATTTACCCTGATTACAGTACACACAGAAAAACAATTAACACTAATTATAGTACACATAGACATACAATTTACACTAATTATAATACAAATTGACATACAATTTACACTTATTATAGTACATATAGATATACAATTTACACCAATTCATTGTAGTAAACATAGACATGCAATTTACACTAATTAAAGTACACATATATAGACAATTTACACTAATTATAGTACATGTAGATATACAATATACGCCAATTCTAGTACACATATATACAATTTACACTAATTATAGTACACAAAGACAAACAATTTACACAAATTATAGTACACAGACATACAATTTACACTAATTCTAGTACATATAGATATACAATTTACACCAATTCTAGTACATAGAGATATACAATTTGCACCAATTCATTGTAGTAAACATAGACATCCAATTTACACTAATTAAAGTACACATAGACATACAATTTACACTAATTATAGTACACATATGTACAATTTACACTAATTATAGTACACAGAAAAACAATTTACACTAATTATAGTACACATCGCCATACAATTTACACTAATTATAGTACACATACAATTTACACTAATTATAGCACAAATAGACATACAATTTACACTAATTATAGTACACCTAGACATACAATTTACACTAATTATAGTACACCTAGACATACAATTTACACTAATTATAGTACACATAGACATACAATTTACACTAATTATAGTACATAATATAGACATACAACTTACACTAATTATAGTATATATAGACATACAATTTATACCAATTATAGTAGATATAGACAGACAATTTATACTAATTATAGTACACACATATACAATTTACACTAATTATAGTACATAATATAGACATACAACTTACACTAATTATAGGACATATAGACATACAATTTACACCAATTATAGTAGATATAGACAAACAATTTACACTAAAGTACACACATATATACAATTTACATCAATTACAGTACACAGACATACAATTTACACTAATTATAGTGCACAAAGATATACAATTTACAGTAACTATAGTACACACAGATATACAATTTACACTAATTTTCATGCACATAGACATACAATTTACACTAATTATTGTACATATTGATATACAATTTACACCAATTATAGTACACATAGATTTACAATTTATGCTAATTATAGTACACATTTACATACAATTTACACTAATTATAGTACACATAAAAATACCATTTTCAGTAATTAATTATAGTACACACAGATATACAATTTACACCAATTATAGTATACATAGATATACAATTTACACTAATTCATTATAGTAAACATAGACATACAATGTACACCAATTCTGTTACACACATATATAAAATTTACACTGATTGCAGTACACACAGAAAAACAATTTACACTGATTATAGGACACATCGACATACAATTTACACTAATTATAGTACATATAGATATACAATTTACACCAATTCTACTACACATAGATATACAATTTATACTAATTACAGTTGACAGATATACAATTTACACTAATCAATTATCGTAAACATAGACATACAATTAACACTAATAATAGTACATACACAATTTACACAAATTATAATATACACAGACATACAATTTATACCGATTCATTACTGTACACATAGGTATACAATGGGCACCAATTAATTCCCACAAATATCAAGTAAACTACAATATGCTGGCCATGCAACTCCAGTGCATAATCAGTTGACTTGGCTGAGCAACCTCAATCACGTGGTATTGAGAGAGGTTTCGCTCTCGGAAGTTTTGAGCTTACATATACTTTGTTGGAGTAAGATATTTTTCCCATCAAAAGACCCAAACGACATAAATGATGCATTCACCAGCCATGCTTCACACCACCACCACCACCAAAGTCTGTTAACCCACATTTTTTGGACAACATAAAATTTATTTTACCATGTACCCATCTCTAAAGGCTCTCAGTTGTAAATCGATTCAGTGTACCAGCAAAACAGAAAACGAATACCAACTCTCACCACTCATCCACCTCACCCTCACCCCATTTTCTTTTGAAAAATATTATATTTCCACTGTACTTCAGCTATTGTTTTGCTTAACACGACAGTAACAGCCCCCCCTCCCCACCCACCCCAAAAAAAATCATGTAATTTTTCCAGGAACTGAACTTGGTGCTGCATTTAGCTTAAGATGGGGGTTGACAGGGGAAATAATGAAGAGGCTGAACATAACCCTTTTTTTGGAAATGTTATAATGGGTTCAGAATCTGTGTATTTGAGTTTCATGCCAAAGGCAAGGACTGTAACATGCAAAAATGGGGAGTTGGGTGTATATACCTCTCCCCTTCCCCACCCCCTCTCCCCCCAAGAAAAGATGCAAGTGAGATCGAAATGGAAGGCGCTGACCTGGTTTTAGAGCGGATTCCAGTCCACGGTAGTAAAGTGTGTTGTCTGGATTCCTCTCCAATAGGCCTCTATACACATCACTAGCCTCCTCCAGAAAACCCAACTTCAAGCAAAGTTCTCCTGCAAAGCAAAAACACACCTGAGCCAATCGTTGAGCTAACAATGGCAGGGCATTGCAAGATGCACGAATCGCAGCTAATGAGAACATGTACCTTTGCACTTACGTTGATATATTTTACTTCAAATAACTTTCTTTATGGAAACTTAGGGTGAGAGGCAGTTTTTCCACTGAAGGGGTGAACAGAGCAATAGTTCCAGTGTGTGATCTGGGTCTAAAACTATTCTATTTGCTGATGATTCCAACCTCTGCCGTGACATCCCTCACCCTTCAGATAGGCAGGCTGCATCCTCTTCCCCCTCTTCAGACGTTGATAGAATCACAAGCTGGTCAAACACTTGGAACATGGTCTTTCAATACTGACAAATCTCACTCAAAAAACCGTCTGGCAAACCCTCCATATACTTCCCTTTCAATCTTAACTTGACTTTGTATACAACAATAATTCCTCAAAGTTGTTCACTAGCTCAAGGTTTTAGGCCTCATTATCAGCAATGACGTCTTTTTGGGCAAATCACATTTCTAAGTTGGCCTCCAAAGCCAGTGACCGACTGGGCATCCTCCGCCGTGCAGTCTCTCCATGGGAAATCCATGCCTTCACCTTGATGGAATACTGCTCTCCCCTTTGGGCTGGCACACCTGCTTCACACCTTGATGATGTGGAGAACATGGCCCTCAAACATTGGAATTTCCCATGATGAAGCTAAGTCTCTGGACCTGTCATTCTCGCATCGCAGATAACTCGATCTCTCTCTGTCTTTTAAAGCCTCCTTTCTGATTTTGCACCCTCTGCCCTATCCATACTCTGTTCCCACCCAACTTAACCCACCACTGCCCTATCCCACTCCCACCCCATGGGTTTCTGCAGACAGAACACATGCAGTCTGCCAACAACCCATTTCTGGTGAAACTCACAAAATCCACTCACTGTTCAACTATACTCTTGTATTCCTCTTTTCTCTCACCCGCAGAACCAACTTCTTCAGTCTGTTCAATATCGTTCTTTCCTCCAGGTCTTCAAGGCTGTTCACCACCACCTCAGATCATCCCCCATCCATACTCTCATATTTTCTACCCTCATCAACATTCCACCCTAAACTGCCTTTCAATAATTAAGTCTTTTTTTTCAATGCAATGAACTAACTTGGTAAAACAATTCTACAGGTGAGAAGAGGGATATTAAAGAACGGAGAAGATCCAAAATAATTTAAGTGATTCAAGATAATTCCGATCTTCAAGCCACGGGTGTTAAATGGTTTAAAATAAAGTGCTCAAACTTGTTTCTTGCTTACACTCACTCAAAACTCCTCTTTTCTCAGAATTACACAGATTTGTAGACACATCAAAAGACAACCACATGAGGAGAGAGGGTAATATTTATTACGTGAATTACAAAGACATCAGACGATAACAGACAAATAGACATAAGATATGGGATTTCAACACAAGGGGGTCGCCATCACAAGGCATGAGCTTGGAAGAGGAACACCAAACCTGTTTATTCAACCTTTTCAAAATAATAAATTTGAATTACTCTCAATATTCTGACTTGCTTATGAGCTCCACAATGCTTGGCATGCCATCACGCGAAGAATAAAAGTGGTTTTCTTCCAACAACATGGTTACCTAGTCCGTGTACAGAGACGTCAGGTTTCTTTCAAGATCAAGAAAATACTGTCATGTTTGTGGGGTGGATGGAGGAATTTTACAGGAAGGATAGAATCGTATAGAGTTGCTTGGCCCGTCGACGTGTAGGAGACATCTCGATGTAAACAAATTAGGGAAACTGTGAGCTGAAGTGTTACTTTTCACCACACCGGGGGGGGGGGGGTGGCGCGATGTTAATTAGATAAGGATAATTCCCCCAGTATGTAATCGCCTCCCTGTGAATTTTCCCGTTGTTTTTGTATGATGAACCAGCAATGATACAATTATGTTTTTATAACCACAACCACCATTACAACTGAGCTGCATGACCAAGTAGGAAGAAGCCCCGCCTCCAATGGTGATGGTGGGCAAAGTCACATCCCTGAGGTTGATGATTGATGGGTGTGACATTAGTCAGAGAAAGAAGAGCGATAGGAGGCAGGTGGTCAGAGAGGACGGGGAAGCAGCTCGTAGAGAGGAGTGAACACACAAGTGGAGTTTGGTGTGAGGGAGGCGATCAGAGAAACCAGAGCGTGTCTCGGCAAGAGAACGGGGAGAGTGGGATCGGCAAGCACTGTCGACAAAGAAGCTACACCGTGGTTTGGGAGACCTGACATCGAGTGTTGCCTCACAAATTGCTCGGTGCCATTTTTTGGGGTGCGGTTACCCGTGCGCTGATAGTCGACGCGGTTTGATAGTCAAGTCCGAAAAGATCGCCTGGACTCAGCTAAGTGAAGAAACGAAAAGGGATTTCTTATTTTCTTTATTTTATGTGTGTATGTGTAAGCGTGAGCGTGAGCGTGTGCGTGGTTCCTCAAATTAGATTTAGATGCCGATTACCTCACGTTTGCTTTCATTATTATAATTTGAATTATATCCATTGAACATATTTGATTACCATCATTAAATTATCCATTTAATTTAATTTGCATGTGTCCGTGTATCTGTTGTGGGTCGAGTACAACCCGTGTGCCTCCATCCTTTACCACCATTTCTTTCATGCACGCCATTAGTCTGAGAATCTAGGATATCGGCCTACAAGGGAGAACTGTTTGGCCATCCGTCCAGGGAGGGGCAAACCCTCTGGACGCGACAATACTCCAGATGGTTTAGTCGATACCCATTAGATGGTCAATGTTTCTACAACGAGTGCATAAAATCGAATTTTCAGCTCCGTAACCTCTGACATTAAACACCCAAGGTGCTCTAGTCAAACCATGGCGCAACACCAGAGACGATCAAGGAAAATAAACGGATAACGTTGGACATTAGTGATGCGAGCAATGCCAGTGTAGTGTGTTTACCTCGACCCTCCTCATAGGACAGGCGGTCGTTGATGAGGCGGTCATGTTGACGAAGGTGTGCCAGCGCATCAGCATAATGACCCGCCTCGGTCATCACCTGAACCTGGTACAGCAGAAGCTCGGACAGCTCATAATCCAGTTTGTTGGGAATAACCTGAAAAGGGAACAGTTTTCCCACATGATGGTGACAATACCCGAGGGGGAAAAAAGGGAAAAATATAATAATAATAATAATAATAATAATAATAATAATAATAATAATAATAATAATCATAAAAAGACAGAGAGAAAAAAACAAAAAACAGAAGTCAGCAAGTTCACATGAGATAAAGATCCTGTGCGGCTCAACAAAAATTTACATGGTAAACCTCAAATTCCACTCTCAACATCAGAAAGTATGGAAAATCCATCACCTGCTGAGTCTTACGGAACTCATCCAATATCTGGAGAGCCATGTCATAGTCTCCAAGGAGGTGGTACGCGATGGCGTAGCCGATCCAGCTTGCACGCTGACCGGGCCGAAGCTGCAGCAGTTGGTACCGAGTCTCCTAAACAACAAGAAATCATTTTTATAAGGCTTGCTTTCTTGGATTGCCCCAACCACTTCATCAGTCATGAATTAAGGAAAATTTTCAAAAGCTTTATTCCACCGTGAGGATCAATTGGAAAATTTATTGCATCCAATATGGCCCCCGTTCACGCTTGCCGCTTCGGAGCCATCCCCTCCACATCCACCCTCTCGGCAGACCTTTATTTAATCAGGAGCTGATCAAACACTTGGAATATATCCTTCAACCCTGAAAAATCTCACACGAACTCTCCAGGTTTCTAAAGATTTAAAAATCATTGGAACGTCCCGTGACAAAGTCGCAGCTCCTAGGCTTGTTGTTTTAATGATTGACGACAAGTTGGCCGCCTCTGGCTTCTACCACTTTGCACCCTCCATCTTTTCTGCACCCTTCCCACTTCCAGGTTTCTGAAGGGCACACACAGTCTGCCAGGAACCATCTTCTGGTGAAACCTCTAAAATCAAGACTCACCACTCATCTGCACCCATTTATTCTGCTTTTCTTTCAACTGTGGAACCAACTTCCTCAGTCTGCTCAATCCAATTCTGCCATCCAGGGCTTCAACATGGCTGTGCACCAAAGGTCATCTCCCATTCATACTCATCTTTTCTACAATTGCCTCCAACAAAAACCCACCTCTTCCTTCCACATTAGTTCCCCCACCCCTATTATAGGGACTAAGGCTCGTGGAGGATCTGCAACATATATCTCACACAAACAAAACGTAGACAAGTGCACGAGACAACACCAGACTGGACTTCAAAGTCACCAACCTTGTGAGGGGAGAGATCACGTCCAAGAGCATTTTGGGTACCAGTGATGCCATCTCTATGAGGTCTTTTCTCTCCACACTCAGTGGGGAAATTGAGGAATTTCCACATCCCCATGGATGGCAATCCATGGGGCTTGTCCATGCTCCAGCCTTTAAATATTGGCAGTCAAGCAAGGAAGCAGCAGGTAGCGTTTTTTAAATCTTTGGAACAATCCAGCCAAAGTCAAAATTTCTGACACTAACCATTGTGGCACAGTTCTCTCCCTCCCTCCTTTCTGTTTGTTTATTTCATCAGTTTCATCTCCTGTCTTTCCATATTTCATACGGTATCCAGCTTGTTCACCCAGTGTCCTCCCACTCCCCTTGCTCTCATTCCTATCTAGTGTCCCGCTATCTGATTGTTGGTGGGTTTCACTACTTTCAACTGTGTTCTTTCTGTTGTGTTGTAGCGCTTCCACGAGCCTCGACTTCACGTACAATTAAAATGCGCGTTTGCCATTTTTCATAAACAAATACTCTGCTTCTTTCGGATGTTTTTTGCAAACAAAACGGCTCGACATGTTAATGGTGATGTGGTTTGCAATTCCAAACTTCTCTGAAACCCAACAGGATAATCAAATACATCTCTGGGTCTTTGGGCTGCATGAGGAAAAACTTCCGCCGCCAACGATCTTTTTCCATCCAGCGCAACACGTGCGGAAAAAGGTATTTCCAAATGTGAACATAATTTCAAAACTTTCAGAATTAAAATGTTTTCACTTTCAGAATATTTAAGAAAAAAAAAATTCAGAAAAAAATTATAAACTTTCAGGTTAAAAAAAAAAAAAAATTTTTTTTTTAAATGAATAACATCCAATCACCCTGTTAGAGATGACTAATGACCAATTTTACAGCTTTGTAATCTCTCAAACAAAGTGGATGTCCCATTGAATTCCATTTAGGGAGTTGGCTTGGAAAAACAAAGGAAAAAAAAAAGTCTGACAGTTAAGGTGTGTTGGTATTGCATACTCTGTAGCCCTCAAGGTCCCTCATTTGAATCTGAAGCAGGGAAAGATCACGCAGGATCTGCAGGTTCTCCTTATCCCATTTCAGTGCATTCCGATAACACTTGATGGCTTCCTCGTATTTCTTGTCGGACCGTTGAAGTAGGCCGTACACGTGCCAGCCTGGTATGAGGTTAAGGGAAGACCAAATCGACCTCTGCAAAACATCTAACAGGCATGCGGACAAGACGATGGACAGAGGAAACAACTAGAGATCGTGCATACAAACAACTCTAAATGAGAGAAATTGGATCCATATCAATCTTTCAGGAAACCTAGGCAATTGTGCAAATGAAAGAATATGAATAAGATGAAGGGTACACATTACTTGGATACAATGTGAAGCTTTATAAACACACACATCGGTTTAAAGTGATATTTTAACTATTATCACCTCATTAAAGGGAAACCCAAATACTCAGAACACCTCGACACTCATCTCTCCCTTGATGCCTTACAAGATAGGTATGATGTGTCTTTTTCTGATTTATAAAAGTAGATAATATTGCAATTAAAAGTTAAAATCTTCTTCTTCATGCTCAACTGTGACGCCGCACCAGGAAGTCGACTGTCATATCCGTACCGTCCCAGGTTACATTGCGGAACTATTTAACTCAAATGGTGAATGATTTTCGATTTTCCACAAACATGCCGAGACGATGCGTCCTTTGTGGATGTAGTAATACAAACCGAGACATTTCATGCTACATCAATGGCCGAAACGCGCTAAGTTTGCCAGGAATTGGTCGAGGTTTATCTGAAATATCCGAGTGTGTAACGGGCCTACAAAATGCTCACTTGCTCGGAACATGTTACAGAGCACGTTATTAAACAACAGGGGTGGCCAGATCTTGTGTATATATGCCACGATTGAGAGAAGATGCCATCCCCACGATTAAGCAGAAGAAACAGCCGTCGCTTGAAACCAACACCAGCTCTACCAGGCTACCAGCACGTGTACACGGATGATTTGAACAGTGAATCAAACACCTGTTGCCATTGCCCGGCAGTTACCACAAAAGCACCTGAAAATTGTGTTCATGAAAAATAATTAATGTATACAAATGAAATGAACCACCATCTCCCTATATAAAACACGGTGTGAATTTGTCCGTTTGTCTGTTCCCCTTCATAAGGATGATTTGAGAGTTTTAATATTTTTTTTTATCCACATTGTCAAGGCTTGCATGAGAGCCAACACTCAACGCACAGCAAGGGGGGCATGACACAAGAGGGGCGGGAGAGGGAAGGACAAAACAGTGGGAATAGAGACATTAGGAGATCTATGGAAGGGAATGGGATGGGGCGGAGAACACGGGGTATACAAGATGGACATTACAGCGACTTTCAGGAAGGAAAACATGGAATTTGAAGGAGGTGGGTTTGGGGCGGATTAACGGGGGTAGAAAAGATCGTGGTTTTGGATGGGGAAGAGGAGATGGTAGAATACAGAAAGACCACAGACCTGCCTGCGGTGAAAGAGTGAGAGGCCCAAAGACTCAGCCTCACCGAGGGAGATACCAATGATCCTAAATGCCTTGGCTTCCACAGCATGAAGCCGAGAAAGGTGAGAGGCAGGAGCACCAGCCAAGAGGGGAGAGCAGCACTCCATCAGGCTGCGGATTAAAGTTTTGCGTGTGGTCAGGAGTTCAGGTGGGCCGAGGAAGGACTTTGCACGACGGAGGATTCCCAGTCGGTGACTGGCTTTGGAGGCCAGGTTGGAAATATGGCTTTCCCAGGAAAGATCATGGCAGATAGTGAAATCGAGAAGCTTGAATGAAAGGAATTCTTCCAGCGGATTGTTGAGAAAGTAGAGGGGGGGGGAGGTTCCAAACGGTCCTTTCGGAGAGAAATAGTGAGTGTGAGAATTGTCAGGATTGAAAAATATGTTCCACGTGTTGGCCCAGTTTGTGATTTTACCCAGATCTGCAGCGAGCGAAGAAGCTGCGGCTTGCCGGGCTGATGTATCCCGGGCTGAGGGATGCCGTCTGGACCGGTTGCAGAATCTGCGGTGAGGTTTGACAGCAAGCTCTCTACCTTGTCAGGAGAAAAGCACAGAGTCCAGGGACAGTTGGGTGCGACTGCGTAAGGTGGGTACAGAAAGCGATGGGTTTCGGACAGAAGATTTTGATGCAAACACCGAGATTAGGCATTCAGCCTTTTCACGTGCGGTATCAGCAGTGTGGCCATTTGAGGTAAGGGAGGGAATGGAGGGGAAACAAACACCGGAAACAGATTTGATTAGATGCCACCAGGATTTGGAGGAGGGAGAGATGTTTGAGAGTTCAGACTTGAGATTCGAAAGATGTTGTTTTCTGGCTCTCCTGAGGGTAGATACACACTTGTTCTGAGCTTTATGGAAGGAACTGAGATTACCCTCAGTTGGGTTTGCTTTCCATGAGGCAAAGGCAAGTTGTTTCAGAACATCTGCCTCGCCACAAGCTTCAGTGAACCATGGGCAGGAGGAAGGGTCGAACAACTGAAAATGAGAGGGAATAAATCTGTGCACGAGAGAGAGCAAGTTTCTTTGAAAGAATTCCCAGGACGAGGTGATGTTGGAGAAAGTAGCGATGGGAGACAAGTCTAGAAGTTTGATGGCTGCTTGGAGACCATGCCAGTCGGCCTGAGTGAAATGCCAGACTCGACGGTGCTGAGGTGGTTCTCTGACAACAGCCAGAGATGTCCACTTTGACAAGCACGTGGTCAGAAAAGTTTTGAGTGGGGTTTTAAAGGCCAATCTTTTAACACGACTGTGTTCACTGTGGTCTATTCTTTAGGATTAAAAAAAACTCCAAAAAACAATTTTCATAAAAGAGTGATAACATCTCTTCTATTGGAAATGGAGACGGTGACTTTGTATTTTCCTCCCTTTCTCTATTTTTATATGCAATGTCGAGGCTCGTATAACAGCCAACATACAGAACGTACAACAAGGAGAGCAGGAAACAAGATGGGCGGGAGAGGGAAGAACAAAACAGTGGGGAACAGGGACATTATGAGGGGAGATCTGTGGAAGGGAGAGGGATGGAACAAGGAACACAAGATGGACACGACAGGGACTTTCAGGTCCTTAAACGACATGGACTTTCAGGAAGGAAAGCAGGGAATTTTAAGGAGGTGGGTTTGGGGTGGATTAGCGGGGGTAGAAAATATCATGGTTTTGCATGTGGGGGGGGGGTTGAGGGGGGTACCCACACCCAGCCAACTGGCATGATGATTGAATTCATCACATATGAAAAAGGAAGAGAGGGTTTTGATGAGAGGATAGAAGTTGGTCCACGTTTTTGGCGAGTGATGTGTAAATGGAGTTATCACTGTTTGGTGGACGGGACAGCACACATATGTATAAAGATGAGGTGGGAGTGGAGTGGAAGCCGTAGCCCGAGGTATTCCTGGGGGTGTGGGGGAGTGAAGGCAGTGCATGGAGAGCGAGGAATAGAGTCTTTGATGATGAGAGAAACTCCTCCACCAGGATCAGGCTCAGGTCTGTCATAAAGGAGGAGGGAGTAACCAAGGAGAGATACTAAGGAGTCAGAGACATCTTGAAGGAGGAAAGTTTCTATTAAACAGATCATATCTGGTTTGTCAGTGGCAACATTTATGAAAGGATCTGTCAGGTTTGAGTGAAGGTCCTGGATGTTTGAGGTCCACACTGTTAATGAAGAGGGAGGGAGGAGGCTTTGGGTGCAGGTGAGGGGAGGGAAGGGTAGGACGAAGGAGGGGGAGGAGAGGTGGGAGAGTTGTTGACAGAGTGGGGGAATTGCATAAGAACTAGGGGAGACGGCCGGATGAGGAGGAAAGGCTCGGTGGTTAATGGGATGAGGCACTGTGGGGAGTAATAAGAGAGGGGGCAGAGGGAAGTTGAAGATTGGAGGAGGTGGAGGGATGAGATGGAAGAGAGAGAGCAGGGAAAGGAGGCAACTTTGTGGATGTGGGGGGGAACTTTGAGAAGGGGGAGTGAGGGGGGAGATTAGATGGAGAAGGGTGAGAGGGGAGAGTTGAGGGAGAAGGGTGAGGAAGGAGTTTTTGAGAAAGGTGAGAGGGAAGCTTGGAGGGGGAAGAGTGTGGGTGGGTGAGAGAGAAGCTTTGAGGGAGGGGAGACAATGAGAACAGGCACGGGCAAGAGGGCCATGGGATAGGTGGGGGAGGGGAAGGATGAGACTTGGTTGTGGTACGGGGAATAGGGGAGCAGGCGGGGGGGAGGTAACATATTTGAGGGGTTGGGAAGAGGGAGAGGTGTGAGAGGAAAGAAAGAGCATGTTTGAAATGTCGAGTGTACTAACAAATAGTTTCTGAAATGTTCGACATGTACTCGACCAAAACCTATCTCCTCCTACAAATATTTTTTGTTAGGACTGCAAATTGGCATGAAGGGAGCTAGATAGATTGCTCACAGAACTCTAAGCTTCGATTTTTTTCTTTATTTTTTTACCACTTTAAAGGACCGTTGCTAGGGCCCGGGGTGCCATATTCGAAAGCACATGATTCCCAGAAGTATTGGTCCTACCTACCAAATTTCATTGGAATCGGTTGAGTGGTTTAGCTCCAAGGCTTGACCAAAGTTTCGCGGACAGACAGAGAGATGAAAATGTCCAGAATAAGGGTGCTCTAAGGGCAGCCAAAAAAGACAAAGTACAGAAACAAAGGTAAGTAAGTCAGTAAATAAATAAATAAATAAATAAATAAACAGCAGGGAAGTGGGGGTGGAAGGGAATTGCATAAAAACTGGTGATGTACCTTTGTCTGCCCCCACTGTTCTCCTCCCGACGACACCCCTACCACCCCAACTCACCAATAAAATCAAGTCGTTTAATTGATACATTGCATTACAGTGGAGTTGAGAACGTGCAAATATGACGGCCCAAAAGGTGTTCTCCCGCATCCGAGTCTCTTCTACAATTCACTAACAATGGCATGAGTGTATACATCCGAACCAGCCGTGAAGGGAGCGACAAGTAGCCCTTCTTCAGAAACCAAACCGACTCGAAGGATACAGACGTGGCTCTTCAAGTCATTCCGAAGACCTCGCCTCACGTACTCGTACGCCTCTTCTTTTTTGCCAACACAATTCAAGGTCAACCCTTTCATGGCCAATGTCTCTGATGGCAAGGAGAGGGAAGTTAAAAAAAAGTTGTTATTGAAAAGGAAACCAGTTTACAGCAACCGATCAGCAAGGTCAGTCCCAATAAAATAAAATAAATCCAAACTTCTTAGAATGGAAATTCCCCCGTCATCTGCCAAGCAACGCCAGAAAAGTGCAGAGCCTGACCTGTGACATCAGACGCGGCCAAACATGTACCGAGCAAAGGGAAATTTCCAACCAATAAATCTGTCAATCTTTTTATTCAAACGATAAGAATGTTTAAACTGCCTCACTTTTTAAATGTTCAGCTTGGAAAATGTTGGGAACTCACTCACTAGGCCCTCTGTGAAGAAGAAATGGGGCTTTGCAAAATGAGCAGGCCATAGGATCTGGGCATTCATTCAAATTGGACAAGAACTTCTTCTATAATGTTAACACCACCTCCCTTGGCCTCGCTCGTGTGAATTTTACCGCTCACACTCACCGACATCGTTCATACATCGATTTTAGTGAAAAAAAAACATATGAAACATGACAGATTGGATATCCCAAAAGCCATATCCATGCACATTGACAAGGAAAGAAGAAAAAATTTTGAAAGTTATGATCAAGAAGCTCAAGTTAAAAACAAAGACAAACTCACAAAAAGTGTAAATGTTGATTACATGCATGTAATTGAACTGTGCCCCTGTGAGTACAAACACCAGTTTTTAACTCATTCAATCCAGCACATCAGGTGTCCATCCAAATACAAAAACAAAGTCCGATAATTCACCGACTTGTACAATATAATATCTGGTTTTCATGTAGAGAATTTAAGTCCGGTGTTGGCTTAGTGGTTAGCGTGGTGGCTTGGGATCCTAGGGTCCTGAGTTCAAGTTCCGTTGGCCGCTGAATTAAAAATACACCAGGAGGTTGACTCAGCCTGTCATCCTTCCGAGGTGGGCAAAATGAGCACCAGTGTACTGGTAAGGGGGACACTGCATCAGCGGCATCACCGCGTCCCAACCAATGATGCAACCAGCAGCCACAGGCTGCACTCGATAGAGAGATGTAGATAATTGGGGTATTTGATTTTTTTTCTATGGAGTCAAGGCTCATGGAAGAGCTCGAACACAGAACAAATTAGGACAAAACAAAACAAAAAGAACAGCAGAAAGAGAAAGGAGAAATTAAAGTGGACCGGTGGTCAAAATAAACGGAGAAGGACAACGAGGGATACTGGCAAGTTGAGGAGTAGGGGAGAATTCATGGGATGTATAAGATGGATAAAGAAACAAAATTTGGGTATGGAGGTGGGGGGTGGGGGGGGAGTGGTTTAACAGGTGAGGAAAGATAATGGTTTTGGATGAGAGATGATCTGAGATGGCGGGATACAGCTGTCTTGAAGACCTGGCAGGAAGAATGAGATTGAAGAGAATGTGGAAGTTGGTTCCAGGGGTGGGGAAAAAAGGAGGAACAACAAATAAGTGGAGGTGAGCAGTCATCCTGGATTTTGGGAGTTCCATTCGAAGGGGATTGGTGGAGGAGCATGTGCACTCTGCAGATATCAAAGATAGTGAACTTCACATCAGACACTTCACAGATACTGAAGAGGGTGCAAGACCAGAAAGGAGCCAGAAGAAGACAAAGACCAACAACATGCCGGCGACAGCAAAGCGGTCGACCAATAAACTCAGCTTCATCACGTGAGATTCCAATGATCTTAAAGGCATTGGTTTCCATGGCATCAAGTTGAGCAAAGTGTAAAACAGGTGAGCCAGCCCAGAAGGGAGAGCAGTACTTCATCAGGCTGGGAAAGAAAGCCTTGTAGGTGGATAGGAGTTCAGGCGTGCCAAAGAAAGACTTGCATGACACAGGATGTCCAGTCAGTGACTGGCTTTGGAGGCCAACTTTGAAAGGTATATATTGTTACGGGCCGGGTATCGGTGGCGAGCACGACCGCGAGAGGGAGCAGTAGATTCGGCTCCACCGAACACACTGGAATTGAGGTCATGCCTTTTGGATAAGTCCGAAAGGCACGGGTCCCTTACTGGACCATGAATCGCCAATAATTCGACCGTGTGGGGTAGGGTCAAATGCCAAACTTCAATATACATAATTACCCACGCGGACAAAGCTACCGGGGAATTCACACCCTCGACAGACCTCGAGCGGAACGAGCCGTTACCGAGCCCAAACCGTGTGTAACTTGAGCGGAGATTACCAAGGCCCGTCGGACCAAATGAACAATTTACCGGCCCGAACGGCCTCGCTATTTCTCAATACACACCGTGCCAAGCCAATGAAAGAAACACAGAAACGAGCTGGAACATTTCACAAAAGGGATATTTATTTATGATGGGGCAGGGGAGCACGCAAGAAGGCAGAGTTAACTGAATAATGAAGGAATAGCAATTTATGTGCAAGCGCTTATGCAGTTTTACTTAATAGACTGGCGCCACACACACACACACACACACACACACACACACACACACACACACACACACACACACACACACACACACACACACACACACACACACACACACACACACACACACACACCCAAAAAGAAACGGACCTGTCAGGTCTATATTGGAGGCCTCCAACTTGAGGAAAGGCGAGCTGGAGGTCAGAGCTTATTCTTGGCCCTTTCCGCCTCGTGCAGTCTTCGACGATCCGGTGTGGCAGGACTCGAACCCACCACACAATGCCGCTACAAGCCCAGGCAGGCGATCCTCACGGGACAGGCTCGCAGGCACATGGGCCACAAGAGAAGACACTCTGTTGGCGGGACCCCAGGAAGGCGATGACTGGATTCAGAAGACAACCACTCTACCTTTGGCCCACGCGCGCTTCTCTTATCCCACGCTCGCACTCCCTCATTGGGCAGAGAGAACGCTCTTTGCCCATCTTTGGAGCCAAGCCAGAACGAAATGCTTGTGCCCATATTTGGGGTGAAGCCAGAGCGTAACGCTTGTGCCCATATTTGGGGCAAAGCCAGAACACAACGCTTGTGCCCATATTTGGGGCGAAGCCAAAGCGCAACGCTTGTGCACATATTCTGGGCGAAGCCAGCACACCAACATCCAGAGAAACCCCGCCTAGCACACTGGACTCCGCCCACGTACGTGCTGACAGGCACCCGTGCAATGGTGCTGGTGGATGATGGTGGATGGAAGCAAGGTCAGGTGTCGTTGTTGGTAATTTAAATCCTATCAAAATAACTCACAGCACACGTACAATTAATCACCCATTAAACATAGGACGGGACCCTAACTAGAAACACATACTTACCGACCTGGTAAGTACAACCTGGTAAGAAACACATACAACCTGGCTGTTGTGTGCAGTAAGCTTCCAAATTCGCAACAATATGTGTGTGTGTGTGTACATATATATATATATATATATATATATATATATATATATATATATATATATATATATATATATATATATATATACATACATACACATACATATATATATATATATATATATATATATATATATATATATATATATACATACATATATATACACATACATACATACATATATATGTATATATACATATATATGGTGTCCCAAAAAAAATACAACTTTTCATCTGCAAAGAGGATGGTCATAACATATTTTTAAAAAAGATATATGGCTGGATAGAAAGCTGAAAGGTTGAAGTTTATTGTACCAATGTCAAAATTGCCAC
The DNA here is from genome assembly GCF_056783735.1 of Eptatretus burgeri. Taxonomy (NCBI): domain Eukaryota; kingdom Metazoa; phylum Chordata; class Myxini; order Myxiniformes; family Myxinidae; genus Eptatretus; species Eptatretus burgeri. Next base: position 109,957,148 of record NC_140966.1, on the reverse strand, counting down.
CAAAATTTAAATTTTGGTATAGAATCGTCGTTTTCTTTTCGACCACAGGCTTGACGTAGGCTCCATGTCGTCCGATCACTGCCTGCAAACGCGTTGTCATGTTCCCCATCACTTTGGGAAACGTTTCCTGAAGAATGTTCTGGATTTCTCGGTGGATGTTTTCCTTCAGCTGATCAAGAGTCTGAGGCCTAGGGTTTCCATCGATCCTGTCCTTGAGATACCCCCACAAGAAGAAGTCTGGAGGAGTCAGGTCAGGGGAAAACGGTGGCCACTCAACGTCTTCGTCGAGGGAGATAAAGCGGCCCTCAAAATGTTGGTTGAGAAAACGCCTCGTTTCCCTGGCTGTATGGGGACGTATAGATTTTTCTCTGGCTGTATAGATGGTGCACCATCCTGCTGGAACCACTGCGTTCTCATCTGGATCAGGTTGTTTCTCCTACGGGCCTGAGTACGTAGCTCAGGCAGATAGAATTCTTGAATCATTTCGCAATAGTTCTTCTGGTTTACCATGCAAGTGCGTCCCTGGTCATCTTCAAAGAAGTATGGACCAATTATCCCATACCAACCAACCGCCACCCACATGGTGACTGAGAACAGATCGAGGCACCAGTTCAGTTGATGCATTACCAGGATTTTCAGTTCCCCAGTACCGCATGTTTTGCTTGTTTACCATGGCATTCGTTTTGCTTGTTGACCATGGTTTACCATGGACAGGTGAGCATGGCATTCATCCGTCATGTGAAGTTTTTTGAGGCAGTCTGCATCTTCCTCCAACTTTCCTGAGAACCAATTTGCAAAGTCTAGTCGTTTGCGTTTCTGTTGATCAGTAAGCACCGTTTCCGTTTGAATTTTGTATGGAAAGGCATGAATGTCTTGGCGAAGGATCCTCTGAACGGTGCTCTCATGAATGTTTGTCTTGGCAAAAAGTCGTCGAATCGATTTTTTTGGACTCTGAACGACCACCTGTCTCACCATTTCCACATTTTCTTCACTACGACCTGTCCTCTTCCGACCACTGTGACCCTTGTGAAGGTCACAGATGGTTCCCACATTGGTAAACTTTGCGATGGTGCACTTTATTGTCCGAAAGTTTTGTGCATGGCGCAAGTGGATACCGAAATGTCTCGAGTAAAGACTTTGCACCTGTATAACACTTTTCGTCTGGTGCCAAAGTTCAACAATTTTCGTCCGTTGTTGTACGGCTAGTCTTGGCATTTTTCTGGCGCTTGCTTGGTATCAAAATAAACTTCAGGGTCTCTGCAACAAGAAATGAAGCATTAGTGACAAAATTACTACTTTTTTTAGGATCAAACGAAGCATTTTAAAAGTAGTATTTTTTTTGGGACACTGTGTGTGTGTGTGTGTGTGTGTGTGTGTGTGTGTGTGTGTGTGTGTGTGTGTGTGTGTGTGTGTGTGTGTGTGTGTGTGTGTGTGTGTGTGTGTGTGTGTGTGTGTGTGTGTGTGTGTGTGTGTGTGTGTGTGTGTGTTGTTACGGGTCTGGAAACCATAAGCATTCAACATACAGATGTCCCAAAAGTCAGTTATGTCGTTAAGTATGTGTGAAGTCAGATCCCTTTCCTTTTGTCCAGTGGGAGAATCAAAGGCGTGCGTTGCGATTTCTTTTCAGTTGGGTTACTAAATCTTTCCATCGAACAACCATCCCATCTGAATGACCACTCGGCCCATCACGATCCACCACCAACCAGCTGCCTTCTCGCACCCTGACGTGCCAAGACAAGATCTCGCGGTTCCGGTTTCTCGGCTCCCACAAACGTTAACTCTATTCACAACAACCTTTGCAACATTGATACTGTTACTCGTCAAGTATGAACCCGCGTGGAAGAGTGGCTGGGGTTTCCTGGCAGGGGCCAAGGCTCCACCCCGGAAAGGTATGCCGTGGGACCCTGTCCAATCAAAGGCGGAGAGCGAGGTGTGTTCACTAACGCCCTTCCCCGCTGAGGGAGGTCGATAAATTCCCGAGCACTCTCTGAGGCATGGGTCTTTTTGGGGTCTTAGAGAGTTTTTGGTGGGTCTTTTTGGAGAATTTTGGAGGGTTTTTGCAGTCACGAAAGGGGTTTTTGCTGTTACGAAGGTAGTCGACGCAGTAAACATGTCTCTGCCGGCTCTCCACAGGGAAGGAAAGAGCGACCCCGACCCCCCCCCTCCGTGGACCCCGCTATTCACCACCTGAGCTCCGCCACGAACCTCGAGTCCCACATGTGTGACTGCGGACGAAACCAGCGACCATTGCCAGGTGCCGCAGCACGGAGTACCCCCTTTCTCCGACGGCCAGGTACCCAACCGAACACTGACTCCAGCTTGTCTCTCTCCTCGGCTGC
>NC_140966.1:109929809-109949809 GCF_056783735.1 Eptatretus burgeri | reverse complement strand
TTATTGTTGAACTGTTTTCCCGCTTCGCTTCGTCATTTCTTTCATTGAATCCCCATCTTGCTTCACGTAAAGGGTTGGTCGTGGGCTAAGAAGCCCGATAATTAATCGAACCGTCGAGGCCGACGAATAACACCGCTCGGTTATCCCGATAGTACGGAACGGGTCGCTTAAGTGGCCCGTGTCCGAAGTCGACCTGCGGCGAGGTGCGATCGCCCGGTCTACCCTCCGTGTGGGTACTTAGGTAGGTCGAATTTGGCGAGCAACCCTATCCCACGCGGGGGCCGATTGGCTCGATTGCGGTGAGACCGAAAGGTCCACCCGTGACTGGTTCCCGGCGTTAGTCCGAGAGGGTCACGACTGGATTGTCCGTCCGGTGGGCGACGTGCCGCGATTCGAGTTACGTGGCCGTTCGCACGCCGGCGGGCGCGAATCCGCAACAATATATATATATACATACATATATATATATATACATATATATATATATATATACATACATACACACATATATATATATATACATACATACACATATATATATATATACATATACATACATATATATATATATATAAATACATACATATATATATATATATATATATATATATATATATATATATATATATATATATAAATACATACATATATATATATATATAAATACATACATATATATATATATAAATACATACATATATATATATATATACATATATATATATACATATATAAATACATACATATATATACATGTATAAATACATACATATATATATATATATATATATATATATATATATATATATATATATATATATATATATATATATATATATATATATATATATATATATATATATATATACATACATATATATATATATATATATATATATATAAATACATACATATATATATATATATATATATATATATATATATATATATATATATATATATATATATAAATACATACATATATATATATATATATAAATACATACATATATATACATACATATATATATATATATATATATATATATATATATATATATATATATATATATATATATATATATATATATATATATATATATATATATATATATACATATATATACATACATATATATATATATATATATATATATACATATATATATATACATACATATATATACATACATATATATTGTTGTGGTTGACGAAATTCGCAAACCACCATTCAGGTCCCTTAGGTGAGATATCTCTGTAAGTATATGTGTAGTTAGGCCCAAACCCGTTGTTTAGAGGGAATAAATGTCATTCATTCGGGCTGCGACCCTTCGAGATAGCCGTTTTTCTTTTACTATCTTTATTTTGGACCAGCCACCATTACTACCATTACGACCACCACCAACCACGTCTCAACAGCCATCACACAACAACCACCAACCGCAACGCCGCTTCACAACAACAGCCACGACCCTTGCCGTCACATCTCGCTCTCGCAACCATCGCATCACCGCCATTCCCGTGCCGCTTGTGGACACCGATCCTGGACTCGTGCAGGGCGCGCACCGAGCGGCGGGTGCAAAAACACCAGCCTTTCCGAAGAAATCGGATCAAAAAGCATTCACGCCCACTTTTCCTCTGTCCAATGGGGAGCCAGCCAGAGGTAAAGGGTCGGAGGTGAAGGGTCGAAGGTGAAGGAGCGAAGCCACGGGGGCTATAAAGGGCCGCGTTCGCTCGCCAAAAAAGTAGTTGAGTTGGGAAGAGTCGGAGTAGTTGAGTCAGTCAAGGAGAGTTGAGAAGAGAAGAGTCAGAGAAAGCAGTTGGACGGAGCTGAGAAGAGTGGAGAGTTGGAGAGGTGGCGGCGGCGAAGGCAGTCGAGAGGGCACTCGTGTCAGAGTCGGGGAGCTGCGGAGAGGGGAGGCCGGTAACGCGACTGAGGTCGCGGTGGAGACGCTCGTTGCGGGACCCAAGCCAGCGAGATATCCTCATTCCCCCGAGCATCAACAACCCCCTCCTGTTTCCCCCCACGCTGAGATAATGTGAGAAGGGGGCCCCGTTCCCACCCCATTTCCAGGCAGTGCCAGCGAGGCCCGCAGAGTCGGGGCGCCACCGCCATTTTGCGGCTCATCACCAGACGGGTAGGCTCGACGCGGTCTCGGCCCCAGGCCCGTCTGCCCCCCTCATCGTTGAGGGTGGTCCCTTTTTCTTTTGCTTTGAGTATATGTGTTGTCGGCGCCGTCTGTGAAGTAAAACTGTATAAGTGTTGCCATGTTCTCGGTAGTCGGTAGTAGATCTGCATTGTGTTTCTCTTTTACATTTGCTTTTTGTGCATTATTGTGGTGTTTCTTCTTTTACATTTGCTTTTGGTGTATAATTGTATATGTGTGCTTTCCGTTTGCCGCGGAATAAATGTGCTTTATGTTGAACTGTTTCTCCCGTTTCGCTTCGTCTTTTCTTTTATTGAATCTCCATCTTACTTCACGTAAAGGGTTGGTCGTGGGCTAAAACGCCCGATAATTAATCGAACCGTCGACATTGCCGATAACACCGCTCGGTTATCCCGATAGTACGGAACGGGTCGTTTAAAGTGGCCCGTGTCCGAAGTCGACCTGCGGCGAGGTGCGATCGCCCGGTCTACCCTCCGTGTGGGTACTTAGGTAGGTCGAATTTGGCGAGCAACCCTATCCCACGCGGGGGGGCCGATTGGCACGATCGTGGTGAGGCCGAAAGGCCCACCCGTGACTAGTTCCCAGCGTTAGTCCGAGAGGGTCACGACGGGATTGTCCGTCCGGTGGGCGACGTGCCGCGATTCGAGTTACGTGGCCGCTCGCACGCCGGCGGGCGCGAATCCGCAACAATATATATATATATATCTATATATATATATATATATATATATATATATCTATATATATCTATATATATATATATATCTATATATATATATATATATCTATATATATATATATATATATATATATCTATATATATATCTATATATATATATATATATCTATATATATATCTATATATATATATATATATCTATATATATATATATATATATATATATATATATATATATATATCTCTATATATCTCTATATATATATATATCTATATATATATATATATATATATATATCTATCTATATATATATATATATATATATATATATATATATCTATATATATATATATATATATATATATATCTATATATATATATATATATATATATATATCTATATATATATATATATATATATATATATATATCTATATATATATATATATATATATATATATATATATATATATATATATATATATATATATATATATATATATATATATATATATATATATATATATATATATATATATATATATATATATATTGTGACGTCCACGGGAATTGAACAGTCCCGCCAACGTAGAATGAGCCGAAACGATGGAGGCGGTTTATTTGTTTATAACCCAAACATGGCGGTTCTAATCGCTCTACCGCAAACGGGACGAGGAAGGTGGCACGAGTCACTTTTCACTGAGTTGATGATGTTTATTTGTTTTTATTATTACCAGAAATAACAAGACTCGGCAAGAAGAGGGATCCGGGGCGATTCGACGGGATGGTGTGGGATCGGGCGTGGGGAAAAACACAGACAATTCCAATGAATATACAGATCTCAAACCCTCTAAGGCGCCAAGTGCACACACACACACACACACACACACACACACACACACACACACACACACACACACACACACACACACACACACACACACACACACACACAACGTAGCTATTTCTGGTGGTCAGGCTGGACCGTGGTGTGGACGCAACTGTCCCTGGATCGGCGTCGGACGAGCTGGCCTTGCTCTCGTCAGGGGGGCAGGAGAAACCGTGGTGCTGTCGACCTCCTGGTCTTGGCCCAAGTCCGCTCACAGCCGCCAGGGAACCAGTTCTGGCGCCAAGTTGCGAGCAGGAGAGGGAGGCAGGTCTGCCCGCCGTTCGACCCCATACTCCGAGGCAGCAGAACCCCAGAGCCAACCAAGGTGAGGCACGAGGCTCGGCAAGGCTCCCAGACACGATCAAGAACACGATCGATTCAGCACAACAGCCAGGACGCTCTCTGCCGCCACAGCTTCCACACCAAAAAAAACACGATCTTTCTGGTTGTAATCTTCTTCTTCTTCTTCCTTTTCGACCCCGAACAGAACCTTTTTATCCTTCGTCCTCGTCACTCCCAATCGAGCCGTTTATTGGCCCACCGCCATCGCCTTCCGCCAATCATGATCACGGGGCGGAGCCATCCGCTGCACTGTCCTGTGACGTCACGGCCAGTCTCCAGAGAATACCAAAAAGGGGTTTACGCAGACACACCCTATCCCGTGTCCCTATCTAATTACGTGACAATTATCATCTCCCCCCTTGAAGAAATGAACATTTACTAGACAACTTATCACCACTGAATTGCTACTTATTACATCGAGATCCTGGTAAACTCGAACAGCATGGCATACCTAATTAAACATCCTAATTACCCTTTGAATGCATACCCCCCCCCTCAAACGTAACAATATATATATTAATATATATATATATATACATACACACACACACAACTATATATATATATATATATATATATATATATATATATATATATATATATATATATATATATATATATATATATATATATATATATATATATTGTGTTACGGATCTGGAAAACATAAGCATTCAAACATACAGATGGCCCAAGAGTCAGTTATTCTGTTTAGTACATGTCAGTCAGGTCCCTTCCTTTTATTTAGTGGGAGAATCAAAGGTGTGCGTTGCGATGTCCTTTTATTATTAAAGGTTATTAGGAAGGTTATTAAATCTTTACATCCAACAAAACAACAACCTGGTACCGAACAAGCGCTTCACTCGCTGAACCGGCGACTCGCTGTCCGAAGCAGAATCTCTGGCAGTTCCTTCTCGGCTTCCACAAATTTTGTAACTTCCTTTTGATGAGTATGGGCACGCGTGGGGTGGGGGCGGGGGTTTTCTCGGCATGGCCGAAATCCCGCCCAGAAAGGGCGGACCCATGGGAGTCCCGTCCAATCAGGGCAGACAATGATGTGTTCCACCGAGCCCCCGCCCCGTTCAGGGAGGTCCATAAAATTACCGACGCCATCCCCAGCAGAGAGTTCGGTGGAGAGTTCTGTGGAGGAGAGTTCTTGGGGGGTCGTTCGTCTTGGTTGTTGGGTTGCGCTGGAGTTCGGAGGGTTGCGAGGAGTGCTGGTTGCGAGGAGCGTTGCCGTGAGAGAGTCGTGGAGTTCGTACAGTGCTTGCAGTGAAAGGCTTGGAGTTTGTGAAGCAACCCTGAGAGCGGAGAGCGTTGGGCCCTGATCCCCGCCTCAGACTCCGCTCTACTCTACCCAGGCTCCTTTGCAGACATGGTCTCCACGCGTGTGGCCGTGTACCGAGCCACACGACCATTAACAGGTGCCGCACCATGGAGCACCCCATCCCTCCAACGTGCAGGTACCCCGCCGAACCGTGACCCCAGCTCGTCTCTCTCCCTGGCTGCAGGGGTCCAATAAAACATCTGGGTTTCTTATCGTCTGAGTGTGCGTCTGAGTGTGTGGGCTCGTCTTGTAAGTGGAACTATACAAGTGTCTTTGAACATTGTAAATTCTTGCCTGTTTATTACCATGTCAGTCTGCCCTGTGTCCTTTTTCTCTTGTAAATTATTTGTTTATAAATGATTGCAGAAATGTTCCCAGTTTGTTTCCGTCTTTTCATTCATTGGTCCAGCATGGTTCGGATCTGAGTTTGGGCGGGTTTTTATACCCAATAATCCGTTCATCCTTGCTGGCACGGCTTTGGCAGTTTCCACGAGACTGCACCCGAACCAGAGTTGGTAGTCGGTAGTGGGAACTCTACCGCAGCCGGTGGAGTGACCCGGTTCGAGCAAGGCATGCCGAGGGCGTGGTTCCCCGGTAGTTGAAATCGCGTAGTTAATTAGGTAAATTGGTTCAAGACAAAAAGACCCGACGCTAAGCGATTGAGATATTGGCGGCCACGGTCGGTTCTGCGACCCACCGCCTCACGGAGTTATCCGGAGCGACGGCCAACAATTCCGGGGAGTTTCGTGGGAGATGGCGTAACCTCCCCCCCCCCCCCAGCAGTCGTTCTCGCCACCGACCCCCGGCCCACAACAACACACACACACACACACACACACACACACACACACACACACACACACACACACACACACACACACACACACACACACACACACACATTGTTGCGGTTCTTGGAACCGCATGCATAAAACAGATGGTGTCCCAATACAGTTATTCCATTATTATACGTGTATATAGTATCTTTCCTTTTGTTTAGCGGGACAACAAGGGAGTGCGTTGTGATGATCTAATAGCTAGGGTTGCTTCAATCATTTTCTCCTTCATTTCCTCCCTACTCTTCTTCTTTTCTGATTATTCCTGAGGTAAATCAGCCACCTGCGCCTTCGCTATAACGTGGGACCTCGTGGAGGCCAGCGCGTGCAGAGCCATGGTGGGGAAACTGCAGCGCCGAGTCATGTGGTATGCTTGTTGGTGCGGGATTGTCGGTTCGAGCTTCCGATGGTCTGGGGAGAATTGCCAATTGCATTAGAAAGGCATGCAAATATATACCTCTCAAGAGGCTGCACGAATGGTGCTTTTCACGGCCAGCACGACGCCCACACTGCACGAAGCATGTACAGAGACCGATAAAGCCGATTCAATGCCATGTTGGGCAGGATACGAGTGTGCGGGTAGAAGCGGCTTGATCCTTTTTTCACCTCAATATCCGACGCATATTGGTGTTTGCCCCGCGCACACGCTAGCGGAGTCGTGTGAACGCGAGCGCTGGCCATGTGCGTAATGGCGGAACTGCACGCACTGTATGGAATGTGCTCGAAAGCAGACACGTACGCCGCTCGTGAAACGTGCATGGATTTATCCATGGCGATGTGCCTTCGGTCCTCGCTGGCAGCGGTGGATTCTCCACGGATAGTGAACGTCTTCTCCTCTCTGCGGCCAGTGAGGCTGCAATCGAGCCAGGGAATGTACAGTGCGGGCCACGTTGGCGCGCGCGAAACGAGCGCGTTGATCGACGCTGGTTGAACGCCTGAGCAGGCATGCGGGAACCTCGACCGGTCGCCCAGGGGTTTTTGCAGAATGATTCGCGTCCCAATTTTGGTGTGGGCGATTCATGTCATCTCGTGGGGTCGGAGTGCAATATTGCCGCTGTTTGAGATAGCCTTGCCGGAAACGAAGTGAGGCAGTTTGCGGCCCAAGCGGCTGCGGGCCGGGAGGTCAGGTGAGAATACCACTAGGTGGGGGAAGCCATGTCGATTCCCACCAGACTCCCTGGAATTATCGGTCATCGCACACAGATAATTCCGTGACGCAGCTAGTCACTTAACCGACCATGGACACAAACAGCTCAACCGCGTGACCTTGGGTCCTCGCGTATTTGGGTTAATCGGGTTACCTAATTAATCACGCGATTTAATTACCAGGGAAGACGCCCTTGGTACGCCTTGTCCGCACCAGATCACTCTACCAGACTGGATCACTTCACCGAATCAGATGCAGCCGAGCAACACTGCCAAGGACGTACCGGCGATAAGGAACGGATCGGTGGGAATAAAGTCCTGGCTAAGCTAGGATTTGGACCATGCTGGAACAATGGAAGAAAAGACAAAGCCGAGCTGGAAACATTTCTACAAATGATTTATTAAAAGCAGGTGAGGAAAAATATGTGGCACGATGAATAGATTTATTGTTGTATGCAAGTCGAGATGGAGAGAAAAGTGTGGTGCGACAATAAAACAAGCAACTTACGAAAGCAAACACAGAGCAGACTTCTCCCGATACAATTATTTTACACTCTTAACTTAAACGAGGACAGGCGCCATCACTTAAACACACACACACACACACACACACACACACACACACACACACACACACACACACACACACACACACACACACACACACACACACACACACACACACACACACACACACACGTTAAGGAGAAGAAAAAGAAGAGGAGATGAGGCTAACGGTCTCTCAATAGCTTGCAAGATGGACCGACCATGCCACCAGTATGTTTTGGGGGATGCCTCCCTGACAGCTGACACGTCATCTCTTGCTTCGTGGCACTTCGTGCAGCTCAGCGTCGATCCAGAAAATGGGGCGCGACCGCCAAGTGTGAAGGAGGGACCTTTGGCGGAGGCAGGAGCCAGTGGGGGGAGAAAGGCGGAGTCAAAAGCGAGTGGGCGTAGTGGCAGACAGGATCAGGTGGGTGGGTGGATGGGCGGGGTCAGCGGCGAGTTGGTGAAGAAGGGCGGAGCCAGCAGGGGAATCGGTGGAGAAGGGCAGAGTCAGCAGGCGAGTGGGCAGGATGGCAGGAACCAGCAGGAGCGAGCAGACGCGAGCAGACAAGAACGATGAGCAGGAACGCATACAGGAACTACGAGCAGGAACGCAAGCAGGAACTGGACTTCCAGACAGTCTCACAACCCATCCTTTATAGGCCCTGCGGTGCAGGGTGAGGAGTCACCCTGAAGTGATGTGTCGTCACCCGAATCGGGCGCTCTGATTGGACCCCGGCTACGATGACCGGAAGTGGCCTCACTGTACATCCGGCTAGCCATAGCTGAGCTGCGGAATTGTCTCGCTCCGAACCCCGTGATACGAATCGCCCTGCACCGAACTCCCGGCCTGTGCCCCGGCGACTAACACTGGTCAATGTGCTACTTGTCCGCACGCCATACGGCCCGAGCGATCCGGGCCGCACAGCACGCCTCTGCCTGGCAGCCTCTGTATCATGGCAGATGTGCGGGAGGATGTACACCATCCGCGGGAGACATCTGGGGCCGTTGTGGTGAGCGAAAACTGACGGTAAGACGTTATTGTAACCCCATGTGCAGACCCGAACAAGATGCGTGCTATTCGTGCCCCGCTCTGTGTATGAGAATTGGTATATCCCGCTATGAAGCCGTCTTCAAGTCTCCCACCAGAGGCAGGTCGGTGGTCGGTGGTTCCCCGGTAATATCCTCTCTTCTGTCTTCTACCGTATCCTCTCTGGCCTTGCCTCCCTGCTTTGTCTGTGATCTGTCATGCCTATTATATTTCAACAGGGCACTCAAGGTCCACCAAAAAACCCTTTCTGGTGAAACTGCGAAAATCAGGAATCACTGCTCACCTTCACCCTTTCATTCCTCTTTTTTCCCCCACCTCTGACACAAACTCCCACACATTCTTCAATCACATTTATCCCCCCAGGTCTTCAAAACAGCTGTTCACCACCATCTCACATCTTCCCCCATCCAAAATCTTGATCTTGACTACTCCCGTTAATCCACCTCATTCAAATTCCCTGAAGTACCATCTTTACCCCGTGAACCCCACCACATCCCTCTCCCTTTAACAGACATCCTATTGTCTTTGTTCCCCACTATTTTGTGCTTCCCCCTCCCACCCGGTTATACGTTTCTGTGCATTAGCTCTTACACCAGCCTCGACTTGGTATCGAAAAAAAAAAGAAATTCAATGCAACACGAAGAGTATAAATTCAATGTCACACCAACAGTATAAATTCAATGTCACACACAGAGTATAAATTTAATGTAACACTAACAGTATAAATTCAATGTCACACAAAGAGTATAAATTTAATGTCACACTAAGTGACGAAGAGAATAAATTCAATGTCACACACAGAGTATAAATTTAATGTAACACCAACAGTATAAATTCAATGTCACACTAAGAGTATAAATTCAATGCAACACCAACAGTATAAATTCAATGTTACACGAAGCGTGTAAATGCAATGTCACACAAAGAGTATAAATTCAATGTAACACGAAGAGTATAAATTCAATGCAACACAAAGAGTATAAATTTAATGAAACACCAACAGTATAAATTAAATGTCACACAAAGAGTATAAATTTAATGTCACACGAAGAGTATAAATTCAATGTCACGCAAAGAGTATAAATTTAATGTAACTCACACAGTATAAATTCAATGTCACACGAAGAGTATAAATTCAATGTAACACTAAGAGTATAAATTCAATGTAACAGTAAGAGTATAAATTTAATGTAACACGAAGAGTATAAATTCAATGTCACACGAAGAGTATAAATTCAATGTAACACGAAGAGTATAAATTCAATGCAACACGAAGAGAATAAATTCAATGCAACACGAAGAGTATAAATTTAATGTCATACTAACAGTATAAATTCAATGCAACACGAAGAGTATAAATTTAATGTCACACCAACGGTATAAATTCAACGTCACACAAAGAGTATACATTTAATGTCACACGAAGAGTATAAATTCAATGTCACACGAAGAGTATAAATTCAATGCAACACTAAGAGTAAAAATTTAATGTCACACAAAGAGTATAAATTTAATGTCACACGAAGAGTATAAATTAAATGCAACACTAAGGATAAATTTAATGTCACACCCACAGTATAAATTCAATGTCACACGAAGAGTATAAATTCAATGCAACACTAAGAGTAAAATTTAATGTCACACAAAGAGTATAAATTTAATGTCACACGAAGAGTATAAATTCAATGTCACACAAAGAGTATAAATTTAATGCAACATCAACAGAATAAATTCAATGTCACACTAAGAGTATAAATTTAATGTCACACGAAGGTTAGAAATTCAATGCAACACAAAGAGTATAAATTTAATGTCACACGAAGAGTATAAATTCAATGCAACACGAAGAGCATAAATTCAATGTAACACAAAGAGTATAAATTTAATGTCACACGAAGGTTAGAAATTCAATGCAACACCCACAGTATAGATTCAATGCAACACCAACAGTATAAATTCAATGTCACACAAAGAGTATAAATTTAATGTCACACAAAGAGTATAAATTCAATGCAACACCAACAGTATAAATTCAATGTCACACAAAGAGTATAAATTTAATGTCACACAAAGAATAGAAATTCAATGTCACACAAAGAGTATAAATTTAATGCAACACCCACAGTATAAATTCAATGTCACACGAAGAGTATAAATTCAATGCAACACTAAGAGTATAAATTTAATGTCACATGAAGAGTATAAATTCAATGCAACACGAAGAGTATAAATTCAATGTAACACGAAGAGTATAAATTCAATGTCACACGAAGAGTATAAATTCAATGTAACACGAAGAGTATAAATTCAATGCAACACGAAGATTATAAATTTAATGTCACACGAAGGTTAGAAATTCAATGCAACACCCACAGTATAGATTCAATGTCACATGAAGAGTATAAATTCAATGCAACAAGAAGAGTATAAATTCAATATAACACAAAGAGTATAAATTTAATGTAACACCAACAGAATAAATTCAACGTCACACGAAGAGTATAAATTCAATGCAACACCAACAGTATAAATTAAATGTCACATGAAAAGTATAAATGCAATGTCACACAGAATATAAATTCAATTGAACACGAAGAGTATAAATTCAATGCAACACAAAGAGTATAAATTTAATGCAACACCAACAGTATAAATTCAATGTCACACAAAGAGAATAAATTTAATGTCACACAAAGATTATAAATTCAATGTAACACGAAGAGTATAAATTCAATGTCACACGAAGAGTATAAATTCAATGTAACACGAAGAGTATAAATTTAATGTCACACGAAGAGTATAAATGCAATGTCACACAAAGAGTGTAAATTCAATGTCACACTAAGAGTATAAATTCAACGTCACACAAAGAGTATAAATTTAATGTAACACCCACAGTATAAATTCAATATCACACCAAAAGTATAAATTTAATGCAACACCAAGAGTATAAATTTAATGCCACACAAAGAGTATAAATTTAATGCAACACCAAGAGTCTAAATTTAATGCAACACGAAGAGTATAAATTCAATGTCACACGAAGAGGATAAATTCAATGTCACACCAACAGTATAAATTCAATGTCACACGAAGAGTATGAATTCAATGCAATACCAAGACTATAAATTCAATGTCACACGAAGAGTATAAATTCAATGTCACACGAATAGTATAAAATCAATGGAGCACCAACAGTATAAATTCAATGTCACACGAAGAGTATAAATTCAATGCAACACCAAGAGTATAAATTTAATGTAACACAAAGAGTATAAATTAAATGTCACACGAAGAGTATAAAATCAATGGAGCACCAACAGTATAAATTCAATGTCACACGGAGAGTATAAATTCAATGTAACACAAAGAGTATAAATTTAATGCAACACAAAGAGTATAAATTAAATGTCACACGGAGAGTATAAATTCAATGTCACACGGAGAGTATAAATTTAATGTAACACGGAGAGTATAAATTTAATGGAACACAAAGAGTATAAATTCAATGTAACACAAAGAGTATAAATTCAATGTCACACGAAGAGTATAAATTTAATACAACACCATGAGTATAAATTCAATGTAACACGAAGAGTATCAATTCAATGTCACACGGAGAGTATAAATTCAATGTAACACAAAGAGTATAAATTCAATGTCACACGAAGAGTATAAATTTAATGTAACACGGAGAGTATAAATTTAATGGAACACAAAGAGTATAAATTCAATGTAACACTAAGAGTATAAATTCAATGTCACACTAAGAGTATAAATTTAATGTAACACAAAGAGTATAAATTTAATGTAACACTAAGAGTATAAATTCAATGTAACATGAAGAGTATTTGAAAGTTGAAATGTATCACCTAAAACAAAGTTGAAAGATAGCAAAAAGTTCCACCATGAATGAGCCAATATAAAAATTTGAGTTAATAGAATTGTATTCCCGTTTTGACTCATCACCGAAGTCCCCCTGGGGCATGAATCAGGAGTTAAAATCCAAAAGAAAAAAAGAATTATTAAAAATCACTAAATATTTCATGTGTCCACCAATGTTGATTACCCATACAAAATTCCATTAAATTTGTTTTTATGTAAATATGCCCGTAATTTATTTTTCTGGTATTTGACCTTTTGACCCCCTTTCCCAGGGGACGGGGACAAAAATGATACTGCTCTCACATGTTCGTGCCATGTGGTGATCATAAATACCAAGTTGGGTGAATTTCTACACAACCATTTCGGAGGAATGATCAACATGATGTGGTATGAGTGACAGGTTATTCGCTGCTAAATGTCGAAAACCCGGTTTCGTTCAACAACTTTTAAAATTTGACCTTTGCATAACCTTTAAAGGTCACAAAACAATGTTGTGGACATTAAAACAAGGAAACAGGATACGTGCTATAGCTTATTGGAGTTAGCTCGTCGAAGAAGGTCGAAAACCCGGTTTGATTCCCACAACTTCGAAAATTTGACCTTTGTGAACTTTAAAGGTCAAAGGTCAAGGATTATGACCTTTGGTGCAAAACTTCCTCTGGAACATTCCAGGAACAGTATAACCTCATATAGGCTATATGGCATTTCGCACTCCTCGGATTATCCATAATTTGATGAAATCAGCGTAAAAACAAACTTGAAGGGGGCGCCATGGGCAAGGTGTTCGAGATAGAGCAAAATGTTTTCAAGACTTTAGGTGGGGAATGACCTCAAGATTACGCATAAAAAAATATTGTCATCCTCGCTCTCAAAGTTTGGGCGATCGTATGATTTTTATGTCAAAATTCGCAATTTTCTAAGTTCGTGACCTTGTCACGGAAATGGAAAAAAAAAAAAATAAATAAAAAAAAAAAAAATCGAGCTCTGCGGGGCTATGCAGGTGCCATTGGGCTAACAAAATACCGAAACCCCTGCCAGATTCGACAAACCCCTCAGAGAAGATGGATTTTTATGTCAAAATTCGCAATTTAAGTTCGTGACCTTGTGACCTTGACCTTGGGATGAAAATGAAAAAAAAAAAAAAAAAAAAAAAAAATCGAGCTCCGTGGGACTATGCAGGTGCCATTGGGCTAACCAAATACTGAACCCCCTGCCAAATTCGACAAAACCCCTAGGGGAAGATGCAAATTGAAATCGGCTACCCCCTAAAAACACGTTTTTTGGGCATGGCCCCGCCCATATTCTCAGGAAAATACAACTCGATCATGATATAAACCTCCCACCAAAATTTTATCAGGATCGGATCAAAACCCACGGAGCTATGCTCGGGACAGACAGACAGACAGACAGACAGACAGACATACAACAATAACGAATATAGCGGTCACTTATTTTTTTCGTGAACCAAAAATTCAATGTGGTCATTCTACTATAAATGAAACTTAGTAGTAAAAAAATTCAACATAATCATTCTAGTATAAATGCAATGTAATAGTAATAGTAGAAATTCAATGCAATAACTAGGTGGGCCACTTTATAACTGCAGGCAGTTATGAGGGGTTTCCAAGCCACCTTGCTTTGAAACAACTCACTTTGTCTTCAGGGTATTTTGGGTTTTAAGGGTCTTAGAGGTCTTGGGGGATCTTAAAGGGTCTTCAGGTTCTTTTGGGGTCCTCAGCATATTTTGGGTCCAGCTGTTCTGGAGAAGAAGGTTTTTATATGTTTTAGGGAAAATCCAATATGGCTGTCAAAGCACGAGACCTATGACGTCACGTGTGTGAACCTTTTGTTCCTCATGGAAAGGAAATCATATGTGTAAAGTTTCTACTCGATATGTTCAGCCATTTCAGAGAAGATTTTTGAAGGTTTAAAAAAAGCAATAACGCTGCCGAATCACGTGACCGATGACTTCATCCAAAACAGTTTTGTGGACCATTTTATCGCCAGATGACCGTCAAAATCTTTCATACTGATCGGATGTAGCGTTTTACATCTGCAATTATGATGTCATAATGACAGCATCTATGACATCATAAAAAAAATCACATTCCCCATGAGTACTTGCTCTGTGCCAAATTTTAATTTTTAACTTATTGCGATTTCAGAGATACAGAGGTCCAAGGTTTTTCCATTTTCCAACATGGTTGCCACACCACATGATCTATGATGTCATAATTATCACAAAAACATTCCACACGAGTACCTGCACCACTGGTGAAAATTGTCTCAATCCCACAAGCGGTTGCAGAGAAAAACACGAAAGTTCTGCGCGGACAAACAAACCAAAATGCAATACACTCTCCTTTGGCGCAAGTAACGAGGACACTCGGTGGAGCGCATACCTCGGCCACAAAATGCCTGATCCACGAGAACATGTCGGGCCCAATGCGTTTTTGAAATATCATGCCATGTAATCGTTTTTGGCCTCTCTCTCAATGGTGAAGATTACTTTAAAAATAAATTCTCATATCCAGATCCGGATTCGGATCTTCACCAAAATTGAATCAATTAGTCATGGTCACACACCTAACCTTCTCCACCAAGTTTCATCCGAATCCATCCACAACTTTTGACATATCATGCCATATATGAGTTTCGCCCTTTTTCTCGATGTTGAAGAGAATCGCATAAAAAAATTATTGAATCTGGATCCAGATTCGGATCTTCACCATAATTGAATCATATCAATTCTTCCTTGTCACACACCCAAGATGTCAACCAAGTTTCATCCGTATCCGTCCACAACTTTTTGAGATATCGTGCTATATAACATTTTTGGTCTCATCTCTCGATGGTGAAATCACTTTAAAAATTCTAGTAGTCGGATCCGGATCTTCACTAAAATCTAAGCAGTTCGTCTATGTCACACACCCAACCTGTCCACAAAATTTCATCCGGATCCGTCCACAACTTTTTGAGATATCCTGTACACAAAGACAGACAGACAGACAGAAAGGGGTGAAATCATCACCTCCTTCACCTTCGGTGGAAGAATTAATAAGCCCACAAAAGTCATACGGAATGATAATAACAACAACAACAACAACTAGCCGAAACCCCGTCAGACGGATTCCGTTCATTCCACCACCTTCACCAGCTCACCCACACTCGAGGGACATGGACTGGACAGGGCGTGCTTGCCCCCGCCTACTCAACCCCCACCCCTGCCCCATTTACCCCCCCCGCTCCCTGCCTTCAATTTGCTTACCCCCGCCCCAAAATTTAATTACCCCTGCCCCGCCCCCGCCTCTTCACTCCCCACCCCCCGTCTCTTGATTCCCCGCCCCACTTGCCCCCGCCCCCTGTCCACCCCCTCACACTCAACCCCGCCTCATTCACCCCAGCCCCTGCCCACTCATCCCCGGCCCCATTTCCCCCCGTCTCCCGCTTTCAATTTGCTTACCCCCGGCCAAAAATTTGCTTACCTTGCCCTCCGCCTCTTCACTCCCTGCCCCCGCCACTTCACTCCCTGCCCCCGTCTCTTCACTCCTCGCCCCCGTCTCAACGAAAAATGTTTATTCTGCTTCAGAGTTGAAAGTTGACTATTGCCACTTTGTGCGATGCACTCTTACAGGTACGAAGTTTCTTTCAGTCCAGCTCACAGTACCGAGAAAAACTTGACGCGACCGCTCGGAGGAGCACAAAATTGGTCCTTCAGTATTAATATATAGAAGATACAATGTTTCTTGTTACATTTTTTGTGTCAAATTCACATTCTGAGGTAGTCAGCATGTGCAGAAGAGGGTTTTACATTGCAGACGCTATTTTCGGGGAGTGGAATTACACCTCTAAGCGGTAACGGTCTGTTGACGACAGATGTAATGACGTCAGCCGTCCTGACGCCTCTCAGCGGTGACGTCATACGTCGCCATGTCAACGAATGTAAAACGAAAAGTGTTTATTCTGCTTCAGAGTTGAAAGTTGACTATTGCCACGATGTGCGATGCACTCTTACAGGTACGAAGTTTCTTTCAGTCCAGGTCACAGTACCGAGACAAACGTGACGCGACCACTAGGAGGAGCACAAAATTGGTCCTTCAGTATTAATATATAGAAGATACAATGTTTCTTGTTACATTTTTTGTGTCAAATTCACATTCTGAGGTAGTCAGCATGTGCAGAAGAGGGTTTTACATTGCAGACGCTATTTTCGGGGAGTGGAATTACACCTCTAAGCGGTAACGGTCTGTTGACGACAGATGTAATGACGTCAGCCGTCCTGACGCCTCTCAGCGGTGACGTCATACGTCGCCATGTCAACGAATGTAAAACGAAAAGTGTTTATTCTGCTTCAGAGTTGAAAGTTGACTATTGCCACGATGTGCGATGCACTCTTACAGATACGAAGTTTCTTTCAGTCCAGGTCACAGTACCGAGACAAACGTGACGCGACCGCTAGGAGGAGCACAAAATTGGCCCTTCAGTATTAATATATAGATAATCAGAACAAAAACAATAGGTTTCTCAGGCTGGGAGGTGGGAAACCTAACTGGAACTGTCACTTTATAACTACTCGCAATGATGACCGGGTACCAAGACGTCCGGGTTTAATACAAACCTGCTTTGATACAACATGGCATTGACGAGTTACAGACCTTGCAATACGCTGGGTTCAAGCCATTTATTACAGACACAGTTCACCATTTTTCCTGGGGACATCGTCGGTATCAATTGAATTGGTATTTAAATAACCTGAACCTGAAGTAATACATGTTCGCACAATGGAGTCACAGAGTAAAGAAGGACTCCAAATCGAATGAGGCCCCACACGTCTACGGCGTGGGATTCACATGTTGTGGACAGAGTAACACACGCGTTCAATCTATTTAACACATACGCAGTTCGCCCTTTATCCAGGGTACATTGTCAGTATCAATTGAATTGCTGTGAAAAATAATCTGAACACAAAGTTATACATATTCACACCATGGGTCCACAGAGTAAACTGGAACTCCCAGGATAGTGTAGTCGATAGTAGAAAAATCGTGCAAATTATGATACAAGCATCAAATTTGGCATTTCTGTTCTGCAGGGCTTTCTGATCAAATCTGCCCGATTGGCCATTTGAAAATCCAAATTTTGAAAAATTTAAAAAATAAATAAATAAAGATTTGAACTCACAGCTGGCTGAAATTCTTGAAGCGCAAGTGAACATCCCAGACAGACAACCAATGGGGAGATGCAGTCATCATTGATGGCTCAGCACTTATCAATGCCCTACCTCCACGCACTTCAAAGATATTTGATGACTATGCTAAAGAAGATATCATCCCAAAGGTGGAATCCTATGGTGCCAGGTACGAGAGGGTGGACGTAGTGTTTGATGTGTACAAGAAGTCAAGTCTGAAGTCCGAGGCAAGGTCGAAAAGGGGGCAAGGAATCAGAAGAAGAGTGACAGGAACCAGTAAGACCCCAAGTAACTGGAGAAGCTTTCTTCGAGATGACAGCAACAAGACTGAACTGTTTCACTTCCTTGCGGAAAAGATGTGTGAAGCACAGATGACAAGCACAGTCATTGTCACAAAAGGAGAAGATGCCATTAGCAACACAAGGAAGTAACTGGATGCTGTGTCTCCATGTTGTCATGAAGAAGCTGACACTCAAATATTTGTACACGCCAGGGATGCAACGACGGATGGTAGCAAGTCCATTATCATTAAGGCTAATGACACGGACGTACTAGTCATAGTAATATCTGCACTGCCATCCTTACAGGAACTAGGTCTTGAGAACATGCAGATTGCCTTTGGCCAAAGAGCCAAGGCATGATGGATTACAGTCCATGAGGTAGTTTCTGCAATAGGGCCTGAGAAAGCGAGAGGGATCGGATACTTCCATGCGTTCACTGGATGTGACGTCGTGTCTGCCTTCCATGGTAAAGGGAAGAAAACTGCATGGCAGACTTGGAACGTCTTTGATGATGTTTCTGAAACATTCACCAATCTCAGCCAGCATCCAACATTGATTCGTGATCTTGACTTTTTAGAAGTTTGTTTTTTATTTTTTCAAATTTTTCAAAATTTGGATTTTCAAATGGCCAATCAGGCAGATTTGATTAGAATCCCCTGAAGAACAAATGTGCCAAATTTGATGCTTGTATCATCATTTGCATGATTCCTCTCAAAAATTGCTGTTATCTGCCCCACTACGAGTCATACGAAGCCCCACACGTCTCTATGTTGCCGGATTGGTGAGTTACGGACCAAGTAATACACTGCATTCAATCTATTTAACATGTACCCGTCTTTATTAACCCTTCTTCCTGGGATCATCGGTGGTATCAATTGAAATGCTACTCCTCTACCCTCAAACCAATCCAGGCGCAGCCAAGTGAGCCTCATTTGAAAAAAAACAACTTCAAAAAGTTCTCAGATTCAAACAATTAAATGATTCTGGCTGCCAGACCATGCGGCCAATCGGGTTGAAATTTAAAACATACATTCCCCATGTCTACGAGATCATGATTGTGAAGTTTCAGTTGATTGATGAAGTGGTTCTAGAGAAAATATTTTTTAATATTTTACTTCAATCCAATATGGCTGCTGAACCACGTGACCTATGACGTTATCAAAATTTTTTTTTTTCTGTTGACCAATTTATCCGGAGATAAGTCAAAAAATTTTTCAGACTGATTGGATGCAGCGCTCTACGCGGTGAATTTTGACGGGGAAACCACTTCACTGATGATGTCATGAAAAAGCACACATTCCCCATGGGAAGTACTTGCCATGCGCCAAGTTTCAAGTTTTTCCATAGTACGGTTTCAGAGATAGAGGTCCGAAGTTTTTCTGTTTTTCCAACATGGCTGCCACACCATGTGACCTATTTATGACATAATTATCATTAAAACAAAAAAATCCTGTACGAGTCGTCGCATCTCTGGTGAAAATTGTGTAAATTCGACAAGCGGGTGCAAACAAAATTAGTTTAAAAGGGAATAAACCCAAAAATTGCCAGCGGAATGACGACAACTTGGGAGAAGAATCATCACAAAAACAATAGGTTACCCAGCCTGAAAGGCTCGGCACCCGAACAAAAATAGAAAAATTCAACGTAATTGTTCTAGTAAA
>NC_140966.1:109772309-109924809 GCF_056783735.1 Eptatretus burgeri | reverse complement strand
GAGGATTAAATGACACCAATTTAGTATCTCTGTAAGGTTTCCATTAAACAGTGAACCTGGTCTCAACAGTGATAAAGACAGCATATCATTCAAACAGCTGAACAGAACATATGAAGGAATTGAGGAATACCAATATCTCATTCATCATCCCTGAAAAATCTTGTATATTCAGATATTAGACCTTTTCTGGTTGATAAAAAATCCCAGATTACACCATTTGGCGGCATCCTTGATGTATATGCTCTTCAAATTAAGAAACTTTAACCCCTCCCCAACTTATGCACTTTAAATTGAATCTGTATAATCCAGAAACAGCAATTGTTATATACTCTCCGCCCCCCACAGATACAGCCCTCTCCTCTCCCCCTCCATTCCGCTTCCCCCGCCCCGCCCCCCTCCTTTTCCTGTCAGCGACACGACAGGTGATATTTGCTGGTATAAAATATAATGTGAATAATGTTTGCAGGGCATAAACAGCCCCCCCCCACCCTATCCCAACAAAATATGTAGTACCATCTATTAAAGGCAAACACAAAACTTGAATAATGATATGATCTTGCAATTTTCTTTCTTTCTGTTTTTTTTAACTTTGTAACAAAACTGGATTAAAATAATTTTCAAGAAATTCAGTTCTATATTTTAGAATATTCATAACAAATATTTACAACTTCGTTTTCAGATCAATCTTCACAATAAGCTTCTTCTTCAAAACATACCTTTTAGGTTTTATTTTTTGGTGGTCGCCGTTGAGCACCAGACATAAGTCTGTCAAATGCAGACCTCATGGGTCTGACATCATGTGTGTCTTGGTGACCACATCGGCACTTTTAAGTGAAAAAGAAACGAAACACCAAATGTCTATCCAGCATCCATTTTCCAGCTTTGAACAAGACACCATCCATGTGTCCCAGGTGGGTTGTGCAATGTTTTTAACCCTTTGAACCTTGAGCTCCTTGGACTTTTGACTCCCCCCCCCCTGGGCTCCCTGGAGAAAAACCCAGCCGCTCGGGTAGATGGAGGTTTCAAAAGCGGCCACCCCGAAGTCAACACTCACAAAAAATAACAATAAAAAAAACTCGGGTCGGCAGGAATTATTGGGATAGGTCGGGTTACTGGAAACTCAACTTCTTTTTTCTTTTTTTTAAGGCCCAAGCGATTGCAGAGAAAGAAACAAAACGAAGTTCTGTGAGGACAAACAAACAAACAAACAAAAGATGACGATGTCATGCAGAGAACGATACCTGAAAGATCCATGAAACAAATTTCACCTCAACAATATTTGGCTGGTTGAATTCAGTGACCTGAAATATATATCCTCTTCAAATTTCAACTCGATCGGATGAAAATTGAGGATTTTAGAAATCTCAACGAAGTTGTCGACCTATGGCCTATGTTAACCTCAAAAATAATTGGTGGTTGAATTCAGTGACCCGATATGAAAGTGATTCATCCAAGCCCATCCCTCGGTGTAGTGCAGTTACAGCAGAAGGTGGTAGGCTCTCGACAGAGGAGTTCGAAGTGAAGCCCGCTGGGCCGGTTACTTTGAGCGGTTGAACCAGGCTGATCCCCCAGCAGTCGACTTGGACGTCAAGGGTGTTACAATCCCTGTTGCTGACCCTCCAATCAACTGTGGTCCACCTTGGCTTGTGGAAATGCAGGCTGCGGTTAACCGGTTGAAATGGGGTAAAGCTCCAGGGATCTGTGGCATCCATGCTGAACTTCTCAAGGCTGGTGGAAGTGGTGCACTCGTGTCGTTGCAGGCAGAGCACAGAACTGCATACAACACAGGCATCATCCCAACTGACTGGAAGAGGGGCCTTGTTGTCCCTCTCTGGAAAGGGAAGGGTGATCGCCAAGACTGCAACAACTACCAGGAGGTACATGTGTGGGAGGACGAAAGTCTGAGTCTTCAGGTTCTTTGTGCTTCCAGTCTTGCTCTCTGGATGTGAGACTTGGACTCTGATCAAGGATCTGAGACGGAGACTTAATTCCTTTGGTACCAGGTCTCTTCGGAGAATCCTTGGCTATCGCTGGTTGGACTTTGTGTCCAACGAGCAGGTGCTGAGAGAGACTCAAATGAGATTTGTTCCCTGTATCGTCGGTGAGCATCAGCTGCGGCTGTATGGACATGTGGCTCGTTTTCCTGACGCTGATCCTGCTCACCAGATTCTCTCAGCGAGGGAGTCTCGTGAGTGGAGGAGGTCAATGGGCCGACCACGGGCCTCCTGGTTGCAGCAGGTTGATCGGCATCTCAAGGAGATGGGGATCTGCCTGGGGAATGGACAGACGGTGGCCCCTGGAGTACCGGTGGAAAGTGGACGCAGCGACGCGCTGCTCTGGCACATGTGCCCATACCTGACCTGACATGAATCACATCAAGACAAAGGTATCAGCATCCTCGATGTGTATGTTCCAGAGAGAGAGATTAATTGCAGTCGTCACCGTCAGCATCAATGGAAAGTGTCAGGTGCCGATGCACAAACGGTAAACCTTTATCACTGGCAGTCTGAGCTGGACGACTCGTGGCAACCTGACTTTCAAGACTGACTGTGGGATGCCCTCCCTAACTTAGCCAACAACAGAGGACAACTTGCATCCAATGGGAATCGCGTGGATGAATCCAAAAATGCTATGGTGAACTCACCAAAAATAAAAAATGATTTCAAATGAAGATGTGCTTCATGGATGTGGAATAATAAAAGGTTCCTTCACATATGATTAGCTGACGACCTATTTCATATATATTCTCAAACTTGAAGAAGTCACCAATATTGTTCTGCCACATGCTAACCACGAATGTTATTTACCTGCTTTTAACATCTGCTTTTTGTTGTTCAAGTACGGTTTCGATAGTTTTTGTGTGAAATCATCAAATTTGAGATCCGCCATCTTGGATGGATTGGTTTTTCACACTTGAACTGACACACACACACACACACACACACACACACACACACACACACACACACACACACACACACACACACACACACACACACACACACACACACACACACACACACACACACACACACACACACACACACACACACACCGTAGCTATTTGCACTGTCTTCTGTTATCTTCACGATTAGATTGGTAAATCACGGCAAATGTGTGTGAAGTAATAGATATGATGGAAAGTGATAGACATTGCTCCGGATTTCCAAAACTTATTCAAAATCAGGGCAAAGCATGCCAAGTCATCATTCAAAAGATGCCTTTTATCGGTCGCTTCATTGGAGCACTATTTCTCGAGGATAAAACATCAACGTCAGTATCTGTGCTGCTCGTGTTATTTCAGGTATGGAATACCCACAGTACATTATTTTAGTTCAACAAAATTATTATTGTTCATCTTATGACGGTAATTTCAGCGACCGAGGGGCCCTTAAAAGTTCAGAAAAGTGGATTATAAAAAAATATTTTGAGTTCATCATACTATCCTCCAAGATATGGATCAATATTCTTTCCACACACATCTCAATCAACGAATTTCAATAAATTTCAATGTTTATCAAATGTACCCAAAATACCTTTGTACAAGCAATGTGAGAGACATGGGTATACCGGAATCAGATGAGCCGGAATGGGTACCCACGTGAAAATGGGAAAACTGAAGATCAGTAATTCTGCAGCATTGATAAGTAGTCATTACGTCCATCATCATGACAGAAATATCCGACCGATAGGTCGGATCTGAATCCGGACCTCAAACAAATCGAATCGGCTTGTTCTTGTCACCTCGTCAAGTCACTCTTTTGGGACTGCGACCTGGTAACATGCAATCCAATGCTACCTGCCACATGATCAGGTTATCAGCGACTAAACCGACACCCCTCACTGGCTTTGTTCGTGGAGAGGGTGACTGACACCCTGCCGGGACTAAATAAAACACCTGACAAAAGGGGTGGCTAAGCTGCATTTGAGAGCCAATGGCCATCAAGTACGGAGATGGTGTCTCCTTTAAAAAAACAGCCAATGGGGGTCGGAAAATTTCTTTTTCCTCCTGACCTAGTTACCCCCTCCTGCACAGTGGCCCTGTGAAGAGGTTTCCTCATTTCAGGACGTGAAGGTTTTGCCAGTTTTTCCACTTCCTCTTTTCCTTTGTAGCCCTTTACAAAAACTGGCTTTCAGCCTTGTTTCGGGCAAACGTCATGGAAAATTTTATAAACCGAACCAACTACTTCATCCCTACCCTGTTTAGGAACCCGTGCAGGCACAGGCAACTTGCCAGCAGAATAAATTATTCCTTGGAATCGTCACCACAGGGTGTGATATCGTACATTTCAGATCTTCGGGAAGGTGAGCTTGGAAGAACACAAAAACGATGCTTTTGCAGTTTGTCATTATTTTTATCATTCATGTACAGGGAACACTGTCCTATAATTGATAAATTACCCAATTGTTGGTCTGGTTTGTTAACATCGGAGATTATGAATGCATGATTATACACACATTATCTTACCTGTCACAACATACAAGGTGTTAATTAGAAATGTTGACATCTCGACACCCAGACAGATAGCGGGCATCTAATCCTTCGTAGCTCGTGAGGTCATTAAAAGCATGTAAAGACTGGGTGTGAACAAAATAAGTCACAATGTCAGGATAGGAAATGATGGGCAACGTGACGAACGTCGATAAACCAAGATTTCAAGGCCGGACGGGATCCGTCGCGTCTTTCTGTGACATTTACGTCCCCGTTTTGATGTTCCGGTTTTTGTAGAATTTTCCGTGTTGAATCATACTGTTGCGAATTCGCACCCGCCAGCGTGCGGACGGCCGCGTCACTCGAATCGCAACCGCGTCGCCCACCGGACGGACAATTCAGTCGTGACCCTCCGGGAACTATCGCCTGGAGCCAGTCACGGGTGGGCCTTTCGACCTCACCACAATCGTGCCAATCGGCCACCCACGTAGGATAGGGTTGTTCGCCAAACTCGACCTACCTAAGTACCCACGCGGATGGTAAACCGGGCGATCGTACCTCGCCGCAGGTCAACTCCGGACACGAACCGCTTAAGCAGTCCGTTCTGTGCTACAGTGATAACCGAGCGGTGTTATCGTCGGCCTCGATGGTTCCGATTAATTACCGGGCGTATTAAGCCCACTACGAACCCTTTACGTGAAGCAGGATGGAGGGTCAATAAAGAAAAGACGAAGCAAAACGGGAAAACAGTTCACACAAAGCACATTTATTTCCCGGCATATACATATATTTCCCGGAAAGTACACATATACAGCCAAACAGTCAAAATGCACATATAGCAACAAAAACAAAAGCAACAACGACGCAGAGTTACTACCGACTACGCGCACACACGGCAACACTTATACAGTTCTACTTTACAGACGGCGCCAACACACATTTCCTCAAAAGCAAAGGAAAGAAGCCACCCTCATCAACAAGGGGGCAGACAGGCCTGTAGGCCAATATGTGCGCATGACCTGAAGGAGCGGCCAGGCCCGAGAGACCGGGGGGGGGGGGTCCGACCCGCGTCC
Organism: Eptatretus burgeri; assembly: GCF_056783735.1. Lineage (NCBI taxonomy): Eukaryota > Metazoa > Chordata > Myxini > Myxiniformes > Myxinidae > Eptatretus > Eptatretus burgeri. Next base: position 109,919,304 of record NC_140966.1, on the reverse strand, counting down.
TCGTGACGCGTTGGCGGACGAGCCGCAGATGTGGCTGTGCCCCGACTTCGTGCTCCTTGGCGGGTTTCGTTGGCACGACGTTTGGAGTGGGGTGGGAACGGGGCCCCCTTGTTGCACTATCCCAGCGCGGGGGAAAGGGGGAATTGTTGATGCCCTGGGGGAGGGAGAATGGCTGGCTGGCTTGGGTCCCGCGACAAGCGATCTCACACCGCGACCTCGTCGCCAACCGCCGTCCTTCTCGCCTCGGACCCGAGCTCCTTTGCCTCTTCCCGCAGCTCTTCTCCACCAACTCCAGAACCCAACTCTTCCTGCCTCACCGATGACTTCGCCACCCGACTCGACTCTGCTCTCCAACCAAAAACTGACTCCTCTGCCTTGTGCTCGCCTTCTTATAGGCCGGCAGGAGCAGCTAATATGCAAATATCCGGATCAGGATAACCTCGGGGGCGGAGCCACGCTCACCCATTGGTTGGAGGAAACTGGGCGTGAATCTCCCCTGATCCTAGAATTTGCATATATCGATTTCACACAGACGCGCCTGGAGGCGGGGCCAAGCCGCCCCGCGCTTCCTAATTGGACGGATCAGAAGTGGGCGTGTAGCGTTTGTGATCCGAATTTTCCTCGGAAAGGCCGCTATTTGCGCTCGCGGCTCGGTGCGTATCGCTGAATGAGCCCAAGATAGCCCGACGCTCAGTGTTCACAGGTGGTGCGGGAATGGCCGTAGAAGGAGAGAGGTGAGGGTGGTGGAGGGTTTTCGGTGGTGGTTTGATGGTTATGGTGCCGTTTGGGAATGGCAGTGATGAGATGATGTGAGATTGAGTTGTGAAGGTAAAGATCGTGGCTGTTGGCGTTGTTGTTGTTGTCTGAGGGTTGGAGCGTGGCTGCAGTTGGTAACGATGGCTGGCGTGGTGGTTGTTGTGTGATGGCGGTTGAGACGTGGTTGGTTGAAAATAAAGATAGAACAGAAAAACGGCTATCTCAAAGCATCGCAGCCCGAATGAATCACATAAATTCCCTCTAAACAATGGGTTTGGGGCTAACTACACATGTACTTAGAGTTATCTCACCTACGGGCCCTGATTGGTGGTTTCCGAATTTCCACAGCCGAAACAATACCCTGTATTTTTTTTTTTTGGTCAAATTCGATTTCATGGAGTCCAGGCCAATAGCAAAATCGGTTTTGGTTTTGATTTTTTTGAGGTGGTTTCACACTCGGTTTTGAGGTGGTTTCACACTCCATGTTTTTCCCTCTTCAACATAATCTATTTTTACCCATCCTCGCTCAACAACAACAACAAAAAAACCAAACAAACACTCCAAAACACAATCTCATTCTGCCTTCGACTCGTACTTAATTTCCCTCCTCCTTTCTCTCTCCCTTTCTCAAAATCTCCAAAATGAATCTTCATTGAAGGAAGCACTTCTTTCTTTAAAAGCTTTTTAAAAACGTATTAAAACACCTCACTTTGAGTATTTGTCAAGAGTACCACACATGTTCGATGAACACCTTCACGATTTATTCCTCCTCTTCTTCACAAGATGATGTCTCACGGAAGCTCTTGGTCCATCAACCCTCCCATTACTCGAGCATGACCTTTCTCCATGGATTCAACAAAAATTCGTTCGACCCATCCCGTGATCTTTATCTCGGAATGTTAAATTTGGGAATCTTGGGAAGTTGAGTTCGCATAGGTTGTCTGTGCACAACAATCAAATCCCCTTCACTCTGACAGTGTCAAATCTCCTACAAGCTCACATCCTTACAACCCCACCCCTTATATGTGTTCCCCTCTTTGTGCATCCCCACTCACCAAGCTTCCCCCCTACCTCACCCCTCTCATATAAATACGTAGTAGGTTAATAAGATCTCACAAGATCTCCCGGTCTCCCATATCTATTGACCCTGATGTTAAGTCATCCTTGGGGATTCTTCCACAGAAACCTGCTCTTCCTGATGCACAGATTATTCCCATATAATCTTCAGTTATCATTGCCACCCTCCCACCCATGGTACACCTAATCATGTGACAACCCATATAAATAGGTTAATAACAACATCTCTGAAACACATTTTTTCAGATATCGAGTCAAGGCTAGGAGAAGAGCTGGGACACAGAACGGATCAGGATGCAACATAACAAAAGGGACAGCAGAAAGAGGGAAAAGGAGAAAATGCCAACAGCAGGGCCAACGTTGAAAATAGATAGATGGACAAACAATGAACGAGCGATGAATGGTGGAGGAGAACGCAAGGCTTGGACAAGATAAATAAAGAAGCAAAATTTTGGAAGGGGGGGGTGGTGTAACGGGTGAGAAAAGATCATCCGGTGGTGAACAGCTGTCTTGAAAACCTGGAGGGAGGAAAGATTGAAGAGGGTGTGGAAATTAAATAAAAAGGTGCAAAAACAGATTCCCTAAATGACAGTGGTTCAAACATCGGCTCTGCCATATCTACTCGACCCTGCTCGGCAACGTCCCCATTGTCACAGTGCTGCAAGTCCAACCCAAGTTCGTACGAGTCAGTCAGTCTAAGCATGGTTTTGACAGAACCACGAACATAATCATTGAAACTAACAGAAACCTTTGGTTCTATCTCTTCCTTTATGTCTTTGGCCCAAGTATTCAGCTGCTCCTGAAACATTCCATCCATCCTTTCCCCAGTCAATTGTGGCTCCCATGAGCCTTGATCAGCTAACTCCAGCTCTTGTTCTGTTACAGAGGTTTCCAACTTTTGCTCCAAACTGCCATGCTGGCGGACGAAAATCCAAATTTCTCTACCTGCTGTTGCATTATAGAATCCACCCAGATGGAAGAGCCCTTCAGGTCGAATCCTCCAATTTCATTCCATTGTTCATCAATTTTGTCTTCCAATCGTTCATTCATTTCCCTCATTTCATTTGTTTGTTCATTCATTTTTTTCTATTCCATTAATTTCATTCTCCATTCCATTAATTTGTCCCTTTGATTCTTTCCCTTGTTCACTCATTTTTTCATCAATTTTGCACTCCATTCCACCAATCTGTCCTTCTAATGCTATTTCTTTCTCTGTCTTCCTCATTTTACTCTGTTCATTCCTTTCCCCAATTCCATCACCTACCGACGCACTCGCCTCGCATGGGTCCGAACGTGCAGCGGTTATCCGCTTGCTTGCCTTTGACTGAGCTTTTACGTCCTCTTCCAACCTGGCCTTTTCCTCAGCCTTTACCTCACTGTGCATTGTCTGCACATCGGCCCTGAACCCAACGCATATCGCTTTCGAATAATCAGCCAGTTTTGGCATATTCCCAATTATTCGATCTTGACCTGTTTGTAACATCCCATTCATTTCATTTCTCAGCGTTTGCATATCACTCCACTCGCTCTCAACTCCGCCTTCTCCACCCAAGTCCCTCCCTTCATGCCCGACGGTCGCGTCTCGTTCTCTGGACCAACGCGAGCTGCACGAAGTGTCACGAAGCAAGAAACGGCACGCCAGCTGTCAGGGAGGTATCACCCAGCGAAGCATCCACCAAAAACGTATTGGTGGCGTGATCGGGAAATGGTGTAAAGTATTCAGAGCCTCATCTCATTTCCTCCTTTTTCTCTTCAATAACTCCTCTTCATCAGGGTGTGTGTGTGTGTGTGTGTGTGTGTGTGTGTGTGTGTGTGTGTGTGTGTGTGTGTGTGTGTGTGTGTGTGTGTGTGTGTGTGTGTGTGTGTGTGTGTGTGTGTGTGTGTGTGTGTGTGTGTGTGTGTGTGTGTGTGTCCTGGCGCGTTCCTCCGTAAGTTAAGATTGCAGAAGATTATTTTTATTTCGGGTTAAGTCTGCTTTCGTAAGTTGCTTGTACATCATCACACCTCACGCTTCTTTCTATCCCTGCATTACACAACAATAAAACTACCTTCACTGTACCACATAACTTTCTTCGCCTGCTTGTAAATAAATTATTATTAGAAATGTTCCCAGCTCGTTTTTGTCTGTTCTTTCATTGATCCAGCATGGTCCGAATCCTAGCTTAGCTGGGGCTTTATTCCCAGAGATCCGTTCCTTTTAGCCGATACGTCCTTGGCAGTGTCGCTCGGCCGCATCCAGTCCGGGAAAGTGATCCGGTTCGGACAAGGCGAACCGAAGGCATGTTCCCGGGTAATTAAATCACGTGATTAATTAGGTAACCCGGTTAACTCATGGAGGGCAGGACCCAAAGTGACAAGGTTGAGTTATTGCCGTTCACGGTTGGTTAGCAACCCACAACGTCACGGAATTATCCGTGTGCAACAGCCGACAATTACAGAGTCTTGTGGGAGCCAAGATAGCTCCCCCCACTCCCCCCCCCGGTGGTCTTCTCAACCGACCCCCAGCCCGCAACAATATATTTCTCTCCCTTAAATTTCTATGTGTTCTTTTCTCCCGACACCAATTAACTCTACAATTTGTACCTCGATTATAACTCCCAATTCTGTTATATTTTTAAGCTTTTGCTCGCTCCTGGACCAAATGTCATGGTCCTGATGGATTCTAAAATCCAAATGTCACGGGGATTCGCATCCTACACTCCTGATGTTCAAATGTCGATCAGGGTTCAAATCTCAAACTCCCGATTCCAAATGTCGATCGGTCTGATGGATTCTAAAATCCCACCCCGATGTCAAATGGCACGGGGATGCTGGGGTTCAAATCTCACTACCTGACAACAAATGCCGCAGGGGTGGCTAGCCCAGGTTACCCCTCTGACCCAAATTTGTCGGAGCCAGGTGGTTAATACCGACAGCCCCCGGACGGCCGAGCGGTTCCTTATTAGGAGGCGGCGGACACGTTGAGCAACAGAGATTTTAACACGTGCTCGAAGGGCATGGCGGAGGGCAATAGCCTATGGGCGGTGGAGTACGGAACAGGATCCCTGCACCAAGACAACACAAGGGGGTTGAATCCACGAACCCACGACAATTACATAAATACAATCTCTTCAAAATAAACACATTCAATACACACACAAATATTTACAGACAATAATGTGAAAGGAAATATTGATATGAATAAATAAATAACTTCTACGTTTGAGGCCTCGCACATGGACGCAGACACAGACAAAGGGTGACAAAATAAAAAGAAAAAAACCCTCCCCTTTTTAATTAAACTGGTACTCAGCTTGGGCCAGAGCCGATCCCCACAGAACCCAGAATGGAGGCTCTTCACCAGCACGTGCACACGCAGGCACAATGGCCCCGTCACTCACAGCCGGGAAGATATACACCAGGCAATCCGCAAGCAGATTTTCACACATGGATGCTCCAAAATATGTCCCAGCCTTCCTCTTCCAAAGATGGCACCTGCCTTGTGCGCTCCTCACACCGATCTCGTGTCTGTGCTCTGCCGGTGTCCCATCCTATCCAGACGGAAGCCTTCCACAATCCACCCATTCAATGTGCCAGCCTCTCCTGCACCTTCGATTACTCCCCTCTCCTGCACCTTCGATCACTCCCCTCTCCTCCTGCGCTCTATATCCTCTGCCTCCGAGGCGTGGCCTGCTCACCCACAAACCCGGGAAAGTGAGGCTTCTCCTGTTTGTTGTCGTATCAGGGACGCGTTTCCCAGCTTTACTGCCTGGCTGGCAATATAAAAAAATCAGGGAAAAATCACAGAAGGCAATCATGTACTGGGGAACTTATCTTTACTCCTGAGGCTAATGAACACCACATCACCCCTCGTGTGGTGACACATAACACTTAAGCTCACAGATTCCCTAACTTAGTTCCATCGAGATGTTTTCTACTCGTCCACGGACCAAGCAACTCTACACAATGCCAAACTTCTTTATTAAATCCTTCCATCTACCCCCACAACCGTAACAATATTAAGACAACCAAATGCTTTAGAAACAGCCGCGAAGACAAATGATAACGTGATCGCTCGTACCCTACTGAGATTCAAACTTAAAACCTACTGGACCTGCGCGTCTGTACCTCCTCCATCCTGGCGGCACCAAGGGAGTGTGTTACCCGAACATCAATCCTTGATGTCATACATTCCAGGAGTACCAGACTCCATTAAAGCATCAATTCAATTTGGTTTTTTTTTTCACATTTCCAAGGTAATGGCTGGTTTCCTGCTAAGCTTGTTAAATCACTGGGTGAGTAGCCTCCACTCCTGCACGGCAAACACGGCCTGTTCCAAGTTCCGTACGAAGTTCTGCACGGAAAAAGTACACAAAAAAGGAGAACCACAAAGTTTTACCTTTTAAATACAGTTCTTAAATTGGAATTCAAGTGAAAAATTAACAAACTTAAATTCAAAAATATATCAATCAAGAGAACACAAAATCTCGGTCAATGCTTTTCACCGCTTGAAACGAGGAGGAACTACGACTGCGAAGCGATGGAGGTTTCCTATATATATATATATATATATATCAGCATGTATCCATGTCAAAATGATGGGTAGAAAATGAAAATGCATTGCACAAAAAAAGTTAAACAAAGCGATGTCATCGAAAAATGAAATTGCACATTTTCAGCAGGCAAGGCACCACCCGAGGGACTGCATGTCACCGCGGGAAGAACACAGCTCAGTCGATGTGAGATGCGTACGTCATGTATATTAAATCGATGTATCTATGTCAAACGTATTTGAAAAATATGAGGGAGGAAAATGGAAATTAATTAATTACTTTTAAAAATAATAAAACTAAAAACTTTATCGTTAAATCGTTGCGGCCTGTGCCAAGTCATGGCATGGTTGAGCAGGCCAACAAAACATGCCGGCTTCAGACCCCAGATAGGTAACCCAAGATATGCCTTAAGAGCCCAGAGAGCTCGGTGGCCGAGGATGCGCCCGATAAAGGATATAATTAAATAAGGCCGTTAATTATCATTCAAAATTTTTAATTAATTTAAAAAATAATTCAAAAGGGGTGTTTTAATTAACGGAAACACCCAATTTTCACTCTTCCGTTTCATTGGAATTTTCTTAGAACGAGAAGCACCCGCTCCCTATGGGAGCCGTCAAGGGGGTCATGCTATTATATTTATGCCTATTTTACTCCAAGGGGTCCCAGGATTACACACCCCAAAAATGGTTGCGGTCAGTTCAGCCGTTTTTGCGGTACCTGGGAACAGGCAGACGGACAGACGGTGAATTATAGTAAGATGCAAGCAAAGTTTCAGGCTGCTATGTTTCATGGTTTGGCGTTTGGGAGTTATGGAGAAAACACACACACTGTTCTGTGTATGAAATTGATGTTTTAATATAGTCCTATTTGACAGCAAAATTTAAGATTGAGCCAATAGTTTAAGTCGACTGTGGTGACCATTTTTGCCAACATCTGGAGGTGTTCCATTCGCAAGCAGCTCGCTTACCACTGACCAAGTACCTAACTTAAATCGCTTCCCAAGAAGTTGATTCGGAAAGCTGGTTTGGCAAGCAATAGCAAGCCGCTTGCCAATGGAACACGCCCCTGAACCTTCATTCGAGAGGGTGCAAAAAAAAACAATTAAAAAAATTAAAAACAGCGCCATTTTGTGGCTGTCATGCAAGTCACGGCTCCTGTGAATTGAAAAATAAGACAAATTTCCTATATCATAAGGTAACATTCATTTTACATTTTCTACAATTCAACATAGTCTCTTGAAGGTAATATCAAGAACAAAATGTTATGAAAATGGCTTAGGGGTTAATTATGCATCACTTGCACCTTAATGAGCTTGTGTAAGGGTTGGTCAACCCTAATTAGTTTGACAAGAATGGGATATCGAGTTAGCTTCCCCGTCATCCTTAACCTCGTTTCTGTCTCTTCAACCTTTCATCCAAACTTGTAATTCTTGAATCACCTCGTTCTTTCATTGCAGCTCAATATGGCAGGACCACATACGCTAGGTTGAGACTCTCACACAGGTTTTTACAAATAGCTGTCATACACGTGATATCATAGCTCTGCAAGAGTGCACGTATGTGACCCACACGGCGGGGATGGGGTGGGTAAGCACAGTGCTGCCAAGAAATAGTAGTGAGCCGCACAGCTGCGAGACAAGACAGTCAGCCTGGAACACCAGTCACATCACAATCAGCCCAGGACAGCAGAGAGTCACACCTCGCACACAGCCTCAAAAACGAGAGAGAAAGAGAGAAAGAGAGAAAGAGAGAGAGAAAGAGAGACAGGCTGAGAGGCAGAGCCATCAGGATAGGACAGACATCCCAGGATCCCAACCACACACAGCCACACACAGCGCAGGCAAGATGCACAGAGCCACACACAGCGCAGGCGAGATGCACAGCCCAACTGGGAGGACTGCCAGTCACAGTGCTACACAGCCAGCCATATAGAGCATCGCTAGAGTTGCAGACAGCCAAGGGAGACACCAGACAGGAAGAGGGCTCCAAAGCCGTGCCACACTTAGACGTCTCCAGACCAGCCTGAGCTATGTTTCACAAAGAAAGACGCTTACCGTTTCATCCGTTCTCCCATGGGTCCTGTGTTCTGACCGGGTCGGCCCACATTGAGGTCGTGCTAAGAATAACCGGGGAATTGTTACACTCCTGTTAAGTGTGCAGTTCAGTTTTTCTATTTATATTTAATTTCAATTCTGGCTGGCTGTGCACCCATCCCCATTATTTATCAAATCCATCATTTTAAAACTATTTGCTGCGTCTTTCGAGCTATGCTCTCGTCCTCTGGCATAATCAAATCCCCCGTAAAACCGTACACACGTGACGAAATAGCCGCGCGGTCAAATTGGTTAAAAACCGAACCACACTGCACCAGTCTGCGGAGACACTCCACACATTTGCAGAAAGCCTCCACTCGTCGTCGTGGTGTTCATCTCCAGTGGTCTTGCGTCACCTGTTAGTGTGGCCGAGTCTGTTACAATACGTTTTCTGAAATAATGAGTTAACAGGAATCTTGAAAATAAAAATTGAAGAGACGTGCCACACGAGTTACCAGGGAAGGTGCCTGTGTGATATTTCCTTCCCAGCCATAGTATTAACCACACTACAATATCACCACCAATACTTTTATATCCCTTTTGTACTTTCAGAACGCTTCAACAACAACCAATCGCAATGTACTATTTAATCACATGACGGTACAATGGAGCATTTCATTTTTACACATGAGATGAAATTCTATCATGTGGTATATTTATAATCCAGTTCTTCCTACATTTCCAACACTGTACATGCATCACCAGTCCCAGGTATGTTGGTTTTCAACTCTTGCTTTTGCGTTTCAACATGATCTATATTTCCTACGAGCCACCATTTTGTCTGAATCTCGATATCCCCCAACGTTGAGAATGTGAGTGGCAAATTTCATTGGTCGAGAGGGTGTCATATTTTGTCCAAGTACTGAAAAACTGGAGGTTTTTGGAAGTGACAAGAAGGTGATCTGCGTTCTAGTGTTCATACATATATATATATATATATATATATATATATATATATAGATATATATATATATAGATATATATATATATATAGATATATATATATATATAGATACATATATATATATATATATATATATATATATATATATATAGATACATATATATATATACATATATATATATATATATATAGATACATATATATATATATATATATATATATATATATATATATTTAAATTGAAATAAATTAAAGATTATAAAAGCTGTAGAAAAAAAGAAAAATAGAAAGAAGAAGAAAAAACCCCGAAGTGATTGGGTGTTTTCACACACTTCTTCACTACCCAGGGCTATCAGGAAGAATTGGCAGAAGAGCACGGAATGGAAAAGCTTACAAGCTGAACACGACTCACTGTGTCATCAGCATATTAAATAAAGGGCAGGATACCAGTTGGTGATAAATCCAAGATGGTATGTTGCTGTGCGTACAAAGACTGTGAAGAGTCCTGTAATCCCACTATTAATTTGTAATTGGTCAACGCATCTTTGACACCAATGCAATTTTTAGTACGGATGCTCGGCATCTAAACAAAACATGCTGTGTGGAGAACAACCGGTAGTAAAGTAAAACTTATTTTAAAAAAAACAAAGCAAAACTTATTATAACCAAAAAATATTCAGTCAGTTCTGTCTAAAATATGATTACCTTTTTTAAACAGCCGCCGACGTTGTTGAACACAAAACTGAAAATAATTCAGAGGAAATCTGATGTCATTGAAGCATTCTATGCTCATCGCGTTCCCCAAAGACTAACCGCCCACCCACCTACTGCCAAATTGCGACATTTACTCGACGCATGACCCCGTCCTTAACGGTCACGAGCATTTTTAACACTCGCCTGAGGAAAATTTGAAGCAAATTGGGCGTATACATGAATAGTTGCACGTGGGCAGTGTATAGACTAAGAATTGTTGGTCCGCACACCGACCAGAAGTAAAATTTATTGTAACCACAAATTAATCAGTTCCACCCGATGATAATGGGATAGGATAATAATACAACCGTTGTGACAAAATAACAGTAATCGTACCTAGAACGGCACCAGGTAGAGCGCATACCTCCGCCAGCTTGAACAGTTTACATTTTGTATCCCACCGATAGATCAGATCTGAATCCGGACCTGAACCAAGATTTAATCGGCTTGTTCTTGCCATCTTGCCAACTCAGCCACCACGTTTTGTCATCATCCATCCACAACTTTGAAATATGGTGCTACGTATCGTTTTTGGGCACATTTCTCAATGGTGAAGAATCGCTGAATAAATTCTTCAATCCAGACCTGGATCTTCAACAAAAATTCGGGCTTTTCACACACCCAACCTAGATCCAAAAAGTTTCTTCCAAATCCATCCACAACTTTTTGAGATATCCTGCTCACAGAAAGACGTGAAAACATTAACTCCGTCCACCTTCAGTGGCAGAGGTAACAACATGGCCGAGTCTAAAGTATTGTTATGTGGAAATGTGGGAGGGGGGATCCATACCTAGACTGTGGTAATTGTAGTATTGTCCGTACGTTTTGATGAGGTTAGATTGCCATACAACAGGGACCTGTCAGAGTAAGTCGTTTGTTACAAACGACACGAGGTAGGTAGCGTATGCAATTGATAGACAAGGTAGACAGAGTAATATTGTATATGTAAACACCTCGTTTGTGGGTGGGAACAGGTGAGGAATTCCCATCACATTGGCTCATTTGCGACTAAGCAGTCACACTCTCTCTGGCTGGTGAGTGGAAGCCATGTTGGTGTAGTGGGCTGTGGAACTGGACGAAGCAATGTGGATTGATTTTTATGAGTCACCCCATGGGTGGAACGGCCGGAGGATGACTCCACCCAGGACGCCGGGGTGTGACTTAATGGGGAGGAAATACATGAGCATGGAATAGGTCAGGTTGTTGACGGTTGGGTGTGACTTAATGGGGAGGAAATACATGAGCATGGAATAGGTCAGGATGTTGGGATGACGGTCACATCCATGGAGGCTGAGCACTAGATGTAATGAAGTCCCAACGAAGAGAGCGTGAAGGGCAGATGAACCGACGGAGAAATCTGGCTACGTTAATATACAGTTTCGAGGAAGTCCGATGTCAGGCCACAGCGGCTTCTTCGTCACTTTGCAAAAGTGCAATGAATGTCCAAAATTACCCATGAATGATATTGTGTTTGTACAACAATGAGCACACGGAAGCGTTTCCTTCAACTGCAGGACATATTACATGGTGATACACAGCTATATCTACAAGCTAATACACAGTGCGCAATGTCGATAAAAATCGCTAGATCGGCGATATTTGGAGGGACAATCATTGATTGACAAAGACATCAAGACCGCCCAGCCCAATGGCAGAGTACACCACCTTACATGCTTGTGCAGCACACACAAACAACTTGTACACCTGAAGCATACAGTCATGTGCACACAGGCTTAAAATAAAGTTTTCTTGTACAGCTGCTCTCTATTTTTAACAAGGACAAATGTGTCCAAGAGCCGTGTCCTAAAGGTTTTGTATTCACCAGAAGAAGAAGAACAAGAACAAGAAGAACAAGAAGAACAACGTGGAGCTCTCGTTGAGCCAGCGTTCGCAACGCGGCTAAAAATGTGAAATGTGACAAAACGTGCAGTAAGGTCATGCAAGAATGGACATATTGTGGCAGGAATAGGTTGTCCCACAAGCACAATGGCAGATCAAACTAGAATGGCACCGAGTAGAGAGCATACCTCTGCCAGGTTGAAGTGTTTACGTTTTGTATTCCACCGATTGGCTGGAACTGCATCCGCACCTCAATCAAATCTAATCAGCTTGTTCTTGTCACCTGCCCAACTGATCCACCAAGTTTCGTCCAAATCCGTCCACAACGTTAATTCAAACAACTCGTGCTATATGTAGCTTTTGACCCTATCTCTCAATCGTGAAGAATCACTTCAAAAAAAATTCTCGTATCCAGATCCAAATCTTCGCCAAAATCTAATCATTCATGCTCGTCACACACGCAAATTGCCCACCAAGTTTTGGCCGAATCCATCCATAACTTTTTGAGATAGCTTGCTCGAAGACAGGCAAACAGGGACAAAAAAAAAAACCTCCATCCACCTTCGGTGGCAAAGGTAACAATTCCCAAGTGACCTGAACTAGAGAGTTCATAGAACACCTTACCCTAAATAGTCATTAGAAACAAGGAAATGGGCAAGGTCTCTGCAAGCAGGAAATTTGATTGGTCATGATGATGTAAAATGCCATCATATTTTGGTCAAGTACTGCTAAACAGAGGGGGTTTAGAAGTGCCAAAAAGGTGACTTGTGTTCTACAGTGTTCAAGTATATCATTCAATTGAAATAAAATAAATATTTTAAAGGTCATATGAAGAAAAAAATATATTACTGAAGTTCACTGCCATCGATGCAGCGTGTCTTTCACACTTTACATTCACTATTAACGCGTGTAGTTTGTGTCCTTTATAAAGTCCTTAAAAACAGTAAGTCTCCTGCTTGGAACAATTTTCAATTTTGTTTAACTGTCAGACAGACAAGCAGAGAAAAAAAATGATCTCTACTCTGGGTCATTCCGTGTCAAATCATCAAAGAATCTGCCGTCATCTCTCAGATTTTTGTAAAACTCTGCAAACCAATTGGGACCCATGAAAAACGGCAAGAACTCAAATATTTTTGCTAACAGCCTCTTAATTAGTGAGATAAGACTAACGAACTTTGGACTAATTAGCACGAGGTCGCGAATTCAAATGGCCATATCTCTAAAATTATAACACCAAGAGAGCTGGTTTTGGTGTCATTTTAAAGGTATTTTCATGCCCTATGAATTTGTCTGGGCAACATTTTCCTATATACCTCCAACCACAAAAAAGTTATCACAAAATATAAACTTCAATCGTGAATCCCCAAAAAATGTATCCTTCAAATTTCCTCAAATTCATCCCAGAGGTACCTTATGATGTCAAGAAGCTTCCACACAAGTTTTGTGATGGGCACTCCAATAGTTTCTGAGATATGAGCAATAATGTACATGTACGTATGGCATATAGGTTCGAAAATCAGCATTTGTAATGTATTATACAATCATTCTAACCTAGCCATGACAGGGAACACAGGGAACGACCATCAATTGCTTTGAAGTATCATATACTTTCATTTTCAACTGGGCCTGAGGGGAAGAAACAAGTGCTGCTGTTGCTGCATTGATGAGGAAATTGAAAGCCTAAGTCAGGTTAGTGAACACTGTGTACTTGAACTCACTTATTGATTGTATAATACATTACAAATGCTGATTTTCGAACCTATATGCCATACATACATGTACATTATTGCTCATATCTCAAAAACTATTGGAGTGCCCATCACAAAATTTATGTGGAAGGTTCTTGACATCATAAGGTACCTCTGGGATGAATTTGAGGAAATTTGAAGGATACATTTTTTGGGGATTCACGATTGAAGTTTATATTTTGTGACAACTTTTTTGTGGTTGGAGGTAGGAAAATGTTGCCCAGACAAATTCATAGGGAATGAAAATACCTTTAAAATGACACCAAAACCAGCTCTCTTGGTGTTATAATTTTAGAGATATGGCCATTTGAATTCGCGAGTCGTGCTAATTAGTCCAAAGTTCGTTAGTCTGTATCTCACTAATTAAGAGGCTGTTAGCAAAAATATTTGAGTTCTTGCCGTTTTTCATGGGTCCCAATTGGTTCCCAAAGTTTTACAAAAATCTGAGAGATGACGGCAGATTCTTTGATGATGTGACATGGAATGACCCCTCTATGTATGTGCGATCGGGATGGATTCAGAGTCAGAGTATCGTTAAACTCGAGATTTGTTTCCGATTCATGTCCAAATTAAAACATTGAGTTGAAATCAAGTTGTTCCTCAATCATAAACTGACGTTTGCAGAAAGGACAGACAGATAAATTAAACAACTGCTGAAGCACATGAGTTAATTAGAAGCAGTGAACACCAGAATAACACTGTGGATAACATCTTGAGAGAGGGGATATCACCAGAACACCACCCAAGAGAGGGGAGATTACCAGAACACCACCCAAGAGAGGGGAGATCACCAGAACACCACCCAAGAGAGGGGAGATTACCAGAACACCACCCCAGAGAAGGGAAATCACCAGAACACCACCCAAGAGAGGGGAGATCACCAGAACACCACCCAAGAGAGGGGAGATCACCAGAACACCACCCAAGAGAGGGGAGATCACCAGAACACCACCCAAGAGAGGGGAGATCACCAGAACACCACCAGAGACAGAGAGAGATCACCAGAACACCACCAGAGAGAGGGGAGATCACCAGAACACCACCAGAGAGAGGGGAGATCACCAGAACACCACGAGAGAGACAGACAGAGAGACAGAGACACAGAGACACAGAGACAGAGAGACAGAGAGAGATCACCAGAACACCACCCAAGAGAGGGGAGATCACCAGAACACCACGAGAGACAGAGAGACAGAGAGACAGAGAGACAGAGAGACAGAGACAGAGAGAGAGAGAGAAATCACCAGAACACCATCCAAGAGAGGGGAGATCACCAGAACACACACCATCCAAGAGAGGGGAGATCACCAGAACACACACCATCCAAGAGAGGGGAGATCACCAGAACACACACACCATCCAAGAGAGGGGAGATCACCAGAACACACACCATCCAAGAGAGGGGAGATCACCAGAACACCACGAGAGACAGAGAGACAGAGAGACAGAGAGACAGAGACAGAGAGAGAGAGAGAGAGAGAGAGAGAGAGAGAGACAGAGAGACAGAGAGACAGAGAGACAGACACAGAGAGAGAGAGAGAAATCACCAGAACACCATCCAAGAGAGGGGAGATCACCAGAACACACACCATCCAAGAGAGGGGAGATCACCAGAACACACACCATCCAAGAGAGGGGAGATCACCAGAACACACACACCATCCAAGAGAGGGGAGATCACCAGAACACACACACCATCCAAGAGAGGGGAGATCACCAGAACACACACCATCCAAGAGAGGGGAGATCACCAGAACACACACACCATCCAAGAGAGGGGAGATCACCAGAACACACACCATCCAAGAGAGGGGAGATCACCAGAACACACACCACCCAAGAGAGGGGAGATCACCAGAACACACACCACCCGAGAGAGGGGATATCACCGGAACACACACCACCCGAGAGAGGGGATATCACCAGAACACACACCATCCAAGAGAGAGATCACCGGAACACAACCCTTGAGAGGGGAGATCACCGGAACACACACCACCCGCGAGAGGGGATATCACCAGAACACACACCAACCGAGAGAGAGAGATCACCAGAACACACACCAACCGAGAGAGAGATCACCAGAACACACACCACCCGAGAGAGGGGAGATCACCGGAACACACACCAACCGAGAGAGGGGAGATCACCAGAACACACACCTCTCGAGAGAGAGATCACCAGAACACACACCACCCGAGAGAGAGATCACCAGAACACACACCTCTCGAGAGAGAGATCACCAGAACACACACCACCCGAGAGAGAGATCACCAGAACACACACCAACCGAGAGAGGGGAGATCACCAGAACACACACCTCTCGAGAGAGAGATCACCGGAACACACACCACCCGAGAGAGAGATCACCGGAACACACACCACCCGAGAGAGAGATCACCGGAACACACACCACCCGAGAGAGATCACCGGAACACACACCACCCGAGAGAGATCACCAGAACACACACCACCCGAGAGAGGGGAGATCACCGGAACACGACCGGAGAGCCAAAAAGGACCAGTACAACGGTCAGAAGCTTTTTACAAATGTCACATTCACCAGAGTCAGAGGGAGGGGGAGGGGGAGGGGGAGGGGCACGGAGGTGTCGATCAAACGGATGGAAAGAAGAGGAATGATGGAAAAATTTCAGCATTTTTACAACAAAAAATTATTATTTAAAGCCGACCGAACACTTCGACCACCACTCCACCCCAAGGTCACGTGTCCGTCACAATGTCCATGCCCATGAAGGTGAGGTAATCAATGCCGGTAACTATGGTTACACCATCAGGTTTCGTGAGACGTGAGGTTTTTATGACGAGCGATTAAAAAAAAAACCCCCTCACACTCATAAAGGGGGATGTATAATAATCCACGTTCAATAAAAGGGACAGACACCCCAAGAGTGGTGAACCCATGAACATCGCACCGTCACAAACATTCCATTTACAAAACAGGAAGGTCCTTGAAAAAAAACAATAAAAAATGTCCACAACACGGTGACACGGTGTTTCACGTTAATCCAGAAAAGGAAACGTTCAACGCACAAACCACATGCAAGCCTGGACCCTCCAGCGAGGCCGAGTACGTGAAACGCTCGAACGTTTCTTCATCCCCCTCAGCCCGAACAACCGGACCTCAAGCACTCGCACTCACACAGCACTCGGAGAGAGCGCGCGCTCGCACACACCCGCGGCCTTTTCCCGCCACACGCGCGCGCCCAACATTTTCTGAGACACTCCTGACGCCCCACGAGGCCGAGGGCCTAACTATCCGACACCTTCAGGAGGCAATTTGGCGGACGCACGCACGCACAGCTCGAGCTCCACGGCGATGTCCTCACCAAAATCTTCTTGAACAGCGCGTTCTCCTTCGGCGGGAGCGTGACGGACGGCATGTCCAGGCGGGGCGCAAACCGTGCACCCCGTGCCGCGAGGAGCGCTCCCGCACGCTGCCGCCCGCAAGATGGCGCCGCTGCCGCTGTCACTTGTTTACGCATGCGCAAACAATTCGGCCTCGAACGCTTTCCGGTATATCCATCCTCGAGACCTGCAATGGCAACAACAAGGAAGAAGAAGCGAAACCGAGGATTTCACGCGCGCGACCAGGGCCGTTCAGGCCGTCATTGGGGGACGTGGGCAAGAATCGTGAAGATAGAGGTCACGCGATGTTCGGGGCAATGTTGGAGCGTGTCACACGGGAGAAGGATCGCGGGTGGTTATAGATACGGGGGGGGGGAGAGTGGTTCGTGGTGAAAGTGAGATGGCAGGCTTATTAAACAGGTATTGGTTCACGAGCGCCAGCCGTGACCACTATATTCGTTATGTCTGTGTTTCTGTTGGGAAGTCGATGTCGTCGAGAAAAAAAAAAAAATCTCAAAAATTTTTTTGTTGAGATTTTTTTTCTTTCTACCCTTATCTATATATTAATACTGAAGGACCAAGTTTGTGCTCCTCCTAGCGGTCGCGTCACGTTTTTCTCGGTACTGTGACCTGAGAAGTTTTGACACGGTGTTTGTACGTCAAAGTAGACAGACACGTGCACAAATCAGGGGACTTCTTCACAAGGAGTAGTGTAGACCAAAAATGTCGTGTGCAAGGACGTTTTGTAGGCCTCATTAGGTTAGGCCATGGAGTACATCGACTGGGATCCGGCTCGTCCAAGAGCCGCCACTGGTTGTCATATTGGGCTCACGGAACGGAATCCGTCTGTGACGAGGTTTCGGCCGGTTATTAACCTCCGCCATCTTCGAAGATGGATGGAGGTTACTGTTTTCACCCCTTTCTGTTTGTTTGTTATCTTGCCAAAACGAAGTTTTTGTAATATATGTTAGTCAGCTTGTATGTTTATTTTATTTTATTTTTATTTTTTTTGTTTGTTTGTTTGTCTGTAATCACGTATAAAAAAATCTGCAGAGCACAGTTATCGGAAATTTTTGTAACTTCGCATATCAGAGGCCTATAGAGGTCCCTTTCAGCGCACAAAATTTTGAAAGTCAAGGTCAAAGGTCAAGGTCACTTTGTCGCAAATCAGGGGAGTCGACGAAACCCTTATTTTTTTGAGTAATTTTGATCGGATCGTCTTCAAACTTCATGGGAATATAGTTCATGGTCTGGCACTCAGCTGATTAATTTTTGGTGGCGATTGGCCTTGACCTTCATGGTTAGCGCCGAAGGTCAAACATATTTGACCCCAAGGTCAAATTTTCAAGTTTTAGGAACCATATCGTGTAGTACCTCAAATTGAACACCTTGATGAGTGCTTTCTAGATATGTCAAGCTTGAGACATTATGATGTCATTTCGTGACGTTATGAGGCAAAAGCATATTTTTCATGGTTACTCTGTAGAACGATTCTCATCAGAATCTCGGAGGCAGATATTCCTCAAGGAGTCGTTCCTGGTGGATAGCAGCTCTGTTCACCTCAGTGTGACCTTAAAGAAGTCACACGTGGTCACCTTTTGGCAAGATAAGGGTCACCCTGCGGGTGACATTGGTTTATTTGTTTGTTTGTTTGTTTGTGAACAGTATTACGGAAATACTCCTCGACGGATTTCGACGAAACTTGGTGAGGGGGGTTAGGTATGGCCCAAGGATCATGCCATTAAATTTTGGACTTGGTCCACCCCCCCAAAAAAAAAAATTGTTAGAGAAAAAAAATATTTTTTTTGCATTTCTACATGTTTTAAATGATTTACAACCCCCCCCCGCCAAAAATAAATTGTTACCCCCCCCCCAAGAAAATTGTTAGGGAATTTTTTTTTTTGCATTTCTACATGTTTTAAGTGATTTCCAACCCCCCCCCCCAAAAAAAATTGTTACCCCCACCCCAAAAAAGAGAATTTTTTTTGCATTTCTACATGTTTTAAGTGATTTCCAACCCCCCCCCCCAAAAAAAATTGTTACCCCACCCCAAAAAAAATTGTAAGAGAAAGAAAAAATTTTTTGGGGGCATTTATACATATTTTAAGTGATTTCCAACTCCCCCGCCAAAAAAAATTGTGAGAAAAAAAATTTTTTTTTTGCATTTTTACATGTTTTAAGTGATTTTCAACCCCCCCTCCCCAAAAAAAATTTAGACAAAAAAAAAATTTTGCAACTTTTTTTTCAAAAAAATTTCGAATTTTTTTTTGCATTTTTACATGTTTTAAGTGATTTCCAACCCCCTCCCCCCCCCAAAAAAAAAATGTTGGAGAAAAGAACTATAACTCTGTCAGCACTGTTGACATGATGTTTAATGAATAAGATATAAGGTTCACTTGAGTGACCTGGCAGTATTGGCGGCAGAGGTTTTGCACTCTCCCGAGTGCTCCCCCTCTAGTTATCAGTATTTCCGTCGATATGTTTGTTCGGTAGTCGATCTCGTCGTAAAAAAAAAAATTTTCAAAAAAATTTTTTTTTGAAATTTCTTCTACCCTTATTATTATCAGTATTTCCGTCGATATGTTTGTCTGTCTGTTGGGTAATCGATGTAGTCGAAATAAAAAAAACATTTTTGACATTTGTTCTACCCTTATTATCAGTATTTAAAATGGCGATTTCAGTTAATACAATGGCGATTTCGATGAAACTTGGTTGGTAGGTTCATACCATGACCTAGTTGTGTGCAAATAGGGACCGTTGCTATGGACACCACCGTTGCCTAGCAACGGGACTTTGAAAATTTTGAAAAATCATAAAAAAATTATTTTTTCGAAAATCAAAAATCGAGCCACGAGCTCACTGTGGGTAGTACATTCAGCCATATTGTCAAAAATTTCCAGCCGGATCCTATGAAAACTGTCTGAGAAGATAGACTTTGAATGAACCCTGGTCGAAAACAATTAAAAAAACGAAGTTCATTATATCTCAGAGACTATGAGTCAGATATACATGAAACTGGTATGGTCGGTTCATGGTATGTCTTAGTTATGTGTGAGAAAGAACCGTTGCTATGGACCCCTCCATTGCCTAGAAACGGCCGAAAAAACCTCTAAATGTGGGGTATTTTAACGAAAAAACAATCTGCAGCATTATCCCTTGAAGCTAGAATCATTAATTTTCTTGTCCTTGATCCTCAGGTCATTCCCCATCGAACGGGCCCATCGCGTCAGGTTCTATTGGGTAGTCGACTACCCATGTCTGCCTACCAGTTTGTCTGTCTGTGTATCTGTCTGTCCAGAGCATAACTCCGTGGACTTTGATCCCATCTTGATGAAACTTGGTTATGCGTTCGATATCAATGTCTTGGGTTTTCCTGGATGAGGGCGTGCTACGCCCATTGTGGGTGGAGCCACGCCCAAAAAACAGCCATTTTTAGGGGGTAGTCGGATTCAAAATCTATCTTCTCTGAGGGAATTTTCTGAATGGAATGGGTTCTTCGGTATTTGAACAGCAAAATGAATTATCTAAAACTTGTCGTTGTCTGATTTTTCATATTCGTCCCAAGGTCAAGGTCACAAGGTCAAAAACTTATAAAATTGCGAATTTTGACATAAAAATCATAAGACCGCCCAAACTTTGAGAGCTTGGATGACCATATTTTTATGCATAATCTTGAGGTCATTCCCCACCTAAAGTCTTGAAACCATTTTGCTCTATCTCGAACACTTGCCCGTGGCGCCCCCTTCAAGTTTGTTTTTACGCTGATTTCATCAAAGTATGGATAATCCGAGGAGTGCGAAATGCCGTATAGTCTGGATGACGTTATATTGTTCCTGAAATGTTCCAGAGGAAGTTTTGCACCAAAGGTCGTAATCCTTGACCTTTGACCTTTCAAGGCCACAAAGGTCAAATTTTCAAAGTTGTGGGAATCGAACCGGGTTTTCGACCTTCTTCGACGAACTAACTCCAATAAGCTATAGCATGTATCCTGTTTCCTTATTTTAATGTCCACAACATTGTTTTGTGACCTTTAAAGGTTATGCAAAGGTCAAATTTTGAAAATTGTTGAACGAAACCAGGTTTTCGACATTTTGCAGCTAATAACCTGTCACCCGTACCACATCATGTTGATCATTTTTATAACTTGGTCAAACATTATCACATTGTCTCATCCTTGACTTCTGAAACAATCTACATCGTCAAATACCGCTCATGAACCATCGTCATCTTCAGACTTGTTTTACTTCAACTTTTCCACAGGAACAGTGACGAGAATTGCCAAAAGCTGAGAGTATCTATCGAGGAGGTGAGAAAGGGCTTTGACAGAAGATCCAGGTTGGAGTGGAGGAAGTAAAAGAACAACTCGGTAATCTAAGAGCAGATAAGGCTCTGGGTCAAGATAATATGCACCTGAGCAGGTTAGTGAGATGTTAACGGATATTTTCAATAGTTCACCTGAGTAAGAACAGGTACCGGAGGATTGCAGAGTAGCAAATGTAACACCATTATTTAATAATATATGTCTGGTGTTGGCTTCATGGTGAGGGTGGTGGGCTTGGGATCCCAGGGTCCTGAGTTCAAATCCCACTCAGCTGTTGAATTAACACCAGGTGGGGTTGACTCTACCTGTCATCCTTCCGAGGTCAGCAAAATGAGTGCCACCTTCCTGGTATCCTGTGTCGCAGTGGCGACCCGTCCAGGATTGTTCCCAATAGCCAAGGAGACTGCTTCGGCAGCACCAACGCTCTGCACAGAGTATGGTCCGAATGGATGGATTATTTAATAAAAGATCCAGAGAAGAATTGGGAAACTATAGACCTGTTAGTTTGACTTCAGCTGTGGGGAAGGTGTTGGAGACATTAATTAAGGACCAGATGAGGAACCATTTAAACAAATACAAACTAATTAAAGGTAGTCTTCATGGGTTTACCAAATGTAGTTCACGTCTAACAAATCTTGAAGAGTTCTATGAAGTGTTGATACTTGCATCATTGAGCAAAAGATTGGCAGATGTAATTTAACCTGAGCAAGTGTAAGGTGTTGGGGATGGGAAAGAACAATGAAATGGAGATTACAGGATGCAAGGGGTAATTTTGGTGCGTGTCACACAGGAGAAGGATCTGGGGGTGGTAAGAGATATGGGAGGTAAGCAGGTAGCACAGTGCCAGGTAGCTATAGGTAGAGCAAATAGGGTTTTAGGTTATATTCGGAGGGGGATCAATTATAATTCAAAAGAGGTGGTGTTAACATTAATATTGTGTGCAGTTCTGGTCACCACAACTCAGGAAGGACATAGACACCAAAGAGAGGGTTCAGCGGAGGACTACTAGATTGATTCCATGCCGAGCTAGACTCAGCGATGAGGAGCGGCTGAAGGAGACAGGGCTTTATACACGAGAAAGGAGGTGGTTATGAGGAGATATGATGGAGATGTTTAAGATAATGAAAGGGATAGATAAAATAAGTGAAGATGAATTATTCAACAGAGTCGACAGTGATAGAACCAGGGACCATACCCTGAGAGTAAAGAAGAGGAGAGTAAGACGGTAGTAAGGGAGGGACTTTCACTCAGAGAGTAGTTAATGTATGGAATGGTCTCCCTGGAAAGTTAGTGGCAGCAGAAAAAGTAGATAGGTACCTGGAGGTTATGGAGATAGAGGGGTATGGGGATGTTGACAGGACTTTCAGGTAGTTTGAGCATAGATGGGTGATTGTGTACATGTGTACGGAGTGTTGTTTGTGGGGGTTCTCATCAAGGGGTTTGTGCGATTAATGTTGTGTTTTTTTTACCCAATGCCGTGTCCCCTTCCCTGGAAAGACATTTTTAAAAAGTACAAAAACACAAAAACAATACATAATAAAAAATAAATAAACATTTTCCAGTTTTCTGATTTTCAGCTGGTGTTGATATATTGGTGTGGTGTTGATATATTGGTGTGGTGTTGATACATTAGTGCGGTGTTGATATTGTTATGGTTGTGGAAATTCGCAACCACCATTCAGGTCCCGTAGGTGAGATATCTCTGTAAGTACATGTGTAGTTAGCCCAAACCCGTTGTATAGAGGGAATTTATGTGATCCATCCGGGCTGCGACACTTTGAGTTAGCCATTTTTTCTGTTCTATCTTTTATTTCAAACAAACAGCATCTCAACAACCACGCCATCCCAACCACAGCGCCAACCACACTACAACCACGCCACCTCCACCATCTACGCTACCATATCTTCGCCACTCGCCATTCAGTAGGCCCTGTGCGGTTACGATTTCCGGGAACAAACAAAAACCAACAACGATGCTCGGGGGTTTTCCTGCCTGTTTCTCCCGTCGGAATTCTCTGAGCTCAGTGTGGGGGAAGTGCGATCCGAGCCGGGGGTCAAAGGTGAGAAAAGGTGGGGGCCTCTTTTTGGGGGAATAATTCACTGGCTCTGAGACAAGACTGACGCCCCCGGCCCCCGCACGGCGCGGGGTGGAGGGGGAGCGAGAGGTCACGCCCCCCTTTCCAGAGGCTTCTCCAAAAAGCTCGAAGGGAGGCGGGGCCGAAAACGGGGCGGAGCGAAGGGCGGAGCCCCGCGCTACAAAAGGCGGACAGGACGGACCTTGAGGAGTTGTTGGTCGAGGGGTTGGTCGAGAGTTGTTGGTCGAGAGTTGGTCGAGGGGTTGGTCGAGAGTTGTTGGTCGAGAGTTGGTTCGGGTTGAGTTGGTTCTTCGAGGCTTCCTGTCTGCTTGTCTTGTCGGGGGAAGAGTCCTGTGCCCGCGACTTGGCGAGCGGCCTGTCACGAAGGCACGGACGGGAGACGCAGCAGCGCCGGTTGTGAGGTGGACCTGCGCGTCCGGACGAGGAGTGCCGGAGAGGGTTCGCTGGCCACGAGAGAGGTCGGGGCCAGGCGCGACCACGCTGACGTTCGTGGGAGAGGGGCTCACCGGCCACGAAAAGGGAAGTCGCGACTTCTTTTTCCTTTTCCTTTGCTTTTTGTGTAAATGTCTGTGGGTGGCGCCGTCCGTCAAGTAGTATTGTTTTAAGTGTTGCCGTGTGTTCGCATATTCGGTCGTAGCTCTGCATTGTTGTTGTTGTTTTAAATTGATATATGTGCATTTCTGATTCTGTTTGGCTGTATATGTGTGCTCTGTGTCTGTGTGAATAAAGTGCTTGTGTGAACTTGTTCCCCGTTTCGCTGCGTCCTTCCCTTTGTTGAATCTCCATCTTGCTTCACGTAAAGGGTTCGTAGTGGGCTTAATACGCCCGATAAGTAATCGGAGCCGTCGAGGCCGATGATAACACCGCTCGGTTATCCCGATAGTACGGAACGGACCGCTTAAGCGGCCCGTGTCCGGAGTCGACTTGCGGCGAGGTGCGATCGCCCGGTTTACCATCCGCGTGGGTACTTAGGTAAGTCGAGTTTGGCGAACAACCCTATCCCACGCGGGTGGCCGATTGGCACGAACGTGGTGAGGCCGAAAGGCCCACCTGTGACTTGCTCCCGGCATTAGTCCAAGAGGGTCACACAGAATTGTCCGTCCGGTGGGCGACGTGCCGCGATTCGAGTCACGTGGCCGATCGCACGCCGGCGGGCGCGAATTCGCAACAATATATTGGTGTGGTGTTGATATATTGGTGTGGTGTTGATATATTGGTGTGGTGTTGATAAATTAGTGTGGTGTTGATATATTGGTGTGGTGTTGATAAATTGGTGTGGTGTTGATATATTGGTGTGGTGTTGATAAATTGGTGTGGTGTTGATAAATTAGTGCGGTGTTGATATATTGGTGTGGTGTTGATATATTTATGTGGTGTTGATAAATTGGTGTGCTGTTGATATATTGGTGTGGTGTTGATAAATTAGTGCGGTGTTGATATATTGGTGTGGTGTTGATCAATTGTTGTGGTGTTGATATATTAGTGTTGTGTTGATATATTGGTGTGGTGTTGATCAATTGTTGTGGTGTTGATATATTAGTGTTGTGTTGATATATTGGTGTTGTGATGATATATTGGTGCAGTGTTGATGAATTGGAACTGTGTTGATAAAATGGTGTGGTGTTGATAATTTGTGTGGTGTTGATAATTTGTGTGGTGTTGATAATTTGTGTGGTGTCGATAATTAGTGCGGTGTTGATAATTTGTGTGGTGTTGATAAATTGCTGCGGTGTTGATAATTTGTGTGGTGTTGATAATTTGTGTGGTGTCGATAATTAGTGCGGTGTTGATAATTTGTGTGGTGTTGATAATTTGTGTGGTGTTGATAATTTGTGTGGTGTTGATAATTTGTTTGGTGTTGATAATTTGTGTGGTGTTGATAAATTGGTGCGGTGTTGAAAATTTGTGTGGTGTTGATAATTTGTGTGGTGTTGATAATTTGTGTTGTGTTGATAAATTGGTGCGGTGTTGATAATTTGTGTGGTGTTGATAAATTGGTATGGTGTTGATGTTTTGTGTGGTGTTGATAATTTGTGCGGTGTTGATAAATTGGTCTGATGATGATAAATTGGTGCAGTGTTAATATTTTGTGTGGTGTTGATAAATTGGGTCAGTGTTGATGAATTGGTGTGGTGTTGATAAATTGGTCTCATGATGATAAATTGGTGTGGTGTTGATAAATTGGTGTGGTGTTGATAAATTGGTGTGGTGTAGATAAATTGGTCTCATGATGATAAATTGGTGTGGTGTTGATAAATTGGTCTCATGATGATAAATTGGTGTGGTGTTGATAAATTGGTCTAATGATGATAAATTGGTGCGGTTGTGATAGATTGGTGTGGTATTGATAAATTGGCGCGGTTGTGATAGATTGGTGTGGTGTTTAGAGATTGGTGCAGTGTTGATAAATTGGTTTGGTGGTGATAGATTGGTGCAGTGTTGATAAATTGGTTTGGTGGTGATAGATTGGTGTGGTGTTGAGAGATTGGTGCAGTGTTGATTAATTGACGTGGTTTTGATGATTTTGTGTGGTGTGAATTTGGCGCATGCAGGATGGGCTGCATGGCCTTCATCTGCGTCTCATCTCCTTGTGTGTTTCTCTTCCCCTGTCAAAGGTATGCTGAGTCCAGGTGCGTTTGGATGGTATGTTGTTGTGTGTTGGTGTCGGTGTGATGGTATATCGTCGGGGGGGTTTGTGTTGGTGCGATGACATGTCGTCGAAAGGTGTGCGCTGATTATAAATGGTTAATCTGTTGATAATTAGTCAAAGCAAGGAGGGGAGGGAGACCCAGCAAGATCGTCTGGATGGAGTTAAAGGTGTGTAGGAAACGAATCGATGATTAAATTCACGAAATTAACTTCACACACCAATGTTCGGTCATGTGCAGTTCAAAAACCTTTTCATTTGCTCGACATGGCTGACGTTGAGGGTTGTGCAGTTAGTTGTTATTCGTTACCATGACCTCCTCCCCCCATCCTCACCATGTTCACCAAAAGGTCCACAATGAAACCCATCCGGAAAACCGCAAGCATAAAGCGCGGGAATCCACGAGGCCGAGGGGAATTGCTGCAGACCCTGGACGAACGGTGGGTAACACGGTCACACCTGCATTGTCCCAGGCCAAGGGGAATTCCTACGGACCCGAGACTAACGGTAGGTAACACGGTCACACCTGCATTGTCCCAGGCCAAGGGGAATTCCTACGGACCCGAGACTAACGGTAGGTAACACGGTCACACCTGCATTGTGCTGAGTCCTGGGATGGCGACCATGAGGGAAGGAACTCCATAATGGAATGAATAACACGTATGTTTCAATGAGACAATCTGTAGGATTGTGATATTATTTGATACAAGATAATTCAATGACAAGATAATATATTTACGTTTGCTCACTTGTATATTTATTTCCTTTATCTCTCCAGTTCTGATCAGACGCTGGAAGCTCCATAGACCTCTGAATATCCTCATCGCCAATCGGACTTCTCTACATCATTATAAACATACCAAGTTATCCACTTACATACCGAACTACCCACTTACATACCAAGTTATCCACTTACATACCGAACTCCGCACTTATATACCGAGTTATCCACTTACATACAGAGCAACCCAATTACATACAGAGCAACCCACTTGCATACCGATCTACCCACTTACATAACGAGCATTCCACTTACATACCAAGTTATCCACTTACAGACCGCGAGCAACCCACTTACATACCAAGTTATCCACTTACATACCAAGTTATCCACTTACATACCGAACTCCCCACTTATATACCGAGTTATCCACTTACATACCAATCTACCCACTTACATACCGAGTTACATGCAAACCTCCATTCACTCAATCTTCGATCGACACTGAAACTGTCCAACCTGCTGTCATGGCCTCCTCTCCCTCAAACATTTCCACTGCACCACTCGTTATCTCTTCACTTGCCATTACCAGCTCACCGTTCATCTTTACCTCCTCCACTCCCATCACCTGTTCACCTTCAATCACCGCTCCACCTTCCATGTGCACCACCACAAACTCTTTTCCCTCTTCTCTTCCAATGGATTCATTTTCCTCCATTTCCTCTTCACCCCCATTATCCATCCCTGCCAGTCCTCCTCAATCTCCAGGTCTCTTTCAACAAAAAAGAAGAAAAAGGGTTTTATCAAGGTGAGCTGGTCCTCTGTTCTTCATCTTCATCGTTTGTGTATTTTCATCGTAAGCACAACTGCTTGTCACTGTGTCCTTGCTATCTGTCACCTTCCATCACCTTACCTTCACAAACATTTGCTCACCTTCCCCTCTCTCACCTTCCCTCATCTTCCCTTTCCCTCACTTATCCATCCGTCTAACTTTAGACACTGTACGGATTTTAATGACTTTTTAACAGATAATTCATTTTATGGCTGCACATCTTCTGTATTGATAAACAAGCTCATGGTAAATGTGATGCAACCTTACAGGGTCAACGTATGTTTGTTGTGTGATTACCAAGCCCCTGGTAGTACGCAAAGTGCTCGGCATGCGCAATAAAAAGAGGCCTCGAGTCGACCCCATATTGGAACATGGTGTGTTCTCAGATTGTCTGTGGATCGCGTGATCAATCCAGCCAATAAGTACGCACATTGCAGCCATCGAGGTGCGTCACACACAGTGAGGTTACCCAGGAAATGCCTGAAGACCCCAGACAGCGAGGTGGCCGAGGGTACACCTAATGAAGGATGTAATTTATTAAGGCCGTTAATTATGTTCAAGAGGGGTGTTTTAATTAATCCAAACACCTAATTTTCACTCCTGCACTTCCTTGGAGTTTTCTTAATATGCACGCAAAGTTTCAGGCTGCTAGGTTTCATGGTTTTGGGAGTTACGGAGGAGGCACACTGACACACTGACACACACTCACACATGGATAAATAATGTTGACATCAAATATTATTTCACAAGCAGGATATTTTGCCCTCTTTTGAGACAAATCCAAGCTCCGCCGCCCGGTGTTGCACCACCATTTTGTGGTGGGTGGTGTAAGTCGCTCAGAGCTTTAGCTCTAAGTGAAACTGAGAATACGACACAAGGAACCTTTTTAATGTCCATGAAATAATTTAAATTGGTGGTTTAATTAAACTTTCCTCATCACTGGAGGTGGGGGGGGGAGTGGATATTTTTTGCTTGTCTTGTATAAAGATTGAAAATAAACTTGACATGCTCGAGTGCACATTTTATGCAGCAATTGTCAAGACATACATGACGAGAAGCTCGAGGGCTCAGCTTCTAAACATAGTGATGTCATCCGGATTAGAATGCTGAAGAAATAGGATCTGATGGTAATCAGTCATTGTGGTCTAGCATGGGATGGTGTTCCACACCGAGCGATACTTCTTCCACTCTTCCGTAGCTCCTCATCCCAATGGGAAGACGAAGAGGATGAAGGTCAGCAATGTGGTATAAAGCAGGTGTGGAGTTGTGGAGGTGCTCGGAATGAACAAGAGGCGCTTTGGACGGGAGAAGAGGACTTCGATGTGTCCGACTTGACTGCTCTGGAGGAGCAGTCATGTCCGCAGATTCCAAAGCCCAGAGTTCATCGTGGGACTTGGAACCGAGCTCAGAACCTGGACGGTGCCGCGGACTCTGAAACGGATTTGGATTCTGACCCAGGGAGCTTGAAGGATTTTGTAGTTTCAGACAGGAGTGAAAATGAAGATGAAGAAACTGATGAAGATACTTGTGATGAAGATGATGATGATGATGATGATGATGATGATGATGATGGAAAGGAAGGAGGATATGAACACACAGGAGTATCAGGAAAACCTCCACTTCAAAGGGCTTTCAAATCGGGTAAGAAAAGCAAAAGAGGTGAGCGATTTACATTACACATTCATTTATTTATCATACTATTATCATTATGCTCACCACGATGACCATCATGATTATAACTATTATCATTGCCATTAAATTTTTATGATTATTACCATGATTATGACTGTGCAGTGTGCACAGTTCCAGCACATCATTCCTGAACCTCCTCTGTTGTAATCGGTCCTTTGATATATAATTAATCTTTCTTCTGAGTTTACAGCCACAGTTGTCTGCTTTGTAGTATTATTATTATTATTATTATTATTATGGTACCAAACCTTACAGGCTGGTCCCCCCCCTCCCCCACCTCAATTGATTGTCTTCTGTTTATTAATATACGAGCAAATACCACCCGTCGCTTCGCTGATGAGAATACTGGAGTGGAGGGGAGAAAAAAGGGGGGTGGAGAGAAAGAGAGGGGACAGTGAGGAGGTCGAGAAGGAAAGAGAGAGGAGGGAGGGGGAGCAATGAAGGGTGGGGGAGCAAGGAATGAAGGGGTGGGAGAGGAAGACAGTGTGAGGTGAGATGAAGGGAAGGCAGACATGCGATAGAGCCTTAATTACGATCCATACTGTCTCATCAAAATGATTTTGCAGAGAATAACAGGTCAGGTATGGCAGCATGCGCTGGAGCGGTGAGTCACTGCGTCCACTTTCCACCGGTACTCCAGAGGCCTCCGTCTGGCCATCCCCAAGGCAGATGCCTACGCCATCCCCATCCCCTTGAGATGCCGATCAACCTGCTGCAAACACGAGGCACGTGGTCGGCCCATTGGCCTCCTCCACTCACGAGACTCCATCGCTGAGAGAATCTGGTGAGCAGAATCAGCGTCAGGAAAACGATCCACATGTCCATACAGCCGCAGTTGACGCTCACGGATTATGCAGGTAACAAATCTCTTTTGAGTCTCTCTCAGCAACCGCACGTTGGACACAAAGTCCGACCAGTGATAGCCAAGGATTCTCCGAAGAGACCTGGTACCAAAGGAATTAAGTCTCTGTCTCAGATTCCTGGTCAGAGTCCAAGTCTCAAATCCATAGCGCAAGACTGGAAGCACTAAGGACCTGAAGACTTGGATTTTCGTCTTCCTGCACAGGTACCGACAGCTCCACACCCCATGATCCAGTGAATCCATGACTCCCCCAGGCCTGACCCAGACATGTATTGACCTCTGGCTCCAGCCAGCAGAGACATGAATATCATTGCTCAGGAAAGTGAATCTCTCCGTGACCTCAACATCCTCACCACAAACAGGTACAGACAAGATAGCAGCATCGATGATGTCATTGAAAGCCTGAATCTCATTTTTCACCCAGGAAACCTGGAATTCCAGCGGCTCCGACTCCTCATTCAGCACCTCGAGGGCCCCCAAAAGGATATCTAGATTCTCTGCTAAGATGACTGCATCATCTGCAAAATCAAGGTTAGAGATCTTGACATTCTCAAACGATGCACCGCAGCTTGATCTCTCCGACATCCTCCATATAATCCAGTCCATACAAGTGCTGAAAAGTGTGGGGGGGGGGGTCAGTACACACCCCTGACGAACTCCAGTAACAACTGGAAATAAGTCTGAGATGGTATCCACCACATCTCACAGCACTCTCAGTACCAGAGTAGAGTTCAGACATCAGATCAATCAGTTTTGGTGGCACCCCATGAAGACAAATAATCCTCCAGAAGGCATCCCGATTCACTGAATCGAACGCTTTACAGAGATCAACATAAGCTGCAAGCAGCCCCTGCCAAAACTCTCATCTGCGTTCGGTGGGGACCCGAAGAGCAAGGATACGGGCAATCTTTGACCGCTTTGGTGTAAAGCCTGACTGCTCTGGACACTGGTGCTCAAGGAGATGGTGGCGAACCCTATCAAGAATTATCCGAGCCAAGACCTTGCCCGGCACTGAGAGCAGCATCACCCCTTGGTAGTTGTTGCAATCCGGGCCATCACCATTTCCTTTCCAGAGAGGGACAACAAGGCCCCTCTTCCAATCAGTTGGGATGATGCCTGTGTCCAAGACAGAGAACAGAACTGCATGCAACGACCTGAGTACAGCATTTCCACCAGCCTTGTAGAAGTTCAGCATGGATTTTACAGATCCCAGGAGCTTTACCACATTTCAACCGTTTCACTGCAGCCAGTGTTTCCACAAACGAAGGTGGACCACAGTTGGTTGGAAGGTCAGCAATAGGGATAGTAACACTCCTGACATCCAGCTCAACAGCTGGTGTTTCAGCCTGGTACAACCGCTCAATGTAACCGGCCCAGCGGGCCTTCACTTTGGACTCCTCTATTAAGAGCGCACCACCCTCTGCTCTAACTGCCCCACACCGAGAGATGTACTTGGAGGAATGCAATGCGTGAATTCCCCTGCAAACAGGTTCAGAATCACTTGACCATAGGTGATGCTCTACCCCCTCACAGATTCCTCACACATAGGCCTCCTTGTCCACCCTCAGCGCACGTACAGTTTTACGCCTCAACTCCCTGAACAGCTCAGCTCTGCCATTACGCCTTGCCCTGTGACTGGTCAGTGTTATCCAGTGTCCCTTGAGAGCTTCTTCACTCTACGGTTAGTTCCAAGAATCCACCGGCCACATCAAGGACGGTGGTCTTGAAGGCACTCCACAACTCTTCAGGATCTCCCAAAGCACCCAGAACCCCCAAATCTCCACTCAGCCTGGTCACAAACTCCTCAGCTACCCTCTCTTCCTTGAGCTTGCCAACATGCACCCTAGGCTGGGATGGTACCATTCTCCCGGATTTAAGGTGCAACTTCAGAGTTGCTACAACAAGTCCTTGGTTGGTATTGAGGAACTGAGCACTGCAGTAGACCCTGCAGTTCTGGATCATCCTCCAGTGACTATCAACGAGCGCATGCTCAATCTCAATTGCCACCCCGCCAGCGTTGGAATACCAAGTCCAGCGATGAGCTTGTGGGCGCTGAAACCATGACCTACGCAGATATACGGTCCATACTATTGTTAATACAATCTCACTATGGATCAACCCCAATACCAGCCATGCAACAATAGTATAGATGTTTAAAAACATTCTTCATAATAAACTCTTTAGCTTAAAAATAACCATGAAGTTGATTTCACAAGGAGCAATTCATTTTTGGTTCTGGGTTTTGACACGAAGAAGATTGAAACATCGTGCAAAGATGATACCAGAGTTTTTTTTTTGCATTGATAAAGTCATTCAAATCTCTTCAGGTAAAAATTAAATTTTGATTCATTATGACGTCATTGATGGAACACATCACCATGAGAAAAGAACAAATAAAAAAAAAATTAATTCGGCCCATTCTCAACCCCAATCGTATATAAATTCATGGAGCCCAAACATCTGGTGGTGAATCTTGTCATGTCAGGAGGAAAAGCCATATCCACGGTGAATTATCAAATCACTGATCAGGATAATCGCACGGCCTCATTCAATGGGAAAATTATATCCGGAGAACGCACTGATGGAGAAGTACATTTAATTAATTAATTAACCACTAGTTCTTGCATTGGCCAAATATAAAATTATTTCCAATCGCAGATTAGCAAACAGGATGTGGGGTTTATTTTGATACAAAGACATTTTTTCGGAAAATACTATAAACCTAAGAAGCATCGGAGTGTGAGGGAAAGGTATGGAGGGGCTAATGGAGAACAACTTGGTGCAATGATGGGCAGAGGAACTCTGAAACTTTCCACCACACTCTAGTACCCGGCCAAACAAAATTGTCTGCCAATGACATTCAGGGTCCTCTCTTTGTCTGGTTGACTGATTCCATTTATGTGCTGAAGCAATGTCTTCCTTTGGTGGAATAATTTCCCCTGTTTTTGTTTCGTCGGCTGGAACTATGAGTAAACAGAAAAAGCAAGTCAGTTAAATATATCATTGGAAGTGGTTGTAACACTGCAGGCCTCCCAATTGCCTCTCCATGTCTCGATGCTTCCTTGTATTCGATGAATTGAGAAGTGAAATTGTGGTGTTTTTTTTTTGTTGTTGTGGTTAAAAGGAACCAAGAACGGCACTGGGAAGAGCGCATCCCTCCGCCAGGCTGAACAAATTATGTTTTGTATCCACTGAAAGGCCAGATCTGGATCCGGAACTGAACCAAAATGGAATGGGCTTGTTCCGGGCACACACCCGTCTGTTGTCCACCAAATTTCGTCTGAATCTGTCCACAATTTTTGAGATATCGTGATCACGGACAAACAAACAGACAAGCCGGTAGGCGGCGATGGGTCGCCGAGCAGGACTGTTAGTATTGCGACAATGGTAGGTGTCGAGAAACGGTGTTTGTATGATCGTGTAAAAATGCACTTCTTGACCTTTGACCGCTGACCTAGTGGAGATGGGTCATTATGCAAATGAGCAAACTTGTACTACTCATCGCGTATTCACGTGCAAAAATTTGTTTGGATCGGTTGAGCCGTTTTGCCGGTAGGGGGACTTGAATAGACATTTTGACTGAAAAATGCACTTATTGACTTTTTGACCACTGAACTAATCGAGATAGGTCATTATGCAAACGAGCAAATTTGTAGTACTAATTACGCTCTATAAGCATGTAAAGTTTCGTTCGATTCGGTTCAATCGTCTTGGAGCTAGTGCACTTTGAAGTTTCAGCAGGAATGCTCAATGGCCCTCGGACACCCAAGTTGAGAGGGTTGCCATTTGGTGCATAAGATATAAAGCAAAATGGATGTCATATAGCAGATAGGGAATCACCTTAAGATTATGCATATCAAATCTCATCCAGTTCCATCAACTGATAACTACTCGGTATCCATTTGAATGAAAAGTACCGAAAATGCGGTTTGAAATCGGAAATACCCAAAGTCCGAGGGGGTGCTGTGGGTGAACAAAGATCTTCTTCTTCTTCTTCTTTCGGCTGCTCCCGTTAGGGGTCGCCACAGCGGATCATCCGCATGATCCGCATAGTGATTTGGCACATGTTTTACGCCGGATGCCCTTCCTGACACACCCTGGTTGCCTCTTACGACACAGGGATATGGTACACCTATTTTAACCGGGGTATACACCGGCCGAGTACACTGGTACTCATTTCGCCGACCTCGGAAGGATGACAGGCTGAGTCAACCCCCTGGTGTATTAATTCAGTGGCCCAACGGGGCTTGAACTCAGGACCTTTTGGATCCCAAGCTGCTGCCCGAACCACTGCGCCAACACACCAGGCTGTGGGTGAACAAAGATCAAAATCGAAAATCCGGCTCGATCGTTTGTGCACAATGTATTCCAGACGATTAGTGTGAATTTTCATGACCATCTGACCAAAAATTATCAATTTTTGCACTAATTGACCTTTGACCCCTGACCTAAGCGAAATCTATCAATATGTCCTGAGGCAAAGTTGTAGTACTCATTGAGCACCATGAACCTGCAAAGTTTCATTCGTATCGATGCACTCACCTGGTCGCTAGGGGGCCTTCAATATTCGCCAATTTTCGCGCATACCCTAATTTTAGGGGGCGCTGTGGCTAAAGTATTCCATATATCACAAAAACCGGAATATATTTGATAGAGCATCTCCTGTAGATCATTCGTGCCAAACTTCATAACCCTACGTGGGATAATGGCTTTCGGAATTGATTTCGCGTGAACGGTACCGATTTTGAAGGTTTTTCGGTTGTTACCAGGGAACCAAAGCGTCCCTAGCAACCATCACAATTTCCAAACCACTAGGTCATAAGATGTACCTACCACCTGAGTTTGGTCAAAATCCTCCCACGTTTACTACCAATTATGCTGATGACCAACGAACAAACAGACAGAATTACTGACCATAAGGATCACCTATTTCGGCGACCCAACAGACAGACGGACAGACAAGCCGGTAGGCGGACATGGGTAGTCGACTACCCAATAGAACATGACGCGATGTGCCCGTTCGATGAGGAATGACCTGAGGATTAAGCACAAGAAAATTAATGATTCTAGCTTCAAGGGTTAATGCTGCAGATTGTTTTTTTCGTTAAAATACCCCACATTTAGAGGTTTTTCGGCCGTTGCTAGGCAACGGAGAGGTCCATAGGAACGGTTCTTTCTCACACATAACTAGGACATACCATGAACCTACGGTACCAGTTTCATGTATATCTGACTCATAGTCTCTGAGATATAACGAACTTTGTTTTTTTTTAATTGTTTTCGACCAGGGTTCATTCAAAGTCTATCTTCTCCGACAGTTTTCATAGGATCCGGCTGGAAATTTTTGACAATATGGCTGAATGCACTGCCAGCAGTCGCTCGTGGCCAGATTTTTGATTTTCGAAAAAATATATTTTTTATGATTTTTCAAAAATTTCAAAGTCCCGTTGCTCGGCAACGGTGGTGGCCATAGCAACGGTTCTCATTTGCACACAACTAGGTCATGGTATGAACCTACCAACCAAGTTTCATCGAAATCACCATTGTATTAACTGAAATCGCCATTTTAAATACTGATAATAAGGGTAGAACAAATCTCAAAATTTATTTTTTTTTTTTTCGATTAGATCGACTACCAAACAGACAGGGGTGAAAACAGGAGCCACAGCACTTTTCATTGGTCTTGTTAAAGTGAAGATTACATTTAACCAAATGAAGGAACATACAAGTCACGGTAGATAGTGTTTTAGGAAATGGAAAAGTGAAAGACTTCACGAGTTAAACTTTGAAGCTCGAATCACAACACTGATTTTCATTTCGTTCTGTTCCTCACAGGGATCCAGACAACATTACGAATTCGCTTTGAGCATGTCGTCTGGTCTCTTCTAGTGGCTCTGAGTGACTGTGCCTTTCTTCCACGACTCTACGGTCTCGCAGGAGACTCGGAGTCGGGAGAAGCAACAACAACAAACCGTGGAGAAAATTTCCACACTGACGTTGCTGCTTCTGATTGCAGTGGGAAAGGAGATGATGCCCATCATGATGATGACAAATCAGAACTTGCAGGAGACAGGGAGGCAAGAAGCAGAAAGGAAGATGAGACGAGAGAGGCATTGGACTACATAGATCGTGTGGTGATTGGTCCGAGACTCCAACAGCTCCGAGCTACGAGCCGCTGGAGGGAGAGATATCGGGTAAGTATTACAAACACAGCTTTGACAACTGAAAGTGATTCCACGATTGGTCGTGGAAATCAAGTCTTTTTTTTTTGTTTGTTTTTATGACAAAGCGCACTCTCGTAGGTGGGGATGACATTAATGATGTCAGTTTTATGTCATCACGTTTCATATAGCCGCATGATGTGTAGATATGAAAAGGTTGTTGTATAGTAATGTGGTGGAAAGGCAGGCCCTGACAGGATTGATAAGATGGAGGTGCTGCCAGGATCCAGGGTTGAAGGGCGGGACGTTGAGGGGGTTGCACATATCCTACAAACCGAAGGCTAATACCTTGTCAGCACTATGTGTGGAGCATTAATTGGGAGTTGTTGGCCACAATCCCTGGAGAGAAACAGAGTAAAACTCGAGGGGGAGCACTCGGGAGAGTGCAAAACCTCCGCCGCCAATACTGCTGGGTCACTCAAGTGAACCTTATATGATGTCAACAGTGCTGACAGTTATAGTTCTTTTCTCCAACATTTTTTTTTGGGGGGAGGGGGGGTTGGAAATCACTTAAAACATGTAAAAATGCAAAAAAAAAAATCGACATTTTGTTGAAAAAAAAGTTGCAAAAATTTGATTTTTCTCTAACAATTTTTTTTTGGGGGGGGGGAATTGGAAATCACTGAAAACATGTGGAAATGCAAAAAAAAAAAAATTTTCTCTAACAATTTTTTTGGGGGGGGGGACCAAGTCCAAAATTTAATGGCATGATCCTTGGACCATACCTCACCCCCCCAACAAGTTTCGTCGAAATCCGTCGGAGTTTTTCCGTAATACTGTTCACAAACAAACAAACAAACAAACAGAAAGGGGGTGAAAACAGTAACCTCCATCTATCTTCGAAGATGGCGGAGGTTAATAATGTTACGGTTGTGAGTCTTCAACGACCGTCACGCCACCCGGTGGGTAGGTGGGTATGGGACGAAAAGATCTCCATGTCTTCTGTCAGGTTAATTGGGCACAAATCGTCATCTGTGAAGAAGCACTCCTCTAACTGGTGCATCTCAGTCAAACACATCCCCAGTTAATATATCTGTTCTGAATTACCGGCTCTCCTAACTCAGAGATGAACAGATGTATCAACAATTCGTCTGCACAGAGCAAGCCGAACAGACATTCATGCAAAATGAACCTCAACATCAGCAATTAGATCAGAAACAACCAGAAAGCTTGTTTGATGTAATGTGGAATTCGACTACAGCGAGGTCTCGGTCTTCAAGAGAGGACCCAAGCACCCAGTCACCTCTGAATCAGGACACGGTGTCTCATTGGGTGTAGTCCACATACACTCGCTCACTCTCACCCCTACATAAAATGATCACCTTCTCCAAGTTCACCACCAAAAGAATCGTCGCTGAAACCACCCTCAAGACCTTCGAGCTAATATGAAAACTTTGAGTCTTTCCTTTCCATCACATTTCATTTTGTTCACGTCCAAAGTCCTTCCTGTACTTTATTCACAACAAATTCCTCAATTTCCCACTTTGGTGCAAGTTAGCCACGAAATGCCCTTGATTTGCAATCCAATCCATTTACCTAGTTAGTATCAAACATCCTTGTGTTCCAAGAACACACGAAGTCTTTTTATCATTAAATCTTATTCCGGCTGTTTCATGGCGTTTTTATTCCAAAATGTGAAATGAAATTTCCGAACGTGGAATAAAAATATTTCACAGTACCAGCAGGCTGGAGGAGGTCCCGGCTTCCCACTGGGGTGGAAACCCCGATGGGTACCCTTACACCACCCTCCCACGGGCAAAAGGGGCTTGAACAGGCTCTGCCATGTAGCCCACTGCTGAGTGGGAGCAGCCTTTTGGGTTAGTGCCACCAACGTTCATCACACTCGAGTGATCGAGCGAAGGGGCCATCTCACGTGGTTATATCGAGCATATATGGGAGATCGGACAACCGGGAAACCTCTCCTCTTCAAGTCAGCAGTGGTCAACTGTCTCTGCTAGAACCCCAAGAGTCCTCCCAGGTAGAGGTTCGCATGTGAACCTCAACTTTGGCTACCCTCACAGAGAGTGGAAACCTTCCGACTAAGCAGTCAGCAGCCCCCCTCCCGCAGGTTTCTTCAAGGCAAATGCGGTCCACCAGCGACCCTCTTCTCATCAAACGCCCCAAATTCAGGATCACTGTTCAACTCCACTCATCTGTTCTTATTTTTCCCCACCTGTGGAACCAACTTCCACACTCTCTTCAATCTCATTTCTCGCTCCCGGTCTCCAAGACAGCTGTTCACCACTATCTCAGATCATCCCCCATCCAAAACCATGATGTTTTCCACCCGCCAACAACCCTTCTCCCAACACTCCTCCTCTTTCAACTCCATGTATTTTCTTCCTGAGAGTTTGCTTCTGTATCTATCTGATCCACCCTGTGCATCCCACCGTATCCCTCATTCTTCCACATATCCCATATTTGTCCAAGTTTCCCTCTATTTTGTCCCTCAACCCTGCTGTTGGTGCATTTCCCCCCTTCTCTTTCTACTCTTCCTTTTGTTCTGTTGTGTCCTGATCCATTCTGTTCTAGCTCTTCCACGAGCTTTGACTTTTTGAATACAAAAATAAACACCTCAGATGGAATCCTACATCTATATAGGATAGCCGAACGGAGCTTGTCGGTGTTCCTCATTTAAGCTTGTTGGCTTAATTGCAGACCCAATCTACCTGTCTCGTGGGTTGACAAACAAATTCTTGCCAAGCACGATGGAGTCCTCTTCGAATCAACACAAAAGTTGTCAGTGTGTGTATGTGTCAGTGTGTCTCCTCCATAACTCCAAAACCATAAAACCTAGCAGCCTGAAACTTTGCTCGAGCGTTAAAAAGATGCGAAAAATACATCACTAAAGTACCACAACGGCAGATTGCTAAAACACCAATTTGTACTTCTTCTTACCCTATAAAAACAATGTAAAACTGTAGCCCGACCTAACTCAACAACTGCTGAAGATATGATGGTGATTCCAATGTGCGGAAGTTCCTTGGTCTCTGGGCTAGTCCACGCAACCCAATATTAAAAAAACATATAACATATTAATCGTTTTACAAGGAAAATAAGTCGAACATAAATGTGGACTCAACCAAATCAGGCCAGGATCATGAGGGGAGGGGGGGGGGGTTGGGGGAAATGGACCATTGACAGAACCATTCCAAAAGCAATACATATCCAAACCATCACCCAAATCAACTGAAACAAGTAGCAAAACAAATTAATAACATATATGGATTGAATCCATACCAAAATAATATATATAAAACATTGAACTTTTTGTTTTTAAATGATAATCACATTGTTTCGCAAATGTGGTAATTCACATAGCTGAATGAATCAAAAGTCAGGATTGAGGGGAGGGGGGAGGGGTATAATGTACCATAAGCCAAATTTAATAACATAGATGGATTACATCCACACCAAAATAATAAAATATAAAAAAACATTAAGCATTTTCTTGCTTTAAAGAAATTGCAGAAACAAGAAAAAAAAACATTAAAAAAATATGTAAAAACATAAGAGGGATGAAATAAAAAAAAAAACAACCAACAAGGTAGGAATGACACCTCATTATGATACCACATTACGATGCCACAATCGGACACCATAATCCTCTTATGGATTACCATCACAACATCTTTTGATATTTTACTCTTGTTGTGGGATTGTGATGGATGAAGAAGAATAACAATGAAGAATGACACCACATTTCGATGCCACAATACAACACCACAATCCTCCTGGTTTAGCATCACAATATCTTTTGACGTTGTTCCATCACAATCCCACAACAAAAAATTTGGCAGCAAGGTTCCTCTCCTGACTGGGAACAGGGATTGCAAAGCTCGCTCCGGTCACGTGACTTTAAGTAGGTCAAAATGGTCGACTTAGTAAATTTATTCAAAAATCTTCTTCTCCAGACCCACCAGTCAGAATGCTACCAAATTTGGGTTACAACTTTAGGTCTGGGTACGGATGTTAAACACGTGGAGGTCATGCCGATCACGTGACCTGAAGTGCGTCAAAATGGCCGACTTGTCAACTTTTGGGAAAATTGCATTAATTCCTTTATAAACCTTCTCCAGACCCACTAATCAGAATGTTACCAAATTTGGGTTACAACATCAGGCCAGGGCCCAGATAAGCTACAGGTCCAGTGGAACTATTAATTAATTAATTTTTTCTTGTTTAACAAGAAGCAATGCGAAAGGATCCCTCACAGATATTGTACACAAGCCAAGTTACCGAGACAGCTGCCATGGCAACAGAATTCAGCCAATCACAGCCGTGATCTAATCAGGTTGAGATAATGTCATGAGGAATAGATATCTGCAAAATGAAAACTAAATGTTGAACGATTTTTGAAACATCGCGTATACAAAAGTACTTGGATGGATGATCGGGTCAGACGGAACTCATTTTAATCTGTCCACTGTTTCTGACCTTGTCGGAGGGGCAGGGGACCAAAAGGCAATACCAACTACAGTGGTCACATATGTATGAACAGGGTGGTTTGGGGAATGACTTTGTGCGAGTTTATCCATAACCCAGAGGGAATGAAATAGTGTAGTGATTGATGATGGGTGAATTTTCAGAATAAGTGTTTACATCATTTAAGCAGTGGGGTTAATCCAAGAGTTAAATAATGTTGTGAATTTGTGGGCCTTCTTATTTATTTTTCAGGAGAGAGTGGATTGTTATCCACACCTGGTTATTACCAGCACACGGATTGCACCATCGGATGAATGCCAGGCATGCCAGCTTCCACGTGTATCTCGCTTCCTCATATCTCTTTCGGGACAGCAGAGACATGAGCTCACTCTAAAGCTTGACCCCTTCCTGGCTGCAGACAAGCAGGTTATAACTTCAGTACAATTTATTAGATCTTTGTACGCATTTTAATACCGTTGTGATTACTAATGGCAGACACAGCATTGGACACAAGGTTCATTCGACATGCTTATTAGGTATGCACAACATGCATTGTATGTAGCATTGCAAGGCATGTACAATGAATGAATTATTGATTATTAGACTGGCAGCCCACACCATCAAACTCCAATGAACAGGTCCCAAGGATGCACCCCACAGTATATTAAAAATATATCCCTCCAAGCTTTGAAAATGGACTTCTGCTGGGATATAGCAGGTGACTTTAGCCCCCAGCCCCTCAAAAGTAACCCCCGCAAAAGGCATTAGATTCATTATGTGAGGTCCCAAATGAAACCAACAGAGAATGAAACATTGGAGACTCCTGAATGAAGAATAATGTATAACAGGCATTTTAGGAACTGGCATCCCTCCGGAAAATGCCCTAAAATCGCGCCCAAAACGGGCTCTCATCCAATATAGGAGGTTCCGGATGAAACCAGCTCAGAATTAAGTGTTGAGGTCCTCTGAATATGGTATGACCGTTAAGAGACATTTTAGGGGGTGACATCACCCTGGCAGATGCCCTTCATGGGGCCCTTGATGACAACACCCAGAAGGGGCTCTTGAACCAACATCGGAGGTCCTGGGGGAGGAATGTACAATCGATTTGCTTCACATTTGCCAGGGGATTGTCCTGGGGTACTTGTCCCCTCATACCCTGGAAAACGGAATGTCAGGCTTCATTGACATTTGTCATGTGCTTTTAACCATACATGGTGCATACAAAAGAGGGCAATGTTTCTACAGCTGCATGGTCTGTGGTTGTGAGATTTTTGAAGGTTTCGACATATTTCCCCGTACCATCTTGCTCCATAATTACGTATTGGTGTATTTTCCCTTTTTTTGTAGAATACTGCAGTGAAATCGCAACAGTGAAGGCATGCAAACCCGGCAGCGCTGCCGTCACTCCGGCTTGCTTGTCCTCCAAAACACTGTCAAAGCCGGAAAGGTCAATGTGGCTGCGATTGTTACTGGTTCTGCAATCCATAATGATTTTTCGACTCACAAGTTACCCCTCCAGAGATCTGCCGAGTATACCCAATAAGATGATGAGTATGTCAGTGTCCGAAACTCACACCAAATATTCTTGGCCATTGTTGCTGTATGGATTGTGATCAGAGTGTCGGCTAATCCTCATATTCACATTGGAGATTTTCTGTTTGTTTGGGTCACCATGAACTCATCCTTGGAGTCATAAGTATATTGGACGCAATGGCCACCACATGGGAGACAAGTGTTTTCTGGCCAATAATCATGCCGTAGTTATTTTTCGTCCATTCCTGAAAGAGGAATACAGCCAGCTGATCTTTGAAGTTTCCATTCTTCAGCAGTTGCATTCCACTCTGCCTTACAATCAATTTCATCAGATCTGGTAATGACAATAGGGCTAGTATCACCACTGTCCAATCCTCTCCACCCCCAACATTGTCTCCGCTCACTTTCTTTGATGGATTAGGTCATGTACTTATCAAAAATAGATTTATGGACTTTTCCTCCAACGCAGGCACATACCATGGTCAATAGTTCTCTGACCATGCTTCCATATGTCCCCTTGATGTAGGGTAGGACTCTCAGTCGCATGGATTTATCTGTCTTCAGGGGAGATCTGTTGCTGTGGGCCAAGAAGTGGGGGAACTCACTGATAGGGAAGGCGAGGATGTGCCGGAGGTTGAACCCAGCAATGCGTTGTGAAGCAACGAAGATGATCCTCCCAAATACATCACTGACTCCTTCTGCAGGCACTCACACCCCAGCAACATTAGATTTCTTATTCACGATCTTCTTTCTTGGAACAGTTTAGAGGAATTCATGCCCTATCACTCTTCCTTAAATTTCCGTTGTTGCTCACGGGTACTTCAAAGCATCTAAAGCAGGGACCTCTTTGTCTCCTCTGTAGCCACTTTCCCAGATGCAATATTCAGATCTTTGGATATTGAATCAGGGTTTTCATATGGGGTTTTTTTTTTGACCGTTTTTACAGCCATTTTTCCCTGCTGTGCAGGGGTTGGGCTTTTTTCTTGAGGCAATGTTTATGGCCGGATACCCTTCCTGACGCCAACCCTGGTCGCCTCTTACGACACACAGGGATATGGTACACCTATTCTAACCGGGGCATACACCGGGACCAGTACACTGGTATTCCTTTCGCCGACCTCGGAAGGACGACAGGCTGAGTCAACCCCCTGGTGTTAATTCAGCAGCCAACGGGGCTTGAACTCAGGACCCTGGGATCCCAAGCCGCCACCCAAACCACTAAGCCAACACCAGGCTTGGTTTTCATATGGGGTGCAGGAATCATTCAAGATATCGGCCAAGGAATTGATGTGCTTATTGTGTTTTTTGATGTGCCAGGAGCAAAGCGGTATTTCAGGCCGCTCTCCCACCTCCAATCCCAAGCGATTCCGTAATTCGTAAGTAGCCATCCTTCTCTAGGTGGTGGTGATGTACGAGTGTCAGAATGCACTTTCTGAGTTGCAAAAAGCAACAATTCCCTTTAATGGAGAGGCTGCATCCCTATTAAATGTCTGCTCCAAGCTCAATTCGATGGCATTCCACGCAAAGTTTCTGCTGTTGAGGCAAAATGGAGAAAGCTCCAAGGTCCACAATCTCCTGGCATTTTGGATTGAGATTACATCGTTCGTGCAGAAATAGTCACTCATCGTGCATAGTTCAGATGATTAAGGCCAAAGAAAATGTTTAACTTTTGGCAGAACTCAGATGTAGAGGTCAACATCATTCGTCCACACTTCTATTTGCAGATCTCTTATTATTCTACTAACCATATGCACGTATGACTATGTGGTCCAGAAGGACACCATTGGTCCCAGTCGCCCTTCCATCGCCTCACTGAAAAAGCATTCATACGATATCAGTTAATTTTGGAATGACTTGTTCTCCAGGAAATAATTTTTTCAATCTCTGTTTGGTCAGAGGGAGCATTTTCATCAGAAATCATCAGCACCTCCGCATCCTCCTCACTCACATTTACATCTATAAATTGCTGGTATTGTGATCCTTCCATTATGCCGGACAAAAGTTGATCGACTCCAATGCACCTGTTGTAAAACTTTCCACAAATAAATTCTGTCAGCAACCCTTTAGCCAGCATGTCTGATTCCGTCAGCAGGAACTTGGCCCCTGACTCATAAATGTAAGTACCCAATGCCCCCCTTAAATGCCAGCA
Source organism: Eptatretus burgeri (assembly GCF_056783735.1). Taxonomy (NCBI): domain Eukaryota; kingdom Metazoa; phylum Chordata; class Myxini; order Myxiniformes; family Myxinidae; genus Eptatretus; species Eptatretus burgeri. The sequence goes on along the minus strand of NC_140966.1, from coordinate 109,874,735 downwards.
ACATATGACAATTCTCAAGGATGAAAAGTCGGTTGAAAGTAGGCGTTTCAAGGGCTTGGATCAAATAAGCTTTGATGGTGACTGCAAGGTCATGAGTCATGATGACATAATCCTGCTTTGTCAGTCGCCAACCCTCCTTTCTGGATTCATAGAGAAACTTCAGAAGACCTTCCCTCACCCAGAAGGCACAGATCTGCATTTGCTGCTTGCATTAGGAAACCTTCCACATTGGATCTCCCATTTCATCACAAGTGGTGCTGTGAGCAAAGTGGCATTACTTTATAAGGGATGAACTATCATCCTTAGATTTCCATTTCATCACAATTACACTGACAATACCACTGCCAATATGATCTACGAACTTTGACCTCAGGAATTCTGAACGCGTACGAGGGTTCTGACATCAGAACCGAGAACGATGACTGTATGGTGACAGCCTTGACACTGCCTCAGACTATATGCCTGAGACACACTTTGGACACCAAAGTTTCAGGGGTATACAGAATGTGCTTTAACATAATGATATATGGAGGTTATAGATGGTTTGTTATAGCACATTGGTAAAATTATATGAATATGACAATTCTGGCCTCACATGATGGTAAAATATTTCCAGACGTGTTACCAGGCCGTATTTTACTGTCACTAATTGAGACACTAAGATGAGGCCTGCCACTCAAGTCTGATCTCAGGTGACTCTCAGTGTCACTGGCTTGTATTTAAGAGAATCTGCTGGGATGACGCCACCCCCTCAAATGTCTGTTTATGGTAATACCATATTCATAGGACCTCAACTCTTCATTCTGAGCCAATTTCATCTGGGACCACCTATGTTGGTACTGAAGGCCTTTTTGGGTACCATTTTGGGACCACTTTTGGGTGCCAACATGTACCTTAATACTGTTATAAACCTTAATCCTGTTATATACCTTAACACTATTAGATATCTGAATACTGTTATATACATTAATACGGTTATGTACCTTAATACTATTATATAACTTAATACTACTATATACCTTATTATATGTAAAGGACAATCCTGACCTCAGATGATGGTAAAATATTTTCAGACATGTTACGAGGCCGTATCATACCATTTTATACTACCAGACGACCCGTGAACCCATTGCGTTCCCGTTGTGACAGCGGTTGATGAAAAAAAACCATTTCAAGAAAAAAATAGATAGCTCCAGTGAACTATACCGCTGAGGTTGTTTGCATTGATCAAATACTCCTGAAGAGTACTTGACTGAATCGGAAATGGATTTTTTAATAATTTTTTTCTTTGCCCGATTTGAACGAAACTTGATACTGCACACCGCAGGACAATGGTAGTTAAGGTGGCCCTAAATTTTTGCGCTATCATGTACCATTTTGGCTGTATTTCAGGAACATACATACATACATACATACAAGATGAGAGTTTTAGTAATACATAGATTTATGTACTTTAACACTGTTATATGCTTTAATACTATTATATAACTTAATACTATTATATCATCCATTGGGACCATACTCTGTTCAGAATATCAGTGCTGCCAAAACAGTCTCCTCAGATGTTTGGCACAATCCTGGATGGGTCGCCAGTCCGATGCAGGATTCTCAAATGGCTCAATCATCCCAGCAAGTTGGTAAGCGCTCATTTTGCCGACATTGGAAGGATGACAGGCTGAGTCAACCCCACCGGGTATTGATTCAATGGCAGTGTGGGATATGAACTCAGGACCTTCGGATCCCAAGCCCACCACCCTCACCATTAAGCCAACACCAGGCATATATTATATTACTTAAAACTATTATATACCTTAATACTATTATATAACTTCAACATATGAAACAACTTAAAACTATTATATCCCTTAAACGATTATATACCTCACTACTGTTATATAACTTTAAATTATTATATCCTTAAAAACGATAATCGATATATTACTGAAATCCTCATCTTGTATTTATCTATGTATGTTCCTGAAATACAGTCAAAATGGTACACGGTAGCGCAAAAATTTTCGGCCCACATTACTCACCATTCGCCTGTGGTGTGCAGTATCAAGTTTTGTTAAAATCAGGCAACGAGAAAATTATTAAAAAATCAATTCCCGATTCAGTCAAGTACTCTTCGGGAGAATTTGATCAATGCAAACAACCTCAGCAGTATAGTTCGCTGAAGCTATCTTTTATTTTTCTTCTTGAAATGATTTATTTAAAAATCTCAAACATTTAGTATAGACAAAGAACGATTTATTTTTAAGCATAAAATAAACCGCCATTTTGATCTAATACTTCCGTGTTCATTAATAAATAAAATTGTGTTTTGATGATTACGCACAATAATTTGTTCGACTTTCTTTTCTCCGTTTTTTTTTTCACATTGACGTGGAATATCAAGATTTGTTCAAATCGGGCAACGAAAAAAATTTTTTTTAAATCGATTCCCGATACAGTCAAGTACTCTTCGGGAGAATTTGATCGATGCAAACAACCTCAGCGGTATAATTCACTGAAGCTATCTATTTTTTTTTTTTCTTGAAATGATTTATTTATCAACGGCTGTCACAACGGGAACCCAACGGGTTCCCGGGTTGTCTGGTATACCTTAATACTGTAATATAACTTAAAACGATTATATCCCTAAAAACAATAATATACCTTCATACTGTAATATAACTTAAAACTATTATATCCCTTAAAACGATTATACACCTTAATACTGTTATCTAACTTTATACTATGATATACCTTAATACTGTTATATAACTTAAAACTATTATATTCCTTCAAATTATTATATACCTTAATACTATTATACACTTCAATACCATTATATAACTTAAAACTATAATATACTTTAAAACTATTAAATACCTTAATACTGTTATATAACTCATAACTATTATTTACCTTAATAATATTATATACATTAATACTATTATATACCTTAAAACTATTATTTACTTTCATACAATTATATACCTGAATCCTATTATATACCTTAATACTATTCTATAACTTAAAACTATTATATACCTTAAAACTATTATATACCTTAACAGTTACATAACTTAAAACTATAATATACCTGAATACTATTATATAACTTAATACTATTAAACAACTTAAAACGATTATATACCTGAATACTATTATATAACTTAAAACGATTATATACCTGAATACGATGATATACCTTAATACTATTATATAACTTAAAACTATGGTATACCTTAATACTGTTATATAACTTAAAACTATTATATATCTCAACACTGTTATATAGCTTAATACAATTATATACTTTAATAATATTATATACCTTCATTCTGTTGTATAACTCAAAACTATTATATACCTAAATACTGACATACCTTAATACTGTTATACAACTTAAAAGTATTATACACCTGAATAGTATTATATAACTTAAAACTATTATATACCTGAATACTATTATCTATCTATAATTCCAGCAGTGTGTGTGTGTGTGTGTGTGTGTGTGTGTGTGTGTGTGTGTGTGTGTGTGTGTGTGTGTGTGTGTGTGTGTGTGTGTGTGTGTGTGTGTGTGTGTGTGTGTGTGTGTGTGTGTGTGTGTGTGTGTGTGTGTGTGTGTGTGTGTGTGTGTGTGTGTTGTCTGCTGTTTGCTGTCTGCTGTCTGCGACCGCCGTTTCTCGACGACCGCCAGTCCGATCTGATTGAAACTTGTCAGGAATATTGCCGGGGACTCGCGGATGTGCCTTTTCAAGGTTTGATTTTAATTGGACGAGCGGTTCCCAAGTTACGGCCATTTTATTGCTTTTTTCAGTGTTGGAAAGGTGTATATATCGCAGCTGAAGTGTCGTTCCACCTTATCACCTTATCATGCCATTTTTTCCCAAAGATATCTCAGAATAATGATAACAGCATATTAATAATAATAATAATAGCACAATAATTGGCAGTAATAAAAAGAATAACATGATACAATGACCAATGTCTGTCAACCAATAACGACCTATATATTGTCTGTCAACCAATAATGACCAATAACGTCTGTCAACCAATGACAGGACACAGTGCTATGACATCACGAATGACGTCACAATTAATGTGTATTTATTTATTTATTTTTATTTATTTTTTTGCACGATTGACGTCAATTCTTCTTCTTTGTTTGGTATGATGTCACAATCGACGCTGGGGACCTGAGTATGTGCCTTTTCAAGGTTTGATATCGTTCTTCATCCGTTTCAGCTTTTTCCCAAGTGTTTCCCAAGGTTTGAAAGCTGTTTGTTTTTTCCCAAGGTTTGAATTAATTGTTCAAATTATTAATTAATCCCAAGGCTTGAATTTTCCCAAGGGAAACAGCTGTTTCCCAAAGGTTTGAAAGCTGTTTTTTCCCAAGGTTTGAATTAATTGTTCAAATTCTTAATTAATCCCAAGGTTTGAATTTTCCCAAGGGAAACAGCTGTTTCCCAAGGGTTTGAAAGCTGTTTTTTCCCAAGGTTTGAATTAATTGTTGTGCTTGGTAGACATTTGTGAATACATTTACAGAGAGAGGGGCGAGAGAGGAGGGGGAGAGAGGGGAGGAAGATAGGGGGGCGAGAGAAGAGAGGAGGGAGAGAGGGGAGTGAGAGAGAGGGGGCGTCACAATTCAAGAGAGGGGGAGAGGAAGTGGCGGGAGAGGGCGTGTGAGAGAGGGGACGGGAGAGGGGGCGAGAGAGAGGGGCGAGAGAGGAGGGGCGAGACTAGGGGTGAGAGAGAGGGGGGAGAGAGAGGAGGGGAGAGAGGAGGGGAGAGAGGAGAGCGAGACTAGGGTTGAGAGACGGGGAGAGAGAGGAGGCGTCACAATTATTCTTCTTCTTCGTTTGATATGACGTCACAATTGACGCTGGGTATGTTTCCCAGGTGTTTCCCAAGTTATGGCCATTTATGATATGGTTGGTCCAATCTAATTGAAACAATTCCCTAATCCAGTCGTCGTTTACGAGAGCAAAGGAACGAAGCTGCACATACTGGCACGCACCTACGGGCACGCACCTTCGGGCCTGCACTAGTATACCTTAATACTGTTATTTAACTTTAAATGACTATATTCCTGAATCCTATTACATTCCTTAATACTGTTATATAACTTTGAAATATTATATACCTCAATACTATTATCTGTATATTACTAAAACTCTCATCTTGTGTGTTCCCAAAATACAGCCAAAACGGTACACGATGGCACAAAAATTTTACAGCCACCTTACTCATCATTCGCCTGCGGTGTGCAGTGTCAAGTTTCGTAAAAATCAGGCAACGAAAAAAATTATCAAAAAATCAATTCCTGATTCAGTCAAGTACTCTTCGAGATTATTTGATCAATGCAAACAACCTCAGCGGTATAGTTCGCTGGAGCTTTCTTTTTTTTCTTGAAATGATTTATTTTAAAATCTCATACATTTGGTATAGACAAAGAACGATCTATTTTTTAAGCATAAAATAAACATCGCCATTTTGATCTAATTCTTCCATGTTCGTTAATAAATAAAATTGTGTTTAGACACGTTCCTCGTTGAACGATGACTCCTGAGGTAAATGCTCAAATTTTTTTCAAGTTAAAGTTTGACCACTAAATAATAATAGTAAAATTTCGTGTCTTTTGTTTTTTTTTCATCAACCGCTGTCACAACGGGAACCCAACGGGTTCACGGGTCGCCTGGTGTAAGTTAAATGTATAATTTACGTTAATACTCTTATATACCTTCATACTGTTATATAACTTAAAAGTATTATATACCTGAATAATATCATATGACTTAAAACTATTCTATACCTTCATACTATTATATAACTTAAAACTATTTTATGCCTTAATACTATTATCTACCTTAATACAATTAAATAAACTTAAAACTATGATATACCTTAATGCTATTATATACCTTAATACTGTAACATAACTTAAAACTATTAAATGCCTAATACTATTACATACCTTAATACTATTATATACTTTAATTCCAATATATAACTTAAAACTATTACATACCAATAAACTATTATATACCTTAATACTATTAAATACCTTCACACTATTTTTTTTTAACTAAAGACTATTATATACCTTAATACTGTTATGTAACTTAAAACTATAATATACCTTAATAATATATTATACCTTCATACTGTTATATAACTCAAAACTATTATATACCTGAATACTATTATATAACTTAAAACTATAATATACCTGAATACTATTACATACCTTAATACTGTTATACAACTTAAAAGTACTAGTACGTGCCCGTAAAAAAATAAAAAAATAAAAAAATATTCAAACCGCGAGCAAGAAACAACAACCACACAGGCAGTTTCTTCGCTTTCGCGTGCCCGTACGTGCGTGGCCCGGAAGTTCGCATATTTTTCGCAGTTACGATTATTCGCAATTTACTTTTAATGCCCAAATATTCAATTAGCGCCAACGTATTTTGCCTTTTCGCAATGTCATCGCAAGGAAAAACAAAAAGAGAAGAGAAGAGAGGAAAAAAAATTACTTCCTGCACACCAGCTCACTCTGATGTTACCGAAATTTATGCACCGTCTAATATGAAAACGATCATAATTTGGGGCATTGTGTTTATCTATAAATGCGCATAAGAAATCGAGAAATTATTAGAATAGACGAAGTCATCACTCTCCGGAAGTCCATACGTTGTTACCCGTAATGGGGACCGCGGCTGAGCTTCCCTTCCCCATCGGCCACTCCCACGCAACAACGTGTATTGTCATTGGTTTGGTAAATAAATGGCCGTAACTTGGGAGGCACTTGTTCGATTAATATCAAACCTTGAAAAGGCACATCCTCAATATAGCTGGCAAGTTTCAATTAGATCGGACCAGTGGTTGTCGAGAAACAGCGGTCACAGACACACACAGACAGACACACACAGACAGACACACACAGACAGACACACACAGACAGACACACACAGACAGACACACACAGACAGACACACACAGACAGACACACACAGACAGACACACACAGACAGACACACACAGACAGACACACACAGACAGACACACACAGACAGACACACACAGACAGACGCACACAGACAGACACACACAGACAGACACACACAGACAGACACACACAGACAGACACACACAGACAGACACACACAGACACACACAGACACACACAGACACACACAGACACACACAGACAGACACAGACAGACACAGACAGACACAGACAGACACACAGACAGACACACAGACAGACACACAGACAGACACACACAGACAGACACACACAGACAGACACAGACAGACACATACAGACAGACACATACAGACACACACATAGACACACAGACACACACAGATAGACACACAGATACATACAGACAGACACACACAGACACACATAGCCACACAGACACACACACACAGACACACAGACACACACACATACACACACACACACACACACACACAGATTGCTGGAATTATAGATAGATTATACATCTGAATACTATTATATATCTTAAAACTGTTATTTACCTGAATACTATTATATACCTTAATACTGTTATATAACTTTAAACAACGATATTCCTGAATACTATTATATACCTTAATACTGCTATATAACTTTAAAATATTATATACCTGAATACTATAATATACCTGGATACTATTATATAACTTAAAACTATTATATACCTGAATACTATTATATACCTTAATAATGTAATATAATTGAAAACTATTTTATACCTTAATCCTATTATATAACTTAAAACTATGAAATACCTTCATACTATTATATACCTTAATGTTGTTATATAACTTAAAACTATTATATACCTAAAAACTATTATATTACTTGAAACTATAAAATACCTTCATACCGTAATACTGTGATATAACTTAAAACTATTATATACCTTAATACTATTAAATACCTTAACACTTTTTTTTTAACTTCTTCTTCTTCCTCTTTCGGCTTGCTCCCGTTAGGGGTCGCCACAGCGGACCAACTGTCTCCATTTCGCTCTATCCTCCACATCTTCCATTGACACTCCAACCACCTGCATGTCCGCCCTCACCGCATTCATGAACCTCTTCTTTCGCCTTCCTCTTCTCCTCCTGCCTGGCGGCTCCATCTTCAGCATCTTTCTCCCTATATACTCCACTTCCTTCCTGTGCACATGTCCAAACCATCTCAATCTCGCCTCTCTCACTTTGTCTCCAAACCGTCCTACCTGCGCTGTCCCTCTAATATACTCATTTCTTATCCTATCCATCCTCGTCACTCCCAACGAGAATCGCAGCATCTTTAACTCTGCCACCTCCAGCTCTGCTTCCTGTCTTTTTGTTAGTGCCACCGCCTCCAACCCATACAACATAGCTGGTCTCACTACCGTCTTGTATACTTTGCCCTTCACTCTTGCAGCTACCCTTCTGTCACAAATCACTCCTGCAACTCTTCTCCACCCACTCCATCCTGCCTGCACTCTCTTTTTCACTTCACTCCCACACTCTCCGTTACTTTGGACAGTTGATCCCTAGTATTTAAACCAATCCACCTTCCCCACCTCAACTCCTTGCAACTGCACCATACCACCACCCTCCCTCTCATTTACGCACATGTACTCCGTCTTACTCCTACTGACTTACATTCCCCTTCTCTCCAGTGCGTACCTCCACCTCTCAAGGCTCGATTCAGCCTGCTCCCTACTCTCCCTACAGATCATGATGTCATCCGCGAACATCATAGTCCATGGAGACTCCAGTCTGATCTCGTCCGTCAACCTGTCCATCACCATTGCAAACAGGAAAGGGCTCAGAGTCGATCCTTGGTGCAATCCCACTTTAACCTTAAACCGGTCCGTCATTCCTACCGCACACCTCACCGCTGTCACACTGTCCTCATACATATCCTGCACGATCCTCACATACTTCTCCACCACTCCCGACTTCCTCATACAATACCACAACTCCTCTCTTGGCACCCTATCATAAGCTTTCTCTAAATCCACAAACACACAATGTAACTCTTTCTGGCCTTCCCTATACTTCTCCATCAACATTCTCAAAGCAAACATCGCATCAGTGGTGCTTTTTCCTGGCATAAACCCATATTGCTGCTCACAGATCGTCACCTCTCCTCTCAACCGAGCTTCCACTACTCTTTCCCACAACTTCATGGTGTGGCTTAACAACTTTATCCCTCTGTAATTTCCACAGCTCTGCACATCACCCTTATTCTTGAAAGGCTCGATTCTTTTTTTACTATTTTTTTACCATCACTATTTTTTTTTAACTAAGGACTATTATATACCTTAATACTGTTATGTAACTTAAAACTATTATATACCTGAATAATATAATATACCTTCATACTGTGAAATAACTGAAAACTATTATATACCTGAATACTATTATATAACTTAAAACTATGATATACCTGAATACTATTACATACCTTAATACTGTTATACAACTTAAAAGTATGATACACCTGAATACTATTATAAAACTTAAAACTGTTATTTACCTGAATACTATTATACACCTTAATACTGTTATATAACTTTAATCAATGATATTCCTGAATACTATTATATACCTTAATACTGTTATATAACTTTAAAATATGAAATACCTGAATACTATTATATAACTTAAAATGATTCTATACCTGAATACTATTATATACCTTAATAATGTAATATAATTGAAAACTATTTTATATCTTAATCCTATTACATACCTTAATACTATTATATAACTTAAAACTATCATATACCTAAATACTATTATATTACTTAAACCTATGAAATACCTTCATACTATGATATACCTTAATGCTCTTAAATGCCTTAATACTGTGATGCAACTTTAAAATATTATATACCTGAATACTATTATGTATCTATAATTCCAGCAATCTCTGTGTGTGTGTCTGTCTGTCTGTCTGTCTCTCTGTATGAAACCGCCGTTTCTCGACAACCGCCAGTCCAATCTGATTGAAACTTGCCAGGAATATTGCTGGGGACCCGCGGATGTGCCTTTTCGAGGTTTGATATAATCGGACAAGCGGTTCCCAAGTTACGGCCATTTATCTGTCGACCAATGACAAGACACGGTGCTATGACATCACGAATGACGTCACAATTAATGTTTATTTATTTATTTTTTCACGCTTGACGTCACAATTCTTCTTCTTCTTCGTTTGGTATGATGTCACAATCGACGCTGGGGACAGGAGTATATGCCTTTTCAAGGTTTGATATTAATGTCTGTGTGTCTGTATGCGACCGCCGTTTCTCGACGACCACCGGTCCGATATGATTGAAACTTTCCAGGTATATTGCTGGGGCCCTGAGTATGTGCCTTTTCAAGGTTTGATATTAATCGGACAAGCAGTTCCCAAGTTACGGCCATTTATTTACCAAACCAATGACAAGACACTGTGCTATGACATCATGAATGACGTCACAATTAATGTTTATTTCATTTTAAATTAAACTAAACTAACTCTTTATATTCCTCATCACCTGCTCACGGCAAACAGGGATCACAACAATTTAAAGGACACACAAGGAAGATTAAACATGGGATTTTAAAGATTACTCCTGGAATCTTTCATTTATACAGAAAAGTGCCGTTAGACAAGACAGCCGGCTAATGAGGAATGATGATGGCAAAGAGGGGCGGGAGAGAGAGGGGGCAAGAGAGGAGGGTGAGAGAGGAGGGAGAGAGGGGGGTGAGAGAGAGGGGTGAGAGAGAGGGGGCGTCACAATACAAGAGAGGGGGAGAGAGGAGGTGGCGATAGAGGAGGTGGCGAGAGAGGGGAACGGGAGAGGGGGTGTGAGAGTGGAGGTGAGAGAGAGGGGAGAGAGAGGAGCGAGAGAGAGGGGCGACAGAGGAGGGGGAAAGAGGGGGTGACTGAGGAGGGCGAGAGAGGGGGGCATGAGGGGGGGGGAGAGAGGGGGGAATGAGGGGTGGGAGAGAGGGGGGAGAGGGTGGCGGATGTGCCTTTTCAAAGTTTGATATTAATTCAAGGCACCAATCTGATTGGACCGGTCCGATCTCGACGACTTACTGTATTCTAATAATTTCTCAATTTTTTTATGCGCATTTATAGATAAACACAATGCCCCAATCCAGTCGTCGTTTATGAGAGCGAAAGAACGGCCCGTGTGGTTGTTTGAAAGTTGTTTTTTTTTGCACATACGGCCACGCACGTACGGCCACACACGTACGGGCACGCGAGAGCGAAGGAACGGCCTGTGTGCTTGTTGTTTCTGGCACGCGGTTTGAAAGTTTTTTTTTTTCTTTGGATGTACGGCCACACACCTACGGGCATGCACCTACGGTCACGCACTTACGGGCCCGCACCTTCGGGCCCACACTAGTATAACTTAAAACTATTAAATTCTTTAATTCTATTATATACCCTAATGCTGTTACATGCCTTAAAACTATTATATACCTGAATACTAATATATACTTTCATACCAATATATACCTTAATACCATTGTATACCTTAATTCTATTGTATATCTTTATATTGTGAAATATCTTAAAACTATGAAATACCTTAATACTATTATATACCTGAATACTATTATATAACTTAAATCTATTAAATACCTTAATATTATTATATACCTTAATACTATAATATATATCTTGAAACTATTAAATACCTTAATTCTATAATATGCCTTAATGCTGTTATGTAACTAAAAACTATTATATACCTTAAAACTATTATATTATTTAAAACTATAAAAAATACCCTCATACCGTTATACTGTTATATTACTTAAAACTATTATATAACTTAATACTGTTGCACAACTTAAAACTATTATATACCTTAATACTATTATACACCTACGTACTGTTATGAAACTTAAAACTATTATATACCTTAATACTGTTTTATAACTTAATACTATTATATACCTCAATACTATTATATAACTTTAAACTATGATATACCTTAATGCGCTAATATGCCTTAATACTGTAACATACCTTAAAACTATTATATACCTGAATCCTATTATATAACTTTAAACTATTAAATACCTTAATTATATTATATACCTAATGCTGTTATATAACTGGAAACCATTATAGACCTTAAAACAATTATGTACCTGAATACTATTATATCACTATTATATCCCTTAACACTATGAAATAACTTAAAACTACGATATACCTTAATGCTATTATGTACCTTAATACTGTTAAATAACTTTAAACTATTATATCCCTGAATACTATAATATATAACTTAAACTGTTAAATACCTTAATTCTGTTATATACCTTAATGCTTTTATGGAACTCAAAACTATTATATACCTTAAAACTACTATATACCTGAATACTAAAATATACTTTCATCCTATTATATACTTTAACACCATTATATACCTTAATTATATTGTATATCTTTATACTGTTGTATAACTTAAAACGATTATCTACCTTAATACTGTTATACTGTTATATAACTTAAAACTATTATATAACTTAATACTGTTCTACAACTTAAAACTATAATATACCTTAATTTTATTTTTTACCTGAATGCTGTTATGTAACTTAAAACTATTATATACCTGAATACGATTATATAACTTTAAACTATTAAATACCTTAATTCTATATTATACCTTCATACTATAATAGACAACTTAAAACTATTAAATATCTTCATTTTATTATTTACCTTAATGCTGTTATGTAACTTAAAACTATTATATACCTGCATACTAATATATACTTTCACACTATGATATACCTTAATACCATTGTATACCTTAATTCTATTGTATATCTTTATACTGTTATATAACTTTAAACTATTATATACCTTAATACGATTATATACCTTAATACTGTTACATAACTTAAAACTATTATATTCCTGAATACGATTCTATCACTTTAAACTATTAAATACCTTAATACTATCATAAACTTTAATACCAATATATAACTTGAAACTATTGTATACCTTAAAACTATTATATACCTTTATGCTATTAAATACCTTAATACTATTTTTTGTTAATGAAAAACTATGAAACACTTTAATACTGTTATATAACTTAAAACTATTTTACACCTCAATAATATTATATACCTTTATACTGTTATATAACTTAAAACTATTATATACCTCAACACTATTATATAACTTAAAACTATTATATATGTGAATACTATGATATACCTTAATACTGTGATATAACTTAAAACTGTAATATACCTTAATACAATTATATACCTTCATACTGTTATATAACTTAAAACTATTATATACCTGAATAATATTACATAACTTAAAACTATTATATACCTGAATACTATTATGTACATTAATACTGTTATATAACTGAACACTAATATACCAGAATAATGTTATATAACTGAAAAGTATTATCTACCTTATTACTCTTATATAACTGAAAGCTATTTTATACCTCAGTACTATTATATACCTTAATACTATTACATAACTTAAAACGATTATATACCTTAATACTATTATATACCTGAATACTATTATATACCTTAATACTGTTCTATAACTTTAAAATATTATATACCTGAATACTATTGTATAACTTAAAATCATTAAATACTTTAATACGATTGTACACCTTAATACTGTTATATAACTTAAAACTATTATAAACCTTAATACTGTTGTATAACTTAAAGCTATTGTATTCCTTAGTACTATCACATACTTTCATACTATTACATAACTTAATACTGTTATATAACTTAAAACTATTATATACCTTAAAACGATGATATATTTACAAGGAAATCTAATTTATCTACACACCATACCATACCACCAATTTAAAACCACCATACTAATTTATCTAAACAAGATCCAAGGAAGAAAATGCAAAAAAATGGTTTCAATTAATGAAATAATTTTTTTGTTTGTTTGTTTTTTTGTTGTTTTTTTTGTTTTGATTATTTGTTTTTGTAGTTGTTTTTTTTATTCTTATTCTTCCTCCCCTCAGGGTAGGGGGCATGAGCTTGGTTAAAAGCATACAACATCAACCACGCAACCCCCCTTGACAAGACCCCAACCAACAGGACTCTGTACACATGCACACAATCACCCATCAATGCTCAAACGACCGAAAAGTCTTATCAATATCCCCGTACCCCTCTACCTCCATAACTTCCAGGTGCCAATCTAATTCAAATTTAACCTTATCTACTTTTTCTGCTGCCACTACCATTCCAGCAAGGCCATTCCATACATTAACTACAATCTGAGTAAAAATCCCCTGCCTTGCTACCGTCTTAACTCTCCTCTTCTTTAGTCTCAGGCTATGGCCCCTGGTCCTATCACTGTCTAATCTGTTGAATAATTCATCTGCACTCATGTTATCTATCCCTTTCATTACCTTAAACATCTCCATCATATCTCCTCGTAACCGCCTCCTTTCTAGTGAATAAAGCCCTTTCTCCTTCAGCCGCTCCTCATAGCTGAGTCTAGCTAGGCCCGGGATCAATCTAGTAACCCTGCGCTGAACCCTGTATATGGCATCTATGCCCTTCCGGAACTGTGGAGACCAGAACTGCACAATATTCCAGATGTGGCCTCACTAAATTCCTGTACAATGTTAGCACCACCTCTTTTGATTTATAAATGACCCCCCTCCGAATATAACCTAAAACCCTATTTGCTTTACCTATAGCTGCTTGGCATTGTGCTGCCTGCTTCGGCCAAAGTCACATTTGCTCTTTGGCGAGGATACGGCGGCCGTATGCCCTCTGAATTGACAGAAATGTGCGGCAGCCGCAGAGTTTCTGCAGTGGCCTCAGGGTGGCCCTATGCCGTTTGGCTATATTTAACAGGCTGTAGGGGTCGCCGTGGAATTATAGCTCGGAGTTATAACTTTTTTCATTTCTACGTTCGCCATAGCAATTCAACAAGCCGAAACAAAAGAACTGGTAAAAAAAAAGAAAGAAAGAAAAAAAGAACCCACTCGTTACTGCCCATCTGGCTGCACGTTCACCTTAGGGCCCCCCTGCGGGCACCTTGCGTCTGCCTTGAAAATTCTATGGCCGCCGCAGGAACGCCCTAAGGTCACCGTGTACATCAAATCAAAGACCGTATGGCACCCCCACGTTTTCGGACTCCACAATTTATAAATACGCCGTGCGGCTCCCCGAAAAATAAAAACATATGTGACTGCTACATTGTGTGACCGTGGAAATACTGCGGCCGCCGTTTAATTGCTAGTAGCCGTATATTTTGTAGACCCCACGCCGCCGTGGGAAATGTGACTCAGGCCTTACATCCCGTATCTCTTACCACTCCCAGATCCTTCTCCTGTGTGACATGCTCCAAAATTACCCTTTGCATCCTGTAATCTCTATTTTCATTCTTATTTCCCATCCACAACACCTTACACTTGCTCAGGTTAAATTACATCTTCCAATCTTTTGCCTAATCTATGCAATTATCAATACTTTCCTGAATCTGATCATTACCTCTCTGCTATCCACCTCACCTCGAAGCTTTGTGTCATCTGCAAATTGGGAAAACTTACTCTTTACCCCATTATCCAAATCATTGATGTAAATAATGAATAGTAATGGTCCAAGTACTGATCCCTGAGGTACCTCACTGTTTACATCCTCCCAGCAAGACATCCTTCCACTCTTTGCCACTCTTTGTTTCCTACCACGAAGCCAGTTTGCAATCCAATTAGCTTCCTGACCAGCCACTCCACAAGCCCTCACTTTGGCTCACAACCTCCGATGTAGTACCTTATCAAATGCCTTCTTAAAGTCTAGATATACTATTTCCACTGCCTATCCATCATCCACCCAATCAGACACTGCCTCATAGAACTCCAAAAGATTTGTTAAACAGGAACTACCTTTGGAAAACCGATGATGACGACCTTTAATTAGTTTGTACTTTTTAAATGGTTCCTCATCTGGTCCTTAATTAATGTCGCCAACACCTTCCCCACAACTGAAGTCAAACTAACAGGTCTATAGTTTCCCAATTCTTCTCTGGATCCTTTATAAATAATGGTGTCACATTTGCTACTCTCCAATCCTCGGGTACCTGTCCTCACTCCAGTGAAATATTGAAAATATCTGTTAACATCTCGCTTACCTGCTCAGCCACCTCCAACAATATTCTCGGGTGCATATTATCTGGACCCAGATCCTTATCTTCTTTTAGATTACCTAGCTGTTCCTTTACTTCCTCCACTCCAACCTGGATCTTCTGTAAAAGCCCTTCCTCACCTCCTTGATAGATACTCTCAGCTATTGGCAATTCTCCTGACTGTTCTTGTGTAAATGTTGAAGAAAAATGCCTGTTTAATAAGCCTGCCATCTCACTTTCATCACTAACCACTCTCCCGGTGCTATTCCTCAACGGGCCCACACTGGTCCTCACCTGTTCTTTTCCCTTGATGTACTTAAAGAAAGCTTTGCTATTATGTTTAATATTCTTAGCCATGTCCTTCTCAAGCTCTCTTTTGACTTGCCGAGTTATTTTCTTCACTTGCCTCTGTTTATTTCGATAGTGATATAAATCTAACTCCAGTCCTGTTATTTTATACCAAATAAATGCCTTCTGCTTCTCCTTAATGGCATTCCTCATCTCACTGCTCAACCACCCTGGTCTCCTCCTGCTTCTAGTTTTACACCTCATTGGAATATACTTACTCGGCACTCTACACATTTGGTCCTTAAAGTTTTCCCATTTCTCTGATGCTGATTGTACTGTTGTTGGAATCTCCCAATCTATATCACCCAATTCTCTCATCATACCCTCAAAGTTTGCCTTCCTGAAATCTAACAACCTAACTCTACTATCCTGAACTCTAACCCGAAACAGAATCTTTGCACACACAATGTTATGGTCACTTGCTCCTAAATGCTCACCAACCTCCACCTCCTCCACCATATTGGGATATTTAATTAAAAGGAGGTCTAACACTGCACTCCCCCTCGTGGGCTTATCTACAAACTGGGTTAAAAAGCAATCCTGGACTAAAACTAGGAAATCCTCTTCTGTTCTGCCCTTCCCCTGTTCCTCCACCCAATCTATCCCTGACAAATTAAAATCCTCCATAATCAATACCCTTCCCTTACCACATGTCCTTTTGAATTCTTCATGTACTCCTTCCTCTTCTTCCTTCACACCTGGAGTCCAATAAAAACATCCGACCAGTATCTTACTGTTTTTACAATCTCTAATCTCTACCCATACAGAATCCTCAACATTTATTCCTTCTTTATTGTCACCCCTTTCTCGAGATACAATGCTGTCCTTTACCCAGATTACTACACCTCCTCCTATTCTCTCCTTCTTAACACACCGATACACCTTGAAGCCTTCCAATCCTGTCCTCCAGTTACTCTCCTCCTTAAACCATGTCTCACTCAATGCAACTATATCGTACTCCTCGTTATCCACTTTGGCTTCAAGCTCTTCCATCTTATTATTTAAACTTCTGGCATTGGTATAGATTATGTTTAACTTTTCTTTTCTTGAAATTATATTGTTGTGGTTACCAGATTCGCAAACCACCATTCAGGTCCCTTAGGTGAGGTATCTCGGTAAGTGCATGTGTAGTTAGGCCCAAACCCGTTGTCTAGTGGGAATACATGTCATTTATACGTGCTGCGACTCTTTAGGATAGCCGTTTTTCTTTTACTATCTTTATTTTGGACCAACCGCCATGATCACAACCACAACATCAACCACCGACCACAACCACCGCTTCACCACAACCGCCACGACCTTCACGCACACCTCACAACCGTAGCATCGCCACCGTTCTTGCCCCGCTGTGGGTACCGGTGTTGGACTCATGCAGGACGCGCGTCGAACAGCGTGTACAAAACCACGGATTTTCTGCTTCAAAAACGGATCGAAAACGACACACGCCCACTTTTTGCCGTCCAATCGGTGAGCGAGGGGCGAATTGGCCCCGCCCCCAGGGCGATCGATATATGCAAATTTGTGGATCAAAAAGCCTTCACGCCCACTTTTTCTCGGGCCAATGGGGAGCGAGTTGAAAGGTCAAAGGGAGGGGGTCAAAGGCGAAGTTACGGGGGGATAAAAAGGACGGTGTTCGTCAGTCAAAGGAGTCGTAAAAGTCGGAACGAGGGAGTCAGCAGAACGAGAACGAGGGGTCGGAGAGTCGCAAAGGAGTCAGGAGAGAGTCAGCAGAACGGGAACGAGAAAGAGTCAGCAGAACGGAGGCGAAGGAGTCGGAACGAGGCGAAGGAGTCGGAACAGAGAGTCAAGACTTCGCGGGCGGTGGAGCTGCTCGTCGTGTGCGTTGAAGTCGGAACGGAGGGGACGAGCTGTGGAGAGGCGGCGACACCGGACGAGGGGGTGCTCGCGTCGTGCAAGGAGCTGCGCGCCCGAGGGAGGCCGGCAGCGCGACCTGGCCGAGGTGGAGACGCTCGTCGCACATAATAAAGATCCTCTATACCCCGAGCATCAGCAACCCCCTCCTGTTTCCCCCCGCGCTGAGATAGTGCGACCAAGGGGGCCCCGTTCCCACCCCCAGCCAGGCACTGTCCACGAGGCCCGCGGGTTGCGGGGCCATCGCCGCTCCGCGTCTCATCACCAGACGGGTAGGCCCGACCCGGTCTCGGCCCCAGGCCTACCTCATTCTTGGGGGATTTCTTTTCCTTGGTTTTGGGTATGTGTTGTCGGCGCCGTCTGTGAAGTAGAATTGTATAAGTGTTGCCGTGTGCTCGGTAGTCGGTATTAGCTCTGCACTGTGTTTTCACTTTTATGTTTGCTTTTTGTGTAAATGGAATTGTGTTTTCTTTTTTTTGTGTGTGCATTTGGTGGAATTGTATTTGTGTGCTTCCCGTGTGCCGAGAATAAATGTGCTTTATTGTTGAACTGTTTCCCGCTTCGCTTCGTCTTTTCCTCCATTGAATCCCCATCTTGCTTCACGTAAAGGGTTGGTAGTGGGCTGAATACGCCCGATAATGAATCGAACCGTCGAGGTCGACGATAACACCGCTCGGTTATTCTGATAGTACGGAACGGGTCGCTTAAGTGGCCCGTGTCCGAAGTCGACCTGCGGCGAGGTGCGATCGCCCGGTCTACCCTCCGCGTGGGTACTTAGGTAGTTCGAATTTGGCGAGCAACCCTATCCCACGCGGGGGCTGATTGGCTCGATCGCGGTGAGACCGAAAGGTCCACCCGTGACTGGTTCCCGGCGTTAGTCCGAGAGGGTCACGACTGGATTGTCCGTCCGGTGGGCGACGTGCCGCGATTCGAGTTACGTGGCGGTCGCACGCCGGCGGGCGCGAATCCGCAACAATATTTTCCTGCCAGGCCTAAGCCATCACAAATCCATCATCCGTTCCTTCCTTAACAGTTTCCCCACTTTTCACTGACCTATAAAAGCCTGAATAACTTCTTCAATTCCCACTGCAAACCTTGCTGCCCCCTTTCTATTTAACATACGGCCATCATTCCGGAAACACTCCCTTTGTCCCATCAATGATTGCCACTGCTTCTTAAATGTAAAACCTTCCTCCCTTCACCATTCTTCCAGCCATTGGTTGACGTCTATTGCTCTTCTCATAATTTCTATATTGTTTCCTAATCTTGGGAGAATCCCAGAAAGCATGACCTCACAACCCTTTGCTTTCAGCCGCTTACCTAATATCCTGTATATACCTTTCAAAACCTCTGAGTAAACTTTCCCTACATCATTCGTACCTAGGTGTACCACAACCAACTTCTTCCTGCCATGACCTCGATACAATATCGTTTACCCTTCCTTCAATGTCCCTCTCTCCCGCTCCTTCAAAACGACACTGAATTCTATGTCTACGATCCTTCCTGCAGCATGAAGAATCTACATATTTAATTGTCTCATCACCCACAAAACTGTCTCCCATACCTCATATCTACCAATTAATATTTCGGCACCTACACCACTGCCTGCACCCGCTGCACCTACACCTCTGCCTGCACCCACTGCAACTCAACCAATGCCTGCACCCACTGCAACTCCACCAATGCCTGCACCTGCTGTACCTGCACCACTGCCTGCACAAGCTGCACATCCACCACTGCCTGCACCCACTGCACCTTAATACTATGATATACTTTAATACTATTATATACCTTAATACTGTTGGATACTTTTATACTAGTATACCTTAACACAATTATATACTTGAATACCATTACATTATAATGATAAACACAAGACAGTTCCTTCAGAAAGGGGAATTTTTTTTGGCAGAGATGTTTGGATGTGAGATAAGTCCCCTGTTATGAACCTTGATTCTCTTCCTAGAAGTACAAATTGAACTTGTTACAAAGCAAACAAAAAAAACCACAGCCCTGTTCACCAATTACAGTGAAATCCCCTCTCCCCTTTGGCAGGAGTTTATCGTCGGTCGTGTGTGCAAGGAACGGACGTGGATTTACCACGAGCTGAAGCATTTTAAAGCGACATTGTTTGTCGCATGCCAAGAGGAGACTTCCTCTTGCACTCCAGCAAAGGAAAAGCTTCACAAACTGCGACAGAGTGGATGGCTTGATCGGGTGTGTACTGATTCTATCTTGTGGTGTGTCACGATTGCATCTCTCATACATATATTCAACAGTCTCTTCATCTAACTGACTCCAATTTCTCCTACTGAAGGAAAGTTTACAAGGCTAAAAAGATTGTACAGGATTCACATTTACAGTAGATGTGATAAATAATGCAGTTCGTAGAGGGGAGATATTTAGGATAGCAAAGCAAATGATCAGTCAAAATAAGGATCTCATAGAACAATGTGTGAAGGATGATATGGGAAATGTACCGGTTGACCATGAGGGGATTAGAAATGCTTGGAGGAGTTACGATGAGTACCTGATGAATGAGGAGTTCCCTTGGAACAGGGATATTCTGGAGGCAGTAGAGCCAGTACAGGGCCCGCCATCGATGAGATAAAGAATGAATGGGTGAAGAAAGCCATCGATTAAATGAAGAATGGTAAAGCAGCGAGCAGCACTGGTACTGTCGCAGAGATTCTGAAGGCATCTGGTGATATTGGAGTGAATTTAATCACTACATTGATAAATGTAATTACAAGGGAGATCTATCCCAGATGACTGGTTGAAGACTGTAATGATGAATATTTATAAAGGGAAGGGGGATGCCTTAGTTCAGAGCAACTATAGGGGTCTGAAGTTGCTGGACCATGGAATGAAAGTGGTAGAGAGAGTCATGGATAAATTGATGAGACAGTGTGTTAATGGACATGAAATGCAATTTGGTTTCATGCCAGGAATGGACACGATAGATGCAATCTTTATAGTTGGGCAATTACATGAAAAATATCTGGGGAAGAATAAACAACTGTACTTTATATTAGTGGATTTGGAAGTGTTCGATAGGGTGCCTCAGGAAGTGGTGTAATAAGTCCATGAGAAAGTTACGTGTGGAGGATTGGTTAGCTGGGGTAGTCGTGATGATGTATGATGGCCCAAAAACCTCTGTGAGGGTAAATGGAGTGCAGATTGAGAATTTTGAAGTGAAAGTTGTTGTACATCAGGGTTCAGTCTGGAGCCCAATGCTGTTCGGTATGGTTCTTGAGGCTAGATCACAGGAATTTAGAGGAGGCTCACCTTGGGAACTCTTGCATACTGATGACCAAGTGCTGATAGCCAACAGTGTGGAAGAGGTAATGGGTAAACATACAGTATGGAAGGAAGGTATGGAGGCCAGAGCACTGGAAGTGAATACAGGGAAAACGAAAGTCCTTGTTCGTGGTGCGGGAAAAGGAAGTGTTGGAAAAAGAGTGAGGTGGCCCTGTGCTGTCTGCAGAAAAGGTGTAGGTAGCAATTCAATATTGTGTAAATCCTGCAACTGCTGGGTGTACAGGAGGTGTAGTGGCATCATCAGGGCTAGACTGCAGGTGGTACCTCACTTATAATGTGCTGTTTGCGCAGGTAAACAAGTGACTTCAGCGAAAGCGGAATGGTTAGTTTATGGGGATATATCCCTGGAATGTGAACATAAATTCTGTTGCCTTGGTGATATGATTAGTGCAGGTGGTGGTGTGGAGGCAGCAGTGATTGCAAGAATTAGAAGTGGCTGGAGGAAGTTTAGGGAGTTGTTACCCCGATTGACATCGAAAGGGACCTCTCTCCGATTAAAGGGAAAACTTGATGCAGCTTGCATTAGAAGCGTGATGTTGTGTGGTTGAGATGGTTCAGACATGTGAAGAGGTTGGGGGTAAAGAAGTGTATACATATTAATGTGAATAGAAGGAGAGCGAGAGGCTGTCAGTAGAAAACATGGGATGTATTGCTGAGAGATGATCTTCGAGTTAAAGGCCGGACAAGAGGGCCAGCAAGGGATCGCGCAGCCTGGAAAGCAGCCGTTAGGTGAACCATGGCTTACACATGGCCATAAAACGATGATGATGATGATGATGACGATGATGATGATGATGATGATGATGATGATGATGATGATGCCCGCCAGCATCTTCTAACTTGTTGTGCACATATGCTTCTATATCATTCCTTGCCTTATCCACAGCTCTCCTTCGCTGCCTTCTTATTTTACCCATACAAGTGCAACACCTCATACATCCGATTGTCCACCTCCATCATTGATCTTTTTTATCCTCTTCCAAACCTCTTCCTTCTCACCGACTACCTTTGCTACTTCCTCCGTCCACCATACCTGGTTTCTATTCCTTGACGATGTATGCTTTCCTGATGTTCTTCCACACAAAACCTCTGCAATTTCCCTGAATGCCTCTGTGTACTTTTTCTACTTCTCTTCCAAACCTTCTCCTTCTTCACCAACATCCTCATATTTGGCCTTCACCCTCTCCTTGTACTCCACAGTGACGTTGTCCCTGCACTTCCCCCACTTTATCATTTTCAAACCCCTGCTCCTAACTTCCTTGATCCTCAACAACATCAAATATCAGAATAAAACCTCAAAATGTAAACAGCTGCTGGGGAAACAACGGCGCACAGCTTGCCTGGAGTTCACCCCGGCGTCGCTCTTTCTGGTCGGACGACTGAAGCTGATTTCCTTCCACTTGGCTACTCTTGCTCTCTGTGACCTCTCTAGTCCCCAACTTGACCTCTGCTGCCTTGAATCCACTCTGCCTCTATCTGTCTGTGGCATGGTCTTTTATAGGCAGTTTACACCCTCAGGTTAATTTTACTAGTCCTGACTATCTTTTGATGTTTTCTCACCACAAGGCTTTCGTCAAAGGATGTCCCATGGAATGGAGATTGGATGTGTATCTCCTTCACCCACAATAGGGTGCTGCAGAGTCAGGCACTATTGGCATATGTTATTTTTCAAGGAGAGATGCTGAACAATATTAATTGCTCCATGGCATCCAGCTGCACAGTTATGATACAGGCACTCCTGAAACAATGGATTGATATCTGTGTCATTACCGGACAGTCCTTTCCCTAGCACTAAGCACAGCAACATACATGAGACATAAAGGCATAACGACAAGAAGGGGCTAAGGAAAAACAATAGGACATAACAAATAGACGCATCATAGCACAGAAAGAGTAATTGCAAGAAAAGGGAAGGAACATGGTCTCAGTAGATTTTGTATTGGTGTTGGAGAAAAGGGAGAGACCATGAAGTGGCGGTGGGCAACAAAAAATAAATCCTGCAGTGAAGACCTCGGTCTTGACTAATTGATGGAGGTCACTGAAACAATTTCAATTTGCTGCCTCCCTCTCATTGGGGACTGATGATACCAAAGACCATGCCGAATATCTAAGAATAACATCTAAGAATAACAACTTAGATGGGAGCGAAGATCGCGACGAGGGTGGCAGCTTTGGTGAGACAGAGGACCGTGAACGTGGCCCACAGTGTCACACCGTTCGACATGCATTTGCCACACGGCCTAAGAGATTATGAGCAGTGGTGGCAGACCACACACACACACACACACACACACACACACACACACACACACACACACACACACACACACACACACACACACACACACACACAATGGAACGCCACATTGATATTGCAACACTCGGAAGGAAACATCCAAATACAAGGAGTGAAGATACGTCGCAGAATCTTCCAGGGTGATAGCCTTTTGCCCCTCCTGTTTTGCCTGGTCCTGGTCCCACTGAGCAATCTCATGAATGAACAAGGACATGGATACACCCGAACATCCAATAAGAAAACTTCCAAAGAGACAGGAAAGGTGACACATCTACTGCACATGGATGATCTAAAACTCTTTGCACCAAACCATAAAAAATTGGTCGAACAATTGAAATTAGTCAATGCAGGCGAGACAGCTTAGAGCAAGCATGCATACCTCCCCGCTCTTCTGCCGTGATGTGGTGATTCATTGCTTTGTAACAACTGAAAACATTTTTAGATCCTCTTGGAGGATCTCGAAGTCTTACTCATGTTGTTGTTCTTGTGGATTTTTTTGTTTCACAGCCTTCAGTTTTCATCAAAACTTCCTGAAACTTGGCGTATATATGTAAAAAATACCCTGCACAGACAGTAACCATCTCCAACTTGAAAATTCCTCCAAGAAAAAAAGTTATGACGTCAAAATATCTCAGCTAATGGAAATTGCCTAAAAAAATATCTCTGAAACAAGACAAGCTTTTTGAATTCTGTTTGCGGGAATCGAACAGGGCATTAGCAGAGATGAATTACCGCATATATGATACATCACTATGACGTCATATCAATTTTTATGGCGTCATTCCTATTTTTTGGCATTTTTTGTTTTTTGTTTCATTTGTTTCACAGCCTACATTTTTCATCAAAACTTCCTGAAACTTGGCATATATATATATATATATATATATATATATATATATATATATATATATATATATATATATATATATATATATATATATATATATATATATATATATATATATATATATATATATGTAAAAATACCCTGCGCAGACAGTAACCATCTCCGATTTTGAAAATTCCTCCAAGAAAAAAAGTTATGACATCAAAATATCTCCACTAATGGAAATCGCCTAAAAATTATCTCCGAAACTAGGCAAGCTTTTTGAATTCTGTTCCCAGGAATCGAACAGGGCATTAGCAGAGATGAATTACCGCACATATGATACATCACTATGATGTCATATCAATTTTTATGATGTCATTCTTCTTTTTTTTACATTTTTTGTTTCACAGCCCAGAGTTTTCATCGGATCTTAGTGAAACTTGCCACGTATATGCAGAAAGCCCATGCGCAGGCAGTAACCATCTCTGATTTTGGAAATTCGTCCAAGACAAAAAGTTGACGTCATAATATCGCCGCTAATGAAAATCGCCGATACCATTATCTCCAAAACTAGGCAAGCTGTTTCAATTTTGTTTGCGGGAATCAAGCCGGGCATTAGCACAGATAATTTATCGCAAACCTGATACATCACAATGACGTTGATGTGGAATTTTTAAACCCACCTTGTTGTGATCGTTGTCCTCTTGAAGGATTCTAACTAGCGAGATTGTGGAGACCTATTTGACTTCAGGCAGAGTTTAACGTTTGTCCGATTTGGTTATAAAATCCTACAAAATACCCTATCGACACTGATAAAACTGATGTGCTCACAAGTCCTTCCTTGTGAAACAATTTATTTTCTAATTATCCACCATACACTTCTCACCCTCATACAATGAACTTAAGAATCCCCATTGATTGCAATATTTTTGGTTCTATTTCATTTATTCTTACTTTAGTTAACAGTTAGACCAACCCGATTCAATTCACTTCCACATTACATCAGAGAGTTTTATTCTAACTTGGTACTTGGTCAGTTCCAAGGAGCACAAGCCACTGAGATTCTAATACTTTCTCAGGTACTTGCACTGAAACAATTTTACATTTCAAAGCATTTTATACTTTCATGAGAGAGTGGTGGGGGCTATTCAACCCAGACTGCAGACATGTCCTTTCGATGAAAAGCCACTTCGTACATTTCTAAGCAAAGGTTCGTTTGTTTATCAGCTCGGTCACTCTGCTCCAGAACAACACATTTCTTAACATTTAGGGCAAAAGTCTTTTGGCCAGAAATGACAGCCAATTCAACTTGTAGCATAACAGTTGCATTTCTAAAACTCCATTTGTTACAATTTAGAATACATTAATGTAAATTTTCCCCCCACAACGTCATATTTGTTTTTATGACGTCATCATTAAGAGGACGAGGATCTTAGCTCATTTGAGCTTGTTTTACTCATTGTTAGCATCTGGCGATATATTGATATACCGGTATAATTTTTCATATCGATGCACCGGAATGAGAATTCCAAATAGACCGGTATACCGAAAAAAATCTGTTTGAAAAATCAAAACAGTATATCATCAACAAAGCGAAGAAAGATTTTTACAATCTTTGAATATCGTCCATGATTTAAAAAGCATTGATGCACTCGGCATCTCAGCTACACCTGTAAGAGTGGAATGTATGGAAGGGAGTACTGGAGGTTTTAACTTTTAACCATCAGCATCCGAGCACCGTACAAGCAATTGCGTTTGTCTTTGCCCTCGTGGCAGTTTTTAAAGCAATTGCCAATCGGTTATTTATATGAATCGGGTGTGCTTTGGAAAGCTTGTGCCGATTACCGACATGGTGATCCACGATAGCCATACCGGTACGATATCGATACCGGTATAAAGCGATCCGCGAGTCATACCGGTACAATAGTGATACCAGTATGAAGCGATACCGATATAGACATACCGGAATGGTGATCCGCGAAAGTCATGCTGACATGGCGATCCGCGATAGTGATGGATACCGGCCTGTGTCAATTACCACTACTGATCTCGCTTTTAGACAAAATCATTTTTTATACAAGTTGAACTTGGAAGTACAAAAACTGTTCTTATCATGGGAGGGGGGGGGGAAGCTCCATGTGGGAATACCTTGAAAAATTACAGTGTCAGCGATGTGTACATCATACATGAATACATAATGGGCCATTGCATATTTTTGGAACCTGCGTAAATAAATTATTTATTTATTTTTTAATACCGATATACCTTTATATACCGGTATGAGCCACCGGTACATCGATATCGGAAATAATCGATACCTATGGCGTCTACTCGTAATCACCAAATTTATTTTGCCTTCCACACTCCAGAGATGTCCCCATGGAGAACCGCATTATGGTATCTCCATGGAAGCTTGAAGAGTGCTCCAAGCCAGCAGTCCAACGGAAGCGGTTGAAGAAACTTTCAAAAACAAAACCTTTAATTTTTTTTGCATGTATCTATGTCGACATGATGGGTCGTACAATAAAGAAGATCGTACAAAAGGAGAAACATCAAAACAAAATTGCATATTTTCAGCGAGCAAACCACCGCCTGAGTGATCGCACGACAGCACGGGGCCAAATGCAGGTGAGTAGGGCCTGAACTTTGTTTAGGTCGATCGATATATTCAGTGACAGTACAAATGTTGTAGATCACTCGCCAAGTGGCTCGCCAATTGCCTATCGGTCATGTAAACACCAGGCACCCAGAGATGCCCGGAATGTCAAGCAATGTCCAAATTGGACAAATGAACACTTTTTGCTTTTTCAGCAGTCAGAACTGCTGCTGAGGTAAATTAAGAAGTTTACATTGTGAAATTTCGCTCAGATGAGGAGATTCTGGAGGTTATGGCATGTGCGGAAATGAAATAGAAGCCACCAACATGGTATCTCCGGGTGTTTATAAGCTTTGCAATGTATCCAACGATTTGTAGGAATGCTGATCAGGCATTCGATGATACAAGTGAGGAAAGTGAAAAAGAAAACCTTCATCGTTAACGAAACCATTGTGACCTGTTCCGAGTCAAGGCATTGTTGAGCAGGTCAAAAAAATGGCGAATTGAGACCCCAGCGAGGTGAGCAAGGAAGAGCCTTGATAAAGGATAATTAAATAAAGCCATCAATTATCTTAAAAAGGAGTGTTTTTATTAACCCAAACACCAAATTTTCACTCATACACTACGGTGGAGTTCCCTTAGTATACATGCAAAGTTTCAGGCTGCGAGGTTTCATGGTTTTGGAGTTATGGAGGAGACACACGGAGACACACTGAGACACACACACACACACACACACACACACACACACACACACACACACACACACACACACACACACACACACGCACGCATCTCCCCATCAGTTTACATTTGTTCCTGTTCCCATTTCCTTGTTTTGCAGCAGTTCCAGTGGCTTCAATGTTTGCTGCACAGAGCGGATTTTTTCCAGGAGAAAAGATTTGATTTTGGTAGTGCAGGAGAAGGAGGTGGTGTTGGCTGGTGAATGTGAGATGGTCATGCTTTGATCTATAATCAGGGAAGATAACAGTTGGAGAATGTTCATCAAAATTATCTCCGGTTCCGGGTTTGGAGCGTCGAGAGGTCTCTTTAGGAGCTCTCTGCTGACGATCTCAAAGATGAGTTTCCGGTCGAGATTTGTCCCATTTTAACTGTTTATTTTTCTCACCTACATGTTACTGTGTGCTCCTAGTTCGGTTTTGTTTCAAAAATCGTGCTATTTTGTGAGTTTTTGGTGACGTTGTCTTACCGGGTGTTTGAGGCTTCGGCTGAGGCCTACCAGTTACCCTCGGTGTACGATCGTTTTATTTGTTTTTTCTCCCCATTACCTTCAATTTCTATCTTCCCCACTTTCCTAACGTCCCCCATTTCTCCCAACTAATCTCTCTATTTCTTATCTTAAATAAATAAATAAAAACTGCCACCTTTCTCCTGAATCTGCTTCTTCTTCTTCTTCTTCATCGACTCTTCTTCTTCCTCTTATTCTTCCTCCTCCTCCTCTTCTTCTTCCTCGATTTTTTTTTTTCTGCAACACTTCCATGACCAAATCTATTGAAAACTCTTTCAAACATCAATAATAATAATAATAATAATAATAATAATAACAAAAACGATATCTTATAATGCTTCATCTTCCTCTCTCACACATGTGGTACTCTTTACTGTTTCATAATGCACTACTCTTCTGCTATTTTAACAGACTGCTCTCATTTCGTCCTCTCCTTCATTCCTTGCCTAAAAAATAAAACTGTTACAGCGTTTCTTCTCTCCATTCTCTGAATTCGCCTTTATTGCATCCATCAAGAATTGTGTTAAATCGCATCTCTGACCTAAAACTTTTAAAACCCCCAGTTTGCTTTGAATGTTCGCTTTCCATCAACCATTCTTTTTTTCCAACTACAGTGCCAACTCACCCCTCTCACCCCTCACTCTCACTCTCAAAGCAACCATCCTACTCTTCTCCCTCCAAGCCTCCCTCTCACCTCTCTCAAAAATTCCCCCTCACCTTTGTCCCACCTTTCATCCCCCTCACTCAACCTTCTCAAAGTTGCCCCCCCCTCCCATCCACAAAGCTCCCTCCTTCCACTGCCCTCTCGCCTCCATCTCTTCACTCCACCTACACAAATCCTCAACTGCCTTCTTCACCCTATCTTGTCCCACTGCTCCCCCAGCACCACAGAGCCTTTTCTCCTCCTCATCCATCCCCCTCCCCTAGCTATTCTGCAATCCCCCACACTCTTTCAACAACCCACGTTACCTCCCCTACTCGTCCCTTGTCCTACATTCCCCCCGCCCCATCCACTGCACCCAAAGCCTCCTCCCCTACCTCTTCATTAAAAGTGTGGAACTCAAATATCCGGGGCCTTCGCTCAAACCTTTCAGATCTTCCCATACAAGTTGCCACTGACAAACCAGACATAATCTGCCTAACAGAAACTTTCGTCCCCCAAGACATGTCTGACTCCCAAGTATCTCTCCCTGGTTACTCGCTCCTCCAGTATGACAGATCTGAGCCTCGTCCTGGTGGAGGAGTTTCTCTCTTCATCAAAGACTCTATTCCTCACTCTCCATGCACTGCCCTCACTCCCCCACACACCCAGGAATACCTCTGGCTACGGCTTCCCCTCCACTCCCACCTCATGTTTATATGTTCACTGTACCGTCCACCTAACAGTGATGACTCCATCTACACCTCACTATCTGAAAACATGGACCATCTTCTATCTTCTCATCCAAACTCTCTCTTCCTCTAATGTGGCGACTTCAATTGTCATCATGTCAGTTGGCTAGGTGTGGGTACCTCTCTCACCTGTCATGGCACCTCACCAAAAGCTTTCTGCGACTCATTGGGACTGACTCAATCGGTCAACTTCCCGACCCGGATCTCAACCAATGCTACTCCTTCTCTTCTGGATCTGATTTTGACAAATTTCTCTGACAATATCTGCTGCTCTTCCTCCGCTCCAATCGGTTCTTCTGACCTCGTCCTTGTCAAAGTGGACATCTCTGGCTGTTATCAGAGAACCACCTCACCGCCATCGAGTCTGGCATTTCACTCAAGCCGACTGGCAGGGTCTCCAAGCAGCCATCAAACTTATAAACTGGTCTCCTATCTCTTTCTCCAACATCAACTCATCCTGGGAATTCTTTAAAAGAAAGTTGCTCTCCCTCATGCACAGATTTATCCCCTCTCGCCTTCAGTTGTCCTACCCTTCCTCCCGCCCTTAGTTCACTGAAGCTTGTGGTGAGGCAGTTGTCCTGAAACAACTTGCCTTTGCCTCATGTAAAGCAAACCCAACTGAGGGTAATCTCAGTTCCTTCCATAAAGCTCGGAACAAGTGTGTATCTACCCTCAGGAGAGCCAGAAAACAACATCTTTCTAATCTCAAGTCTGAACTCTCAAACCTCTCTCCCTACTCAAAATCCTGGTGGCATCTAATCAAATCTGTTTCTGGTGTATGTTCCCCCTCCATCCCCTCCCTTACCTCAAATGGCCGCACTGCTGATACCGCACATGAAAAAGCTGAATGCCTAATCTCGGTGTTTGCAGCTAAATCTTGTGGCAAAAACCCATCACTTTCTCTCCCCGCCTTACCCAGTCACACCCAACTGTCCTTGGACTCTGTGTCGTTTTCTCCTGTCAAGGTGGAGAGCTTGCTGGCAAACCTCGACTCAGATTATGCAACCGGTCCAGACGACATCAGCTCACGTGTCCTCAAAGCCTGCTCTTCTGCTCTTGCTCATCCTCTCTGTTCTACTCACCCTCTCATTTGCTCAAGGTCATCTGCCATCTGCTTGGAAATCTGCAAACATCATTGCCCTGCATAAAAAGGTGCAAAAACAGATCCCTGCAACTACAGACCAATCAGCGTTCTCCAAATCATCAGCAAGGTGATGGAATCCATCATCGCTTCAGACATTAAATCCTTCCTCTTCTCCAATGGCTTGATTTCCGATCATCAATTTGGTTTCAGACCAGGTCACTCTACCCTGGATATGCTGCTTCTGCTCTCCCAACAATGGATGGAGGTCCTCAATGCCAGACAGGAAATCCAAGCCGTATCCCTGGACATATCACTGCTTTTGACACAGTCTGGCACCCTGCCCTGCTCACCAAACTCTCTTCCCATGGGATCCAAGGCCATCTGCACTCATGGCTCGCAGATGTACTCTCCTCTCGCAGTCAAGGTGTGGCCCTAAATGGAGTTCTTTCATCCCCTCTTCCTGTCCAGGCTGGAGTTCCTCAAGGTAGCGTTCTGGGCCCTGTTCTTTTTCTGGTTTTCATCAATGATCTCTCCGACTCTCTGGAAAATCCTCTTTATCTCTTTGCTGATGACTCCACCCTCTGCCGTACCATCGGTCATCCCTCCGACCGGCAAGCAGCAGCTTCTTCGCGCACTGCAGATCTGGATAAAATCTCAAACTGGTCCAACATGTGGAACATGTCTTTCAATCCGGACAAATCTCACACTCTCACTATGTCTCTCTGAAAGGACCGTTTGGAAAACCCCCCCATCACTTTCTCAACAATCCTCTGGAAGAAGTCTTTTCTTTCAAGCTTCTGGGTCTCACTATCTGCCATGACCTTTCCTGGGAAAGCCACATTTCAAACCTCGCCTCCAAAGTCAGTCGCCGACTGGGAATCCTTCGTCGTGCAAAGTCCTTCCTCGGCCCTCCTGAGCTCCTGACCACTTACAAAGATTTTGGCTGTAGCCTGATGGAGTACTGCTCTCCCCTCTGGGCTGGTGCTCCTGCCTCCCACCTCTCTCGGCTTCACGCTGTAGAAACCAGGGCATTTCGGATCATCGGCATCTCCCGCAATGAGGCTGAGTCTTTGGGCCTCTCACTCAATCACTGCAGGTTGGTCGGTGGTCTTTCTGTCTTCTCCCGTCTCCTCTCCAGCCTTGCACCCCCCCCTGCTCTCTCTGCGATTTGTCCGCACCACATTTCCTCAGGGCGCTCAAGGTCAGCCAACAACCCCCTTCTGGTAAAACTACCAAAATCACGAATCACTGCTCACCTTCACTCTTTCATTTCTCGTTTTTTCCCACCTTTGGAGTAAACTCCCTCACTCTGTTCAATCCCACTCTTCCCTCCAGGCCTTCAAAACAGCTGTTCACAACCACCTCTTATCATCCCCAATCCAAATCCTCGATCTTTTCTACCCCAGATAATCCACCCCAAACCCACCTCCTTCAAATTCCCTGCTTTCCTTCCTGAAAGTCCCTGTAATGACAATCTTGTATTCCCCATGTTCCCTGCCCCATCCCTTTCCCTTCCCCAGATCTCCTAATCTGTTCCCCACTGTTTTGTCCCTCCCACTCCCGCCCCTCTTGTCTCATGCCCCCTTGATGTGCGTTGTGTGTTCGCTCTCACACGAGCCTCGACAAGGTATACAAAAAAAGGGAACTATCCAAATGTGGAGCAGAGCCCGAACCAGCTTGGTTGAACTGCTTTCGTGGTTGCTGCACATGTTTGCTCGATCGGTAGTTGCTCTTTCCATTTTATTGAAGCTAATTTTCTTGGACCGGATTAGTTGTGTTTTCTGTTATCTCTTCAACCCTGTGTTGGTTTTTTGTGTTTTCATCCAATTTCCCATGTTAAATAGTACCTTGTTTTGCTGTACTGATGATTTGGTTTTCATGTTGCTCAATGCCTCCTCGGATAGCCGGCGTACGAATCCTGTCTCTGTTTTGAGACCATGGTCTTCGTTCCACTTCTCCCCCCCCCTTCCCAAGTATTGTCCTTTCTACCTCTTCAACTTTATCCTATTACCCCTCCTCACTTTAAACAAATATAAATATATTTTTCACTCCAAAACACAAATTTCAATCTGTTTATAATTCATTCTGCCTGTATTTTCTAAACTTCATGATTGATCTCTTCCTTTTCTCAATATCTCCAAACAATCTTCCCTGAATGAACGCTTCTTCCTTTAAAAGCATGTTAATCCATTTCAAAAATGCTTCACCTTCCTTATTTCTGTTATGAATACTCATGTTGTTATTCATCATGATCTATTCTTCTTCTTCTTCTCCTTCTTCTCCTTCTTCTCCTCCTTCTCCTCCTTCTCCTCCTCCTCCTCCTCCTCCTTCTCCTCCTTCTCCTCCTTCTTCTTCTTCTTCTTCTTCTTCTTCACCTTCTTCTTCTTCACCTTCTTCTTCTTCACCTTCTTCTTCTTCACCTTCTTCTTCTTCTTCACCTTCTTCTTCTTCTTCACCTTCTTCTTCTTCTTCACCTTCTTCTTCTTCTTCACCTTCTTCTTCTTCTTCACCTTCTTCTTCTTCTTCACCTTCTTCTTCTTCTTTACCTTCTTCTTCTTCTTCATCTTTTTCTTCTTCTTCACCTTCTTCTTCTTCTTCACCTTCTTCTTCTTCTTTTCTTTCTTTTTCTTCTTCACCTTCTTCTTCTTCTTCACCTTCTTCTTCTTCTTCACCTTCTTTTTCTTCTTCACCTTCTTCTTCTTCTTCACCTTCTTCTTCTTCTTCACCTTCTTCTTCTTCTTCACCTTCTTCTTCTTCTTCACCTTCTTCTTCTTCTTCACCTTCTTCTTCTTCTTCACCTTCTTCTTCTTCTTCACCTTCTTCTTCTTCTTCACCTTCTTCTTCTTCTTCACCTTCTTCTTCTTCTTCACCTTCTTCTTCTTCTTCACCTTCTTCTTCTTCACCTTCTTCTTCTTCTTCACCTTCTTCTTCTTCTTCACCTTCTTCTTCTTCTTCTTCTTCTTCTTCTTCTTCTTCTTCTTCTTCTTCTTAACCTTCTTCTTCTTCTTAACCTTCTTCTTCTTCTTCACCTTCTTCTTCTTCTTCACCTTCTTCTTCTTCTTCACCTTCTTCTTCTTCTTCACCTTCTTCTTCTTCTTCACCTTCTTCTTCTTCTTCACCTTCTTCTTCTTCTTCACCTTCTTCTTCTTCTTCACCTTCTTCTTCTTCTTCACCTTCTTCACCTTCTTCTTCTTCTTCTTCACCATGATCTATTCCTCTTCTTCTTCTTCTTCACCATGATCTATTCCTCTTCTTCTTCTTCTTCACCATGATCTATTCCTCTTCTTCTTCTTCTTCACCATGGTCTATTCCTCTTCTTCTTCTTCTTCACCATGGTCTATTCCTCTTCTTCTTCTTCTTCACCATGGTCTATTCCTCTTCTTCTTCTTCTTCACCATGGTCTATTCCTCTTCTTCTTCTTCTTCACCATGGTCTATTCCTCTTCTTCTTCTTCTTCACCATGGTCTTTTCCTCTTCTTCTTCTTCTTCACCATGGTCTTTTCCTCTTCTTCTTCTTCTTCACCATGGTCTATTCCTCTTCTTCTTCTTCTTCACCATGGTCTATTCCTCTTCTTCTTCTTCTTCACCATGGTCTATTCCTCTTCTTCTTCTTCTTCACCATGGTCTATTCCTCTTCTTCTTCTTCTTCACCATGGTCTATTCCTCTTCTTCTTCTTCTTCACCATGGTCTATTCCTCTTCTTCTTCTTCTTCACCATGGTCTATTCCTCTTCTTCTTCTTCTTCACCATGGTCTATTCCTCTTCTTCTTCTTCTTCACCATGGTCTATTCCTCTTCTTCTTCTTCTTCACCATGGTCTATTCCTCTTCTTCTTCTTCTTCACCATGGTCTATTCCTCTTCTTCTTCTTCTTCACCATGGTCTATTCCTCTTCTTCTTCTTCTTCTTCACCATGGTCTATTCCTCTTCTTCTTCTTCTTCTTCACCATGGTCTATTCCTCTTCTTCTTCTTCTTCTTCACCATGGTCTTTTCCTCTTCTTCTTCTTCTTCTTCACCATGGTCTTTTCCTCTTCTTCTTCTTCTTCTTCACCATGGTCTTTTCCTCTTCTTCTTCTTCTTCTTCACCATGGTCTTTTCCTCTTCTTCTTCTTCTTCTTCACCATGGTCTTTTCCTCTTCTTCTTCTTCTTCACCATGGTCTTTTCCTCTTCTTCTTCTTCTTCACCATGGTCTTTTCCTCTTCTTCTTCTTCACCATGGTCTTTTCCTCTTCTTCTTCACAACAATAATTTTCCAAAACTGTCTCTCACCTAACTGCTTTGTCCATCAACTTTCCTACCCTCCCGACAGCACGACCTTCCTCCATGCCTTCGACAATAATTATTTCCACTCATCCCATGATGTTTGTCTCCGTATGTCCAGTTTGGGAATCTTGAGAAGTCCACTTTGTAGAGGTTGTCTGCTCACGACAATCAATTCCCTTTGACGTCCTTTAACAGTGTCAAACCCCAATGTGTGAGAACCCTCCCCCCACATCTCCTACAAGCCAGCATCCTTCCAACCCCACCACTTCTATGTGTCCACCTCTTCAGCATCTCTCCACTTCATGTCCCCTCTTTCTGCATCCCCCCTCACTCCACCCCTTCACAGCTTCCCCCTCTTCCTGCCGCCTCCCATATTCCCTCTATGTCTGACCTGCTCCCAGCTGACCCCCATGTCCTGCCGTCTCCACCCATCCCGCACCCCTCTCCCCATCCACCCCCAGTTCTGCAACCTGCAAACATCCTTCCCATACCGCACACTTCCAGCCTCCACCCCATCTTGCACCCTCCTAGCCTCTAACCTATCCCACACAATCCCAGCCACACCCACACCCCACCATTGCACATTCTCCCAGCCCCCCTCCCCTGTTGCACATTGTCCTAGGCCTCCCCTCCCCCTGTCCTGCACCTTCACAGTCCTCCATCCCCAACTGTCTGGAACTAAAACACAAGAGGCCTCCACTCCAACCTGACAGATCTCTCAATCCAGGCTGCTGCTGATAAACCGAACATCATCTGTTTACCAGAAACCCTCCTCCCACAGGATGTCCATAACTCCTCAGTGTGTCTCCCTGGAAATTGTCTCCTCTGAGATTTGATAGGCCTGAACCCCACCCTGGTGGCAGAGTTGCACATTACATCAATTTCTCGATTTTTCACTGTGCATGTACTGATCTTACACCTCCCAGAAGAGGGGAAAGAAAGTCAAGAAAGTAGATGGGTGAGAGATTTGTTAGGATTGAAAGACATATTCCATGTGTTTGACCAGATTGTGATTTTTTTTTGGTCAAGATCTGAAGCGAGGGAAGAGGCTGCAGCCTGCCTGTCTGAAGGATGAGGGATGTCATGGTAGAGGGTGGAGTCATCAACAAATAGATAAAGCGGATTTTCCAGAGAGTCACAGAGATCATTGATGAAGATCAGGAATACAACTCGGCCCAGAACGCTGCCTTGAGGAACTCCAGCCTTGACAGGGAGAGAAGATGAAAGTATTCCATTGAGGGCCACATGTTGGCTCTGAGAATAGAGGATGTCAGGAACCCAAGAGTGGAGATGGCCTTTGATGCCATAGGCAGACAGTTGCCAGAACTTCAAAAGCACAAGATATGTCCAGAAAGATGGCCCTGATCTCATGTCTGACATTGAGAGCTTCCATCCATTGCTGGGTGAGTAGAAGCAGCATCTTCTTCCTGCGTATGGCAGCTTCGCTGCCGGGGTAGCTATCATTTCTTGGAAGCCGGATTGTGCCGCTGATACAGTGTCCGAAAAGACCGAAAGGACCATTAGTTCCCCATCTACTTTCTTCACTATCCTCTTGAGGGCGTTCAATCATTCAAACTCATGCGTCTCACGATCAGCCATGATCTTTCGTGGGCAAAGACATCTTAAAGTTGGCCTCCAAAGCCAGCCACCAACTGGGCATCCTCTGCATACAAAGTCCTTCCTTGGCACACCTGAACTCCTATCCACATACAAGGAGTTCACCCGCAGCTTGATGGAGTACTGCTCTCCACTCTGGCCTGTCTCCCCTGCCTCATATCTTGCTCAGCTTGGCGCTGTGGAAGGCCAGACCTTCAAGATCAGTGGAATCTCCCGAGATGAAGCTGAGTCTATGGGCCTATCACTTTGTCATCATAGACAAGTCGGTGGTCTCTCTGTCTTATTTTGCCTCCTTTCTGATCTTCCACCTTCTACTCTTTCCATGTTCTCTCCCCTGCAGGTGTCTGCAGGGCTCACATGGTCCACCATCAATGCCCTTCCGGTAAAACTATCCAAATCCAGGATCACCGCTCATCTCCACTCATTAGTTGCTCTTTTTTACTGCCGAGAGAACCAACTTCCACATCCTCTTCAATCTCATTCTTCCCTCCAGGTCTTCACAACATTTGTTCACTGCTATCTCAGATCATCCCCAATCCAAAACCATGATCTTTTTTACCCTTGTTAACCCCATCCACATCCCTTCTCATGTTCCAGTTTTCCTTCCTTGGAGCTTCCTTCTCTATGCATGTGTGTTTTGCATCGTGTTTTTGTGTGTTACGTTCTGATCTATTCAGTGTGTTAGCTCTTCCATGAGCCTCAACTATGCATACAAACAAAAAAAAAATTGCAAATGTTATCATGGTAAAAACAATACATATATATATATATATATATATATATATATATATATATATACATATACATATATATATATATATATATATATATATATATATATATATATATATATATATATATATATATATATATATATATATATATATATATATATATATATATATATACAGTTAAGCAACCACCAATCCGGGAACCTTGGGACCGAAGGGTTGACGGTTTTCAGGATATCCCAGTTCTCAGGATAAAAGGCCAAGATCGAGGAGTTTTGGTCTGTTTTTGATGATCAAACAAATATGTGAACAGTTTTTTTTTTGTTTTTTTTTAATGAAGGTGAAATTCTTTAAATAATGGTGAAATGAGAAGTGATTGAGCGATCGGAATTGTGAACATTTGCCGTCTGAGCGCTTCGACTTGTGGTATCCCCACGCTATGAATGATTCGTTTTTTTATCTCAAAATTATAGCTTTAGCTTGAAAAATTGGCGGTTTTCAGGTAAAACCGGATTTTAGGATCCCGGATTTTAGGATCCCGGATTTGTGGTTGGTTACCTGTATTACACAATACAGTCTTTTTATCACCTCCGATTTGTACGCTTCGTCACTTACTTGTCCTGTCAGTTGGCATTAACTCCCATATTCAGCAGCCCCAAAGATCCTTCGTCACCAGGCCGAATATTTTTTGGAGCTAAACAACTTGAGTTAAACCGCTTTTCAGAACATACATTTCAATAAATGAAGCCATGTGTCTTAATCGCTTGATAGCTGGTGCTCCATTTGGTTTGTATGTAAATGTGGGACTTGACACAAGTGGAAGTAACACCACAGTGACTTGAGACTTGTTTGCAACTTGGCTAAAGTGACTTGTTGACATCTTTGGTGGTCGATGACAGATTACAGGGGTTAAAAACCAGAAGATGGGATTGCTTCTTGAAATGGATGGAAATATGAAAAAGTAGTAAAGTGGGCCAGAAGGGAGAAAGATGTTGGATTTTATTTTGAACTTTCTCACAATGTATATGATGGAAGGGAGAGATGTAGACGTAGACGTAGACGACGTAGACGTAGACGTAGATGTAGATATAGGAATTTTTGGGAGACTGATAAGATTGGTTTCTCGCCTATGAGGCTGATCTCTAATAATGTGAATGACCTCATGAGTGTTGTTGCCAGTGATCCTGCCAACTGTTCTGCTGTAGGCCTGATTGGCAATTCTGCAATTGGCCTGCCGAGAGTTAGTGCGTCCTGCCTGCTGCCTTACTTTCGGCCGGCTTCATAAAAAATTGGCCTACCAAGTGATGCTGCTGGCTATCCTACCAGTTATCCTGTTGGGAGCCTGACCGGAATCGCCGTGAGAGCCTGGCTGACTTTGTGACCATATCTACTGACTTGTCTCTGCACCCCACCACAAGTATTTGCAGTATTCAATCCTGATTGCCATCCATTGCACTTCTGAAGGCAAGACCTTGCAATGAGCTACATATGGTTCATTTGTATGCAGGTGTTGAGGCTAGAGGAACAAGAGAACTACAGAGAGCTGAAGGTGAGCAGATAGAAAGTGGGGTGAAGAAGAAGCAGGCGCATGAGAACACGTCAATGTGCTACAGCACAAGGGAGGAGTTTCAGGAGCAAGGGAGAGACAGGGAACTAGTGGTTGAAGTAAAGCTCAGAGGTAAAGAAAGGAAAGACCAAAAGGTCTCAGTGGACAGAAGACTTCAATTGCTTGAGGGAAGAACAGGAGACAACAGTTTCGGGAATATGTTTCCGGTTCAACAGAGATGTTTGGGGCACCACGATGGCTTTTAGTGAAAGGATTCCACTCTGGATTGAACTAAGAAGCAAAACACTCATTGGAAAACATTGAAACGATGGATGGTATCCTGCCATTCCCTGTCATGTTTATCTTTCTTTCTCACACTTCTTTATATACTCTTCAATTACTCGTTTTCATCTTTTATTTTAATACAATGATAATTTTAATGAGAGCAGTATGGCAAGTCTTTTTTTATTCTCCACTTCTTTCACATGCGATGTTTTTTGTTTTCTTAGCGTTTCCTCAACAACCCGATTAAAAAAAAAGATAAAATATCAACCATAAAATGGGTGATTTGTGTACGTGCTCCTTTTCTTTATTTCATGATGGAGGTCAAGGCTCATGTAGAAGCTGGGTGGTGGTAACGAATACACAGCAAACATTAATATACACTAGTACGTGCCTGTACGTGTGTGGTGATACGTGCGTGGCCGTACGTGCAAAAAAAAACTTTCAAACTGCGTGCCAGAAACAAACACACAGGCCGTTCCTTCGCTCTCGCGTGCCCGTACGTGCGTGGCCGTACGTGCAAAAAAAAAAAAAAATTCAAACCGCGTGCCAGAAACAACCACACAGGCCGTTCCTTCGCTCTCGCATGCCAGATGTGCATGGCCGAATGTGTGTGACCGTACGTACAAACCAAAAAAAACTTTCAAACAAATACACAGGCCATTCCTTTACTCTTGTAAACGACGACTGGATTGGGACATTGTGTTTATCTATAAATGTGCATAAGAAATCGATAAATTATTAGAATACAGTAAGTCATCACTATCCAGAAGTAGTGCGTGCCTGTACGGAATGTTCACATGCATTCCACGAATTATGGCTTGCATTGAAGTAACAATTGCTGTGATACTTACACACAGAGTTAATTAAAATCCAAATTAAAATCAAGTTTACCTCCCTGTCTTTGCTTGCCATAACATTCACTGCCAGTGACCATTGCCACTCCTACGCCACGGTAACTAAATAGCACCCTTTCCCCATCGGCCACACCTACGCAGTAACGTGTCTTGACATTGGTTTGGTAAATAAATGGCCATAACTTGGGAAGCACTTGTCCGATTAATATAAAACCTTGAAAAGGCACATACTCAGGTCCCCAGCAATATACCTGGCAAGTTTCAATGAGATCGGACAAGTGGTTGTTGAGAAACAGCGGTCACAGGCGCACACACAAACACACACACAAACACACACACACACACACACACACACACACACACACACACACACACACACACACACACACACACACTCAGACATACACACACATTGCTGGAATTATAGATAGATGACCCACAGTCCCCAATAGAAAGCCTACACATCTTTCAAAATGTTCACCTTTTGTTGCCTTATCACCTAGAATTAAATTCCATGAAATCAGACTTTTTACAGCTTTATTTATACATCGTAACCCACAACTTCCAAGTGAAAAACAAATTCTACAAATTTGAGAAAATTAATTAAAAAATACAAAACGAGAATATCTTGGTTGGATAAGTGCCCACCCCCCTGAGTTAATGCTTGGTGGAAACACCTTTGACAGCAATTACAGCTGTGAGTCTGTAGGGATAGGTCTCAACCAACTTTGCACACCTTGATTGGACAATATTTACCCATTCTTCTGTGCTAAACTGTTCAAGCTCAGCCAAGTTGTATGGGGAGCATTGATGGACAGCAATCTTCAAGTCATGGCACAGATGTTTTGATTGGATTTAGGTCAGGGCTCTGACTGGACCACTCAAGGACATTTATCTTTTTGTTCCTTAGCCACTCCAGTGTAGCTTTGGCTGTGTGCTTCGGGTCGTTCTCATGCTTAAAGGTGAACGTCCGTCCCAATTCCAGCTTTCTTGCAGAGGGCAGCAGGTTTTCCTCTAGGATTTTTCTGTATTTTGCTTCATACATTTTCCCTTCTATCCTGACAAGTGCCCCAGTCCCTGCTGATAAGAAACATCCCCATAACATGATGCATAAACACCATGCTTCACAGTAGGGATGGTGTTCTTTGATTTATGTGCCATGTTAGGTTTCTATCAAACATAAGGTTTTTTTTGGTTTTTTTGTATACCTTGTAGAGGCTCGTGTAAGAGCTAACACAACGCACAGCAAAGGGGGGGGGGCATGAGACAAGAGGAGCAAGAGTGGGAAGGACAAAACAGTGGGGAACAGAGGCATTAGGAGATCTGTGGAAGGGAGAGGGGTGGGGCAGGATACACGGGGTAAACAAGGTGATACTACAGGGACTTTCAGGAAGGAAAGCAGTCAATTTGAAGGAGGTGGGCTTGGGCTGGATTGATGGAGGTAGAAAAGATCGAGGATTTGGATGGATGATGAGAAGAGGTGGTGGTGAACAGCTATTTTGAAGGCCTGGATGGAAGAATGGGATTGAATAGAGAGGGAGTTTATTCCAAAGGCGGGAAAAAAAGAGGAATGAAAGAGTGAAGGTGAGCAGTGATTCGTGATTTTGGTAGTTTTACCAGAAGGGGGATGTTGGTGGACCTTGAGTGCCCTGTGGAAATATGGTCGGGACATATCGCAGACAGAGCGGGGGAGGGGTTGTGCTTTTTTTGTGCAGAGAGTGTTTTTTTTTTGCATAGGACTCCACATGAGCTTTTTTGAGTAATGGCTTCCTTCTTGCCACCCTACTGTACAGGCAAGACTTGTAGAGTGCTTGGGATATTGTTATCACATGCCCACAGTGACCAGTCTTTGCTATAAATTCCTGAAGCTCTTTCAAAATTGCCATTGACCTCTTGGTGGCCTCTCTGATCAGTCTCCTCCTTGCTTGGTTATCCAGTTTGGAGGGATGGCCTGATCTAGGCAGGGGCTTGGTGGTACATTCCACTTCTTAATGATTCTCTTGACTGCTCCAAGGGATATTCAAGGCCTTTGAAATATTTTTATACCCATCCCCTGATCTGTGCCTTTCCACAACTTTATCCCAGAGGTCTTTTGAAAGCTCTTTGGTGCTCATGGTTGAGTCTTTGCTGTGAAATTCACTGCCCAGTTGAGGAAATCCACAGGAACAACTGATTTTATTCAGAAATAAACGAAATCATGACAATTTAACACAGGTGGAGGCCAA
Organism: Eptatretus burgeri; assembly: GCF_056783735.1. Taxonomy (NCBI): domain Eukaryota; kingdom Metazoa; phylum Chordata; class Myxini; order Myxiniformes; family Myxinidae; genus Eptatretus; species Eptatretus burgeri. The sequence goes on along the minus strand of NC_140966.1, from coordinate 109,832,057 downwards.
TTAACTTGGTGTGTGTGTTTTTTTAATGTGATTGGCTACACCTGAGCTAATTTACAATTGCTGTTATAAGGGGGGTGGACACTTATCCAACCAAGATATTCTAGTTTTGTATTTTTAAGTACTTTTCTGAAATTTGCAGAACTTGTTTTTCACTTGGAAGTTGTGTGTACCGATGTGTAAATAAAGGTGGAAAGAGTCTGATTTAATGTAATTTAATTCCAGGCAAAAGGTGAAAATTTTGAAATAGGGTGTAGACTTGCTACAGGCACTATAAATGTACTTCAATTACTTTATCACTTTAACATCGTCTTGAATATCAATTTGTCATTTTATTTTCAAAAATGGCAACCGCTGTGGCAAAAAGTTCAATTGCATCACTGTCGACTGTATCTCCATGGCTTACAAACATCGGTTGATAAGGAACAACTGGCTTGGTAAGCGATTAGTGATGTATACAGCGAGTCGTAGGTATGAAGCTACATCGTTTTGAAACCTTACAACCTGTTCCAAGGCAAGGCATTTTTGAGTAGGCCAAAACAAAATGGCAGATTAAGACCCCTGCGAGGTGAATGTGGACTGACCAAGGGTAGGCCTGTTTTTGGTTTTAATTGAATAAGGCTGTTAATTATCTTCAAAATGGGTGATTACCCAAATACCCAGTTTTCATTCATGCACCTCCTTGGAGTTCTCTTAGTATGTGTGCAAAGTTTTGTGCCACTAATATTCATGATTTTTGAGTTATGGAGTAAAAACCCTGACTGATGAACTTCTTCTTGTGTATCTGGAATAATAAATATGTGTGTGTGTGTGTGTGTGTGTGTGTGTGTGTGTGTGTGTGTGTGTGTGTGTGTGTGTGTGTGTGTGTGTGTGTGTGTGTGTGTGTGTGTGTGTGTGTGTGTGTTCGTCCTCCATAACTCCAAAACCATTAAACCTACTTTGTGGCCTGAAACTTTGCATGCATACTATGGAAGCTCCAAGGGAGTGCATGATTAAAAACTTGGTGTTTGGGTTAATTTAAACACACCTTTTGAAGATAATTTAGGGGGCGCTCATCATGAAAAACCCAAATTAGCCTTACAAACATGGTGGCGCATCATCTTCGTCAGCCCTCTGTCAGCTCACTATAGTCTTAAGGCTTTAGTGTTTTTTTCACTTTCCTCACTTATTATATATTCATCGATTGCCTGATCACTGAATACCTACAAATCGATGGATACATTGCATTGCTTATAAATGACCGGTGACTTTTCCACACATGCCATAACCTCTAGAATCTCGTAATCTGAGCCAAATTTCAAAATTTATACTTCTTCATTGACTTCAGCAATAGTTCCGACTGTTAAAAAAAAGTATTCATTTGTCCAATTCGGACATTGCTTGACATTCCGGGTGTCTCCGGGTGCGTGGTGTTTGTATGACCAATCGGAATGACCTTCCTCTGACACTGCCTCCCTTTCCCCTCACATTGCATTATTTTGCCCTCTTACTGCCTTATCTTCCCTTGCCCTCAAGCTGTGCTCCCTTCCCATCATGCTGCCTTCCCTCCACCTCCCCTCACACTTACCCCCTACCCTCTCCACCCCCTTGGACATCTCCCAGTGGTTTCCGTGTGCTGCATTAATGTGCTGTTTTAACGTATCCCATTTCATTCAATCCGACACTACCCCCCCCCCCTTCTTCACAAGTCCCACTTCCAAATGCTAGTCAAAAACCCCTCCCCTCATGCTTACCTCACCCCAAATCCCCCCTCTTCTGCACTCCTCTCTCCCCCATCCTTCTCTCCCCCACCCCCCCAGAGTGTACAGCAATGTTTGGTGAGGCGTTGCTCTCACCACACCCCCCTTCCTCGCTCTTCCCCCTTTCTAACTCCCCTCCACTGTCTCTCTTCCCCTCCTATCTCTCTCCCCCTCCCCTCTGTCCTCTATCCCTCCCTTTCCTCCTCTATCCCTCCCATCCCTTCTCTCTCCTTCCTTTCCCAGTTTTTCCCCTTCCCCTTAATATTCCCGCTAGGGGTTGTATTTGCGGGTATAATAATAAATGTAAGTGTGTATCAGTATCAGTGTGTGTGTGCGTGTGTGTGTGTGTGTGTGTGTGTGTGTGTGTGTGTGTGTGTGTGTGTGTGTGTGTGTGTGTGTGTGTGTGTGTGTGTGTGCCTTCATGCTTGGTTACGGGTGCCGTGATGGCATAGTTTCATCCTGTGTCTTGTGATGATAATCATGGGTGGTGGAGGTTTTAACTTTTAACCTCAGCAGCGTACGAGCGATCACGTTTTCCCTTGGACTCGTGACTGTTTCTTCAGTAATTGGTTATTTTATATGAAGCGGGTGTGCTTTACAAGGTCAGTTGGCTTCCCTTTGTGAATTGCAAAACAAAACATACGAGATTTGATAACACCTGATTTTCGAGCCGTTTGCCGTATAAATGTGTTTTCTAAATTACAGAGCCAATTTTTTTTTTCAACTATCACATGACGATTGGCAGCTGTTTATAAAGATTAATGTTTATGCACATCTCTCTGAAACATCTGTAATCCAAAGATGTTTTTATAATTTATTATTAAATTCACCCAAAACAAGGGTGAAAGTTATTCACGGTTTTTGGGTTGTATACAGTATGTACTGTAGTCGATAATCACACTGACTCCAATCTGCCAATTCCTGAAGAATTGCCGATATTGGCCAAGCACGTGTGTGTGTGTGTGTGTGTGTGTGTGTGTGTGTGTGTGTGTGTGTGTGTGTGTGTGTGTGTGTGTGTGTGTGTGTGTGTGTGTGTGTGTGTGTGTGTGTGTGTGTGTGTGTGTGTGTGTGTGTGTGTTGTTGTTAAAGCATAACATAGTCTCTCTGCTAACTTCCCTACCCCCATATCTCTCTCTCTCTCTCTCTCTCTCTCTCTCTCTCTCTCTCTCTCTCTCTCCCTCACTCTCTCTCTCTCTCCTCGCTCTCTCACTCTCTCCTCGCTCTCTCTCTCTCCTCGCTCTCTCTCTCTCCTCGCTCTCTCTCTCTCCTCGCTCTCTCTCTCTCCTCGCTCTCTCTCTCTCTCTCTCTCTCTCTCTCTCTCTCTCTCTCTCTCTCTCTCTCTCTTTCTCTCTCCTCACTCCCTAGCTCTCCCTCCCCCTCTCTCTCCTCGCTCTCTCTCTCTCTCTCTCTCTCTCTCTCTCTCTCTCTCTCTCTCTCTCTCTCTCTCTTTCTATCCCTGGACATATCTGAATGTTGGTTATGTCTGGACGGTGGTTATTTTTGCACATATTTGTACAGTGGTTATCTCCACACGTATCCAGATGGTGGTTATGTCTGGACAGTGTTTGTCTCTGGATGTGTCTGTGTTTGTCTCTGGGCATGTCCTTGTTTGTCTTTGGACATGTCTGGGCGGTGCTTATATCCAGACGGGAGTTCATCTCCAGACATGTCCGGGTGGTGTTTGTCTCCAGACTTGTCCCGGCATTTGTCTCCAGACCTGTCTGGGCATTGTTTGTCTCCAGATGTCTCCGGGCAATGTTTATCTCCGGACATGCCCAGGCGGAGTTTGTCTGTGGGCGGTATTTTTAGTATGACCAGTAGAAAATACTTTTCAGACATTGTTTTGTTTCCATCTTCACTGTTATTTTATGCAGAATCATTTTGATGAGGCGGTATGAATCATAATTAACACTCCACCACACGTCTGCCTTCCCTTCCCCTCATCTCATGCTGCCTTCCCTTCCCCCACCCTTCCTCACTCCCCCCCTCTCTCCTTTCTGCTCCACCTATTCACTCTCCCCACTTTCTCTCCCCCACCCCTCTCTCCCTCTTCCCCACCATTCTCTCTCTCTTCCCCATCACTCTCTCCCTCTTCCCAACCCTTGTCTGTTCATCATAGCTATGAATTGTTGTTTCTTTTCCTCTTTATTTTCCCCTCCACTGCCTCACTCTCCACCATTTCCCCCACCCCTCTTCTTCTCTTCCCCCACTTTAGTATTCCCATCAGTGAAGCGATCGGTGGTATTCGCTCCTTATAAATAAACCTGTGTTATAAAAGTACCTAGCTCATAGTGTCTTTTTTAATTGGTCCAGTAAGGTCCGCATGCAGTATAGCGGAGAATTTCTGCCCCACTTAATTTGCTCTTATTAGCCTGTCCATACTCGCATCTCCATTCGACTGCACCTGATCCGGTGAGTAATTTGAGTATGCATTGAGGGAACGAGGCTCCCTTGGTGCAGCTGTCCACACATAATGTATCATGCGAAGTAATGTAACGCTGCAGGATTGGCAGTACCAATCGGCGCTCGTCGTTGCTTAGCAACCCACCGAAGCACAAACTTATTCGTGCCCAGTGGCCTCAGGACCGAGTGTTCAGGTGGAACCCAAGAGCTTCCCTTCTCATCGTGGTCAAACTGAAATCCTGGAGCTGCAAGAATAGTCATCCGGCTTCACTGTGAAAGGTACATACCAATAGTATGTAATTAATAAGTTAACGTGTCGTCTGCAACCAACATTCAAAGAGTACATGATCAATAGGCCTACAGTCACATGGCTTCACAGACTGACTGGCTGACGAATGGACAGCTTCACTCACGGATGGACCATGCTTTTCGTTTATATATGTTGTAATGAAAGCAGATCATACAAAAAGGTGAAAAAAGCAAACTTTGTATGTAATTGCTGAAAAAAGAACCCCTTGTTTACTGTATCACCATTGCTTGTGAATAGCAGCTGATACAGCACGGCGATTATGCAGATTGTTTTTTTTTATTGCATTTAATGAAGTTCCACTTTCTTCACATTCCTTAACCTTTCACCACTCAATATAATTGAATGAACAGGAGAAAAAATTAAGTTTAATGCTTTTTTTCAATAAATACACTTCACTTAAATAATCGCTAATTAGTGAAAATTTTCAGACCACTCCAGATTTCGACAAATAATTGGTCCACCAGATCCGATTCTCAAATCCAAAATAATATTTTAATTATATACTTTTTAATTAGTCTGTGAGAGCATATCATGTTTCCAAGGCAAGACATGTTTGAATAGGCTGAATCAAAATGTCAGCGAAGACCCCTGAGAGGCGAAGTTGGGCTGACTGACCAAGGGAAAGTGTTTCATGGAGGTCAGTGATTATCTTCAAAGGGGGTGTTTTAATTAACCCAAACACCTGATTTTCATCCTGCACTTCCTTGAAGTCCCTTTGTATGCATGCAAAGTTTCAGGCCGCTACGTTTCATGGTTGAGAGAGTGAGGAGGTGGAGGGGGAAAGAGAGAGAGAGTAAGGAGGGGTGGGGAAGCGAGTCAGGAGGAGAGCGAGGAGGGGTGTGGGAGAAGGGAAGACAGTGTGAGGTGAGAGGAAGGGAAGGCAGACGTGCGGTGGAGCGTTAATTACAATTCATACTGTTTCATCAAAATGCTCCTGCATAGAATAACATTAAAGATGGAAACAAAATAATGTCTGAAATTCATTTTCTACAAGTCATACTATAAATACCGCCCTGAGACACACCACCCGGACATGCCCGGAGATAAATGCAGTCTGGAAACAAACACCATCCAGAAACAAACACCGGCCAAACACATCCGGAGACAAACTCCAGTCCAGACGTAAACATCAGTCATACGTGTCCGGAGACAAACACTGCCTGGACGTAAACACCACCTGGACAGATCTCGAGCCAAACACCACCCGAATGCCTCTGGAGCCAAGCTGTACAGAGACAAACACCACTGGGACATGTCCAGAGACAAACTCCTGTCTGGACATGTCTGGAGACAAACTCACATCTGGACATTTCTGGAGATAAACTCCGGTCAGGACATAAACACCACCCAGATGCGTCCAGAAACAAACACCCGTCCAGACATAAACACCGTTCGGACACGTTTGGATACAAACACCACCCAGATGTGTCTGGAGCTAAGCTGTCTGGAGGCAAACACCACTCGGACACATCCAGAGACAAACTCACGTCCAGAGACAAACACCGCCCAGCCACATCTGGAGACAAACACCACCCAGATGTGTCCCGAGCTAAGCTATCCGGAGACAAACACTGCCCGGACATGTCCGAAGACAACCACAGACACGTCCAGAGATAAACACTGCCTGGACAGGTCTGGAGAGAAAGAAACACTGTCCAGAGAGATCCAAACACTGTCCGGAGATGAATGACACCTGGACATGCCAAAGACAAACACCATATGGAGATGTGCACCACCCGGACACGTCCAGAGAGAAACATCGTCTGGAGAAAGGAGAGGGAGAGAGATGTGTGGGAGGATGCTGCTCTGTATTAGGCGGCGGCGGGGGGGGGGGGGGGGGGGTATATATATATATATAAATATATATATTTATATATATATATATATATATATATATATATATATATATATATATATATATATGGAGAGATAGTGATGGTTGAAGGGGAATCAGCAAAGAGAAAATGTTATGTTTATGAACCACACACACACACACACACACACACACACACACACACACACACACACACACACACACACACACACACACACACACACACACACACACACACACACACACACACACACACACACACACCATTCGTGCTTGGCTGATAATTCTTCAGGAATCAGCATATTGGAGTCAGTGTGATCACCAATTACAGTACGTACTGTATACAACCCAAAAACCTTGAGTAGCTTTCACCTTGTTTTGGGAGAATTTCAATAAACAAATTAAAAACTAGAAGGGCACTCGTTAGAGCGCATTGCTCCACCACACAATGCCTGATCCACGAGAACATATCAGGCCCAATTAATTTTTGAGATATCGTGCTATATATCATTCTTGGCCCTATCTCTCAATCGTGATTAATCACTTTAAAAATTAAATAATTATCATATCCAGATTCGGATTCGGATCTTCACCAAAATCTAATTAGTTCGTCCTTGTCACGCACCCAACCTGTCCACAAAATTTCATCTGGATCCGTCCACAACCTTTTGATATATCCTGTACACAAACAGCCAAACAAGAAAAAGATGGAGTGCATAGCATGATACTTGCAAAATCCACCCTCCTCTCCAAAGGTTGCCCTGGATACATCAAATTGTCCATTTCATTAAGATTGAAATTGACAATGTTGATCAAAGCTGAAGTCAATTGGATGAAAATTGATTATTTTTCAGATTGAAATTGATGATTTTAGAAGTGTAACCTTGAGTTGACTTTTGACCTTTAGACCTAAAAAAAAAAAATAGTTGGTTTCCTTATTCAGTGATGGACTATGCAAATCCTGTTCAACTCTCAAGTTAATAGGATGAAAACTGATGATTTTTCAGATATAAATTGATGATTTTAGAAGTTTGACCTGGAGTTGACCTTTGACCTATTGACCTCAAAATCAGTTGGTTTTCCTGATCGGGACACAATATGCAAATCGTGTTCAAATTTAAAGTCGATCAGATGAAAAATGATTTTAGAAATTTCACCCCAAGATGACCTTTGACCTTTGACCTCAGAATCAACAGACTTCTCAGGTGAGACTACCTCTAGAACTTGGTAAAGTTTCATGACGATTGGTTTAAAATTGTGACCTGGAGGCGATAATCAAACAGACAAACAAACAGACAAGCCGGTAGGTGGCGATGGGTCGCCAAGCATGGAAACTATAAGATATAGAGCAAAATGGATGTCATATAGCGGATAGGGAATCACATTAAGATTATGCATATCAAATCTCATCCAGTTCCATCTCCTGATAACTACTCGGTATCCATTTGAATGAAAAGTATCGAAAATGCGGTTTGAAATGGAAAATCCCCAAAGTTCGAGGGGGTGCTGTGGGTGAACAAAGATCTAAATCGAAAATCCGGCTCGATCGTTTGTGCACAATGTATTCCAGATGATTAGTGTGAATTTTCATGACCATCCGACCATAACCCTAGGAGGAGTAGCATTTGGCGCGAAGGCACCTCCAGCTCTCGCATATTATCGATTTTTGCACTAATTGACCTTTGACCCCTGACCGAAGCGAAATCGGTCAATATGTCCTGAGGCAAAGTTGTAGTACTCATTGAGTACCATGAACCTGAAAAGTTTCATTCGTATCTGCACTCATCTGGTCGCTAGGGGGCCTTTTCTCCAATTTTCGTGCATACTCTAATTGTAGGGGGCGCTGCGGGTAAAGTATTCCGTATATCATAAAAACCAGAACATATTTGATAGAGCATCACCTGGAGATCATTTGTGCCAAATTCCATAACCCGACATGGGATAATGGCTTTCGGAATTGATTTCGCGTGAACGGTACCGATTTTGAAGGTTTTTCGGTTGTTTCTCGAGAACCAAAGCGTCCCGCGCAACCATTACAATTTCCAAAGCACTTGGTCATAAGTTCAGTTCACTGTCCATGCAAATGTTATAACTTTATTTTAAAACGTCTGTTTTTCACAAGATTTGCTTTGATTCCAAGTCGAGTACCTCGTGAACCCTCTGAAAATATAGACCCAGATCTGGCAGACGCTATGGATAGGCATTCCCTCCCGGGGGACAGGGCACGATGTCAAGCAGTGAGTGCATTAAATCATATAGCTCAATGAAGCTGGTTAATTTTGGCACATTCCTCAATTTTTTGTTCACTTGATATATTTCTCCAAACAGTGGAAAATAATAAGTTTAATGATTTGGAAATTTCACATTTTCTTGTGTTCATATCGAGAAGGAGGGAACATAGCCTTGCTTGCTTAATTATATCCTTCATCAGGCATTCCTCAGCCACCGCTCTTTATGGGGTCTTAAGGCATATCCTGGGCAACCACGCTGGGGTCTGAAGCCGCCATGTTTTTGGCCTGCTCAACCATGACTTGATTTGGAACAGGCCACAACAATTTCTTTCTGACAAAGGGGTTTTTTCACTTTTCTCACTCATATTATTGAAATCCTGTTCATCATCGCTACAAATCGCTGTGTACATCGCTTCTGTAAGTGCTATAGTTCTCAAATTAGGAGCTTGGAGCGATTTCATACATTATATGATACGATTTTCCATGATCTACTCACAGATTAATTAAAGTACATCATCGAAATATTATTTCGGTTTTGAGGATCAGATATCATCTGGACTAAATAAGTATCGAAATCTGTTGTGAAATCTGATAATATAAAGAAATAACGAGTTTTATAACTAAGCCGATATACCTATTTACTTTAAATAAGGCCGTTAATTATATTCAAAAGGGGTGTTCTAATTAACTCAAGCACCAAATTTTCACTCTTGCATTTCCTTGGTATTTTCTTTGTCTGTTGCACATGAAACTGCACAGTCTGTTGCATGCACAGTTTCAGGTTGCTGGTTTTGGAGTTATGGAGAAGACACTGACACACACGCACACGCACATGCACACGCACATGCACACGCACACAATCATACACACAATCGAACACACACACACACACACACACATACACACACACACACACACACACACACACACATACACACACACACACACACACACACACACACACACACACACACACACACACACACACACACACTTGTTAGTGCAGATCTTCCACATCGTAAAAATCACTCACATATTGTCACTTCTCACAACTGCAAAGACGTATCCCAAGATGGTTGGCCCTGGGTTCAAATATTTGTGATAAAAGGCGATCAAAATGGCATGAGTTCTCCTGCAACGTCATTATTCTGTCCCTAAAATGTGTGATGTGGAAAATGACGTCGTTAGAAACAAATTTTTCCCATTTAAATTAATGTAAATAACATTTAATGTGTCCCAAGTCGAATTTTTTTTTGCAATAAAATGTACTGTATTTGTAAACCAGTGAAGATGAAAATGATGGACAAAATGAAAAAAAGAGCAAATTATCTCAACACAGAAAAGTAACCCCTCAGAGATGAAAAATTAATAAATTTTAAGGAAACAACTTAGAAATTGAGAAAGTAAACTCGTACAGTGAATGAAGACATTTCCGATTGAGGAAACGCACCATTGTTGTGCGGTTCAGTAAATGAATGAATAATTTGCAATTGAGCAACACATGCCATAAATACACGATGCAGAAAACAAATGAATATTTTATGATTGAGGAAATGCACCATAAATGTGCGATTAAGTAAATGAATGAAAGATTTGTAATTGAGGCAATGCACCATAAATGTGTCTTTATAAAACTAATTAATAACTTGGATTGAGGAAGTGCTCTGTAAGTGTGTGAATCAGCAAACGAATGAAAAATTGGCGATTTAGGAAACGCACCCTGATTGTGAAATTCAGTAAACAAATGAATAATCTGTGATTGAGGAAATGCACCATGACTGCACGATTCAATAAAGGAATAAATAATTTCCAACTGAAGAAATGCACCATAAATGTGCGATTCAGTAAAGGAACAAATAATTTCCAACTGAAGAAATGCACCATAAATGTGCGATTCAGTAAAGGAATATATACTGTGCAATCGAGGAAATGCACCATTAATGTGCGATTTAGAAGATGAATGAATCATTTGTGATTGAGGATATGCATCATTTTTTTATGTGATTCAGCAAACAAATGAATAATATGTGATTGAGGAAATGCAGCATAACAGTGCAATTCAGTAAAAAATGAATAATTTGTGATGGATGAAACGCACATCAGACGTGCGAATCAGTAAATGACTGAATAATTTGTAATTGAGGATACGCACCATTTTTATGAGATTTAGTAAACGAATGAATAATTTGTGATTGAGGAAACACACCTTAAATGTGTGATTCAGTGAATGAATCAATAATTTGCAATTGAGGAAATGCACCATGAATGTTCGATTCAGTAAACAATGAATAATTTGTGATCAAGGCAACGCACTACAAATGTATGATTCGGTAAATGAATTAATATTTTGCGATTGAGGAAGCGCAAAATGAATTTGCTATTTAGTAAATGAATGAATGAATAACTTGCAATTGAGGAAATGCACCATGTATGTTCGATTCAGGAAACGAATGAATAATTTGCGATTGTGGAAATACACCTTGTTTTTGTGATTCAGTGAATGAATAAATAATTTTTAATTGAGGAAATGCACCATGAATGTGCAAATCAGTAATCAATGAATAATTTGTGATTGAGGAAGTGCAAAATGAATTTGTGATTCAGTAAAGGAATGAAGGAGTAATTTGTGATTGAGGAAATGCACCATGAATGAGTGATTCATTTAACAAATGAATAGTTTTGCAATGTAGGAAACTTACTATGAATATGTAAATCAGTAAACGAATAAATAATTTGAAATTGAGGAAATCCACCATGAATGTGAAAGTCAGTAAACGAATGAATAATTTGCGATTGAGGAAGCACCTCATAAATGTGCGATTCAGTAAACAAATGAATTATTTGCGATTGAGGAAACGCACCATGAATATGCGATTTAGTGAATGAATGAATAGTTTGTGATTGAGAAAACGCACAATGAATATGCGATTCAGAAAATAAATAAAGAATTTGTGATTGAGGAAATCCACCATAAATGTGTGAATCAGTAAATGAATGAATAATTTGCGATTGAGGAAATGCACTATAAATCTGTGATTCAGGAAATGAATGAATAATTTGTGATTGAGGAAATGCACCATGAATATGTGATTTAGTGAATGAATGAATAGTTTGTGATTGAGAAAACGCACAATGAATATGCGATTCAGAAAATAAATAAAGAATTTGTGATTGAGGAAATCCACCATGAATGTGTGAATCAGTAAATGAATGAATAATTTGTGATTGAGGAAATGCACTATAAATCTGTGATTCAGGAAATTAATGAATAATTTCTGAATTTGCTATTCAGGAAATGAATGAATGAATAATTCGTGATTGAGGAAATGCACCATGTATGTTCGATTCAGGAAACGAATGAATAATTTGCGATTGTGGAAATACACCTTGTTTTTGTGATTCAGTGAATGAATAAATAATTTTTAATTGAGGAAATGCACCATGAATGTGCAAATCAGTAATCAATGAATAATTTGTGATTGAGGAAGTGCAAAATGAATTTGTGATTCAGTAAAGGAATGAAGGAGTAATTTGTGATTGAGGAAATGCACCATGAATGAGTGATTCATTTAACAAATGAATAGTTTTGCAATGTAGGAAACTTACTATGAATATGTAAATCAGTAAACGAATAAATAATTTGAAATTGAGGAAATCCACCATGAATGTGAAAGTCAGTAAACGAATGAATAATTTGCGATTGAGGAAGCACCTCATAAATGTGCGATTCAGTAAACAAATGAATTATTTGCGATTGAGGAAACGCACCATGAATATGCGATTTAGTGAATGAATGAATAGTTTGTGATTGAGAAAACGCACAATGAATATGCGATTCAGAAAATAAATAAAGAATTTGTGATTGAGGAAATCCACCATAAATGTGTGAATCAGTAAATGAATGAATAATTTGCGATTGAGGAAATGCACTATAAATCTGTGATTCAGGAAATGAATGAATAATTTGTGATTGAGGAAATGCACCATGAATATGTGATTTAGTGAATGAATGAATAGTTTGTGATTGAGAAAACGCACAATGAATATGCGATTCAGAAAATAAATAAAGAATTTGTGATTGAGGAAATCCACCATGAATGTGTGAATCAGTAAATGAATGAATAATTTGTGATTGAGGAAATGCACTATAAATCTGTGATTCAGGAAATTAATGAATAATTTCTGAATTTGCTATTCAGGAAATGAATGAATGAATAATTCGTGATTGAGGAAATACACCATGAATGTGTGATTCAGGAAATGAATGAATAATTTGCGATTGAGGAAATGCACTATAAATGTGTGATTCAGGAAATTAATGAATAATTTATGAATTTGCTATTCAAGAAATGAATGAATAATTAGTGATTGAGGAAATACACCATGAATGTGTGATTCAGGAAATGAATGAATAATTTGCGATTGAGGAAATGCACTATAAATCTGTGATTAAGGAAATTAATGAATAATTTCTGAATTTGCTATTCAGGAAATGAATGAATAATTGGTGATTGAGGAAATACACCATGAATGTGTGATTCAGGAAAAGAATGAATAATATGCGATTGAGGAAATGCACTATAAATCTGTGATTCAGGAAATTAATGAATAATTTCTGAATTTGCTATTCAGGAAATGAACGAATGAATAATTTGTGATTGTGGAAACACACCATGAATGTGTGATTCATTAAACGAATGAATCATTTATGATTGAAGAAACACCATTTTTGGGCAATTCAGTAAACGAATGAATCATTTATGATTGAGGAAATGCTCCATGAATGTGTGATTCAGTAAACTAATGAATCATTTGCGATTGAAGAAACACACCATGAATGTGTGATTCAGTGAATGAATAAATAATTTTTAATTGAGGAAATGCACCATGAATGTGCAAATCAGTAATCAATGAATAATTTGTGATTGAGGAAGTGCAAAATGAGTTTGTGATTCAGTAAAGGAATGAAGGAGTAATTTGTGATTGAGGAAATGCACCATGAATGAGTGATTCATTTAACAAATGAATAGTTTTGCAATGTAGGAAACTTACTATGAATATGTAAATCAGTAAACGAATAAATAATTTGAAATTGAGGAAATCCACCATGAATGTGAAAGTCAGTAAACGAATGAATAATTTGCGATTGAGGAAACGCACCATGAATATGCGATTTAGTGAATGAATGAATAGTTTGTGATTGAGAAAACGCACAATGAATATGCGATTCAGAAAATAAATAAAGAATTTGTGATTGAGGAAATCCACCATAAATGTGTGAATCAGTAAATGAATGAATAATTTGCAATTGAGGAAATGCACTATAAATCTGTGATTCAGGAAATGAATGAATAATTTGTGATTGAGGAAATGCACCATGAATATGTGATTTAGTGAATGAATGAATAGTTTGTGATTGAGAAAACGCACAATGAATATGCGATTCAGAAAATAAATAAAGAATTTGTGATTGAGGAAATCCACCATGAATGTGTGAATCAGTAAATGAATGAATAATTTGCGATTGAGGAAATGCACTATAAATCTGTGATTCAGGAAATTAATGAATAATTTCTGAATTTTCTATTCAGGAAATGAATGAATGAATAATTCGTGATTGAGGAAATACACCATGAATGTGTGATTCAGGAAATGAATGAATAATTTGCGATTGAGGAATTGCACTATAAATCTGTGATTCAGGAAATTAATGAATAATTTCTGAATTTGCTATTCAGGAAATGAATGAATGAATAATTCGTGATTGAGGAAATACACCATGAATGTGTGATTCAGGAAATGAATGAATAATTTGCGATTGAGGAAATGCACTATAAATCTGTGATTCAGGAAATTAATGAATAATTTCTGAATTTGCTATTCAGGAAATGAATGAATGAATAATTAGTGATTGAGGAAATACACCATGAATGTGTGATTCAGGAAATGAATGAATAATTTGCGATTGAGGAAATGCACTATAAATCTGTGATTCAGGAAATTAATGAATAATTTCTGAATTTGCTATTCAGGAAATGAATGAATAATTGGTGATTGAGGAAATACACCATGAATGTGTGATTCAGGAAAAGAATGAATAATATGCGATTGAGGAAATGCACTATAAATCTGTGATTCAGGAAATTAATGAATAATTTCTGAATTTGCTATTCAGGAAATGAACGAATGAATAATTTGTGATTGTGGAAACACACCATGAATGTGTGATTCATTAAACGAATGAATCATTTATGATTGAAGAAACACCATTTTTGGGCAATTCAGTAAACGAATGAATCATTTATGATTGAGGAAATGCTCCATGAATGTGTGATTCAGTAAACTAATGAATCATTTGCGATTGAAGAAACACACCATGAATGTGAGATTCAGTAAGTGAATGAATAATTTGCGATTGAGGAAACACACCATGAATGTGTGATTCAGTAAACGAATGAATAATTAATTTATGATTCAGGAAACATACCATGAATATGTGATTCAGTAAACGAATGAATAATTTATTATTCTGTAAACGCTCCGTGAATGTGTGATTCAGTAAACGAATGAATCATTTGTGATTGAGGAAACGCACCATTTTGGGGTGATTCAGGAAACGAATGAATAATTAATGATTCAGGAAACACTCCATGAATATGTGATTCAGTAAACGAATGAATAATTTATTATTCAGTAAACGCTCCGTGAAGGTGTGA
The DNA here is from genome assembly GCF_056783735.1 of Eptatretus burgeri. Taxonomy (NCBI): domain Eukaryota; kingdom Metazoa; phylum Chordata; class Myxini; order Myxiniformes; family Myxinidae; genus Eptatretus; species Eptatretus burgeri. The sequence continues at coordinate 109,816,827 of NC_140966.1, read as the reverse complement.
TTCAGTAAACGAATGATCATTTGCGATTGAAGAAACACCATTTTTGGGCGATTCAGGAAACGAATGAATAATATGTGATTCAGGAAACGAATAATATGTGAATCAGTAAACGAATGAATAATATGTGATTCAGGAAACGAATGAATAATGTGATTCAAGAAACGAATTAATAATATGTGATTCAGGAAACGAATGAATTAATTATTTGCCATTGAGGAAACACATCATTTTTGGGCGATTCAGGAAACGAATGAATAATATGTGATTCAGGAAACGAATTAATTAATTATTTGCCATTGAGGAAACGCATCATTTTTGGGCGATTCAGGACAGGAATTAATAAACTGCGATTGTCGAAACGCAGTATGAATGTGCGATTGAGTAAACGAATGAATAATTTGCGATTGAGTAAACGAACGAATCGCGATAAAGAAAGATTCACGATGCAGGATCCTCTTGGATCGTCCGTATCACTCCGCGCAGCTTGGGTGTGACGCGCCTTCCGCGGACTCCACACAGTTGGGCGAAAGTCCGGTTCTCAGAGACTGACGATTGCTCTCACCGGCAGCCCAGGTCGGAGCTGAGGACGAATGGCCGCTGTATGTCACGGCCAAGGACGGCGGGACTCGTTGTGAAGGGGACGACGAGCCGTCACGCCCGCTGCTATTGTGTCGGAAAGTAGTCCGCTGGACGCGAACGATCGGGGACTGCGACCCACGTCCAGATCGGGACTCGGACCGGGACCCGGTCCTGAGATGGTGCCAAAGGTTCCCCTTCTTGGGACGAGACGTCCATCGATGGACTGACACGATCATTTGTTCGTCGTGTCTGTCTGTCCGAAACTACAATAATCTGTCCCAGGACTCAAAAAGAGATTCTTTCACTTTCGCTTCCCTCGGTCCAGTTCGTGGACTGTGCCGCCGCGAGACTGGATCGACCGGTGGAACCAGCGGTTCGTACTTCCCTCGGCTCGCCTTGTCTCCTTGGCTGTTGTTCAACGCTGTTCGTCTCGATTTGTAATTGATTTGTTGTAGCACATGTTTATCTTTTTAAAACGTTTTTATTACTTTTATTGGGACAAAACCAATCCCTGTCTAACCTCAACCCATCACTGTCTAACCGAAACCCATCACTGTCTAACCGAAACCCATCACTGTCTAACCGAAACCCATCACTGTCTTACCGAAACCCATCCCTGTATAACCTCAACTCATCTGTCTAACTTCAACCCATCCCTGTCTAACCTCAACCCATCACTGTCTAACCTCAACCCATCACTGTCTAACCGAAACCCATCACTGTCTAACCGAAACCCATCACTGTCTAACCGAAACCCATCACTGTCTAACCGAAACCCATCACTGTCTAACCGAAACCCATCACTGTCTTACCGAAACCCATCCCTGTATAACCTCAACTCATCACTGTCTAAACGCATCTCATCACTGTCTAACCTCAACCCATCACTGTCTAACCTCAACTCATCACTGTCTAACTTCAACCCATCCCTGTCTAACCTCAACGCATCACTGTCTAAACGCATCTCATCACTGTCTAACCTCAACCCATCACTGTCTAACCTCAACCCATCACTGTCTAACCTCAACCCATCCCTGACACCTCAACCCATCCCTGTCCAACTTTCCTTCTGTCTAACCTCAACCCATCCCTGACACCTCAACCCATCCCTGTCCAACTTTCCTCGTGTCTAACCTCAACCCATCCCTGACTAACCTCAACCCATCCCTGTCCAATTCTCCTACTGTCTAACCTCAACCCATCCCTGTCCAACTTTCCTTCTGTCTTACCTCAACCCATCCCTGTCCCACTTTCCTCCTGTTTAACCTCAACCCATCCCTGTCCAACTTTCCCACTGTCAAACCTCAACCCATCACTGTCTAACCTCAACCCATCACTGTCTTACCGAAACCCATCCCTGTATAACCTCAACTCATCTGTCTAACTTCAACCCATCCCTGTCTAACCTCAACCCATCACTGTCTAACCTCAACCCATCACTGTCTAACCGAAACCCATCACTGTCTAACCGAAACCCATCACTGTCTAACCGAAACCCATCACTGTCTAACCGAAACCCATCACTGTCTTACCGAAACCCATCCCTGTATAACCTCAACTCATCACTGTCTAAACGCATCTCATCACTGTCTAACCTCAACCCATCACTGTCTAACCTCAACTCATCACTGTCTAACTTCAACCCATCCCTGTCTAACCTCAACGCATCACTGTCTAAACGCATCTCATCACTGTCTAACCTCAACCCATCACTGTCTAACCTCAACCCATCACTGTCTAACCTCAACCCATCCCTGACACCTCAACCCATCCCTGTCCAACTTTCCTTCTGTCTAACCTCAACCCATCCCTGACACCTCAACCCATCCCTGTCCAACTTTCCTCGTGTCTAACCTCAACCCATCCCTGACTAACCTCAACCCATCCCTGTCCAATTCTCCTACTGTCTAACCTCAACCCATCCCTGTCCTACTTTCCTTCTGTCTTACCTCAACCCATCCCTGTCCCACTTTCCTCCTGTTTAACCTCAACCCATCCCTGTCCAACTTTCCCACTGTCAAACCTCAACCCATCACTGTCTAACCTCAACCCATCCCTGTCCAACTTTCCTCCGGTCCAACCTCAACCCATCCCTGTCCAACTTTCCCACTGTCTAACCTCAACCCATCCCTGTCCAACTTTCCTTCTGTCTAACCTCAACCCATCCCTGTCCAACTTTCCTTCTGTCTTACCTCAACCCATCCCTGTCCCACTTTCCTCCTGTTTAACCTCAACCCATCCCTGTCCAACTTTCCCACTGTCAAACCTCAACCCATCACTGTCTAACCTCAACCCATCCCTGTCCAACTTTCCTCCGGTCCAACCTCAACCCATCCCTGTCCAACTTTCCCACTGTCTAACCTCAACCCATCCCTGTCCAACTTTCCTTCTGTCTAACCTCAACCCATCCCTGTCCAACTTTCCCACTGTCTAACCTCAACCCATCCCTGTCCAACTTTCCTTCTGTCTAACCTCAACCCATCCCTGTCCAACTTTCCCACTGTCTAACCTCAACCCATCCCTGTCCAACTTTCCCATTGTCTAACGTCAACCCGTCCATGTCCAACTTTCCCACTGTTTAACCTCAACCAATCCCTGTCTGACCTCAACCCATCCCTGTCCAACACCTGTCTGATCTCAATCCATCCCTGTCAAACTCTCCGAATATCTGACGTGACCCCACCCCGATCCAACTAACTGTCCTTCTCTTTCACTGTCTGACCTCAATCCATCACTGTCCAACCCTCTTACTGTCTGAACTGAATCCATCCCTGTCCACCCTCAACCCATCCCTTTCCAACCCTCTGATTGCCTGAACACTATCCATCCCTGTCCAACTCGCCAACTGTCGAAACTCAATTCTTCCCTGTCCAACCCTCCCACTGTCTGACGTCTATCCATCCCTGTCCAGCGCTCCTCCTTTCTGACCTCAACCCATCCCTGTCAAACTCTTTTACTGTCTAACCTCAATCCATACCTTTCCAATTCTCCTGCTGTCTCACTGCAATCCATCCCTGTCCAGCTCTCTTGTCTGACCTCGATCCATCCTTGTCAAACTTTCCTGCTGTCTAACCTTAATCCATCCCTGTCCAACACTCCTACTGTCTGAGATCAATCCATCCCTTTCCAACTCTCTTCCTGTCCAACCTTTATCCACCCCTGTCCAACACTCCAAGTACCTAACCTTAATCCATCCCTGTCCAATGGTCCGACTCTCTAACCTCCATTCATCCTTCTCCAACTCTCCTTCTGTCTGACCAAGATCCATCCCTGTCCAACTCTTTTCCTGTCTGACCTCACTCCATCCCTGTCCAACTCTTTTCCTGTCTGATCTCACTCCATCCCTGTCCAACTCTTTTCCTGTCTGACCTCACCCTATCCCTGTCCATCCATTTTCCTGTCTGACCTCACCCCATCCTGATCCATCCATTTATCTGTCTGACCTCAGTCCATCCCTTTCCAATTCTACTCCTGTCTCACCTCAATCCACCCCTATCCAAACCTCCTCCTGTCTGACCTCAATCCATCCCTGTCCAAACCTCCTCCTGTCTGACCTCAATCCATGCCTGTCCAAACCCCCTCCTGTCTGACTTCAATCCATCTCTGTCCAACTCTCCTGTCTGACTTCAATCCATCCCTGTCCAACTCTGCTGGATGACTTCATTCCATCCCTGTTCAACTCTCCTGTCTGACCTCAATCCATCCCTGTCTAACTCTCCCACTCATTGACCTCAATCAGTCTCTGGCCAAACCTAATCAATCCCTGTCCAACTTTCCGCCTGTCTTACCCCGATCCATCACTGTCCAGCTCTTTTACTTTCTAACTTCAATCCATCCCTGTCCAACTCTGCTGTCTGACTTCATTTCATCCCTGTCCAACTCTCCTGTCTGACCTCAATCCATCCCCGTCTAACTCTCCCACTCATTGACCTCAATCAGTCCCTGTCCAAACCTAATCCATCCCTGTCCAACTCTTTTACTTTCTAACCTCAAGTCATCCCTTTTCAATTCTCCTGTCTGAACTCAATCCACCGCTCACCAACTCTCCCATGGTTTGACCTCACCCCATCCCTGTCCAACATCAATCCATCCCTGTCCAACATCAATCCATCCCTGTCTAACTCTGCTGTCTGACTTCATTTCATCCCTGTCCAACTCTCCTGTCTGACCTCAATCCATCCCTATCTAACTCTCCCACTCATTGACCTCAATCAGTCCCTGGCCAAACCTAATCCATCCCTGTCCAACTCTTTTACTTTCTAACCTCAAGTCATCCCTTTTCAATTCTCCTGTCTGAACTCAATCCACCGCTCTCCAACTCTCCCATGGTTTGACCTCACCCCATCCCTGTCCAACATCAATCCATCCCTGTCCAACATCAATCCATCCCTGTCCAACCTCAATCCATCCCTATCCAATCTTTTACTGTCTAACCTCAATTCATCCCTTTCCAATTCTCCTGTCTAACTTAAATCCATCCCTTTCCAATTCTCCTGTGTAACCTCAATCCATCCCTGTCCAACTATCCTCCTGTCTGACATCATTCCATCCCTGTCCAACTCTCCTCCTGTCTGACCTTGATCCATCCCTCTCCAACTATCCCATGGTTTGACCTCACCCCATCCCTGTCCAACATCAATCCATCCCTGTCCAACATCAATCCATCCCTGTCCAACATCAATCCATCCCTGTCCAACATCAATCCATCCCTGTCCAACCTCAATCCATCACTGTCCAACTCTTTTATTGTCTAACCTCAATCCATCCCTTTCCATTTCTCCTGTCTAACCTTAATCCATCTCTTTCCAATTCTGTCTGACCGAGATCCATCCGTTTTCAATTCTCCTGTGTATCCTCAATCCATCCCTGTCCAACTCTCCTCCTGTCTGACCTCAATCGATCCCTCTCCAACTGTCCCATGGTTTGACCTCTCCCCATCCCTGTCCAACATCAATCCATCCCTGTCCAACATCAATCCATCCCTGTCCAACATCAATCTATCCCTGTCCACATCAATCCATCCCTGTCCAACATCAATCCATCCCTGTCCAACATCAATCCATCCCTGTCCAACCTCAATCCATTCCTGTCCAACTCTTTTAATGTCTAACCTCAATTCATCCCTTTCTAATTCTCCTGTCTAACCTAAATCCATCCCTGTCCAACTCGCCTACTGTCTAAACGAAATTCTTCTCCGTCCAACCCTCCCACCATCTGACATCTATCCATCCCTGTCCAATTCTCCTCCTGTCTTACCTCAATCTATCCCTGTCCAACTCTCCAGCTGTTTAAACTCAATCCATCACTGTCAAACCACAACCCATCCCTGTCAAACTATTTTGCTGTCTGATCTCAATCCATCCCTGTCCAACTCTCCAGCTGTCCTAAAGTCAATCCATCCCTATCCAGCACTTGTCTGACCTCCCTCCATCCCTATTCAGCACTTCTTCTTTGACCTCCCTCCATCCCTGTCCAACTCTTTTACTGTCTGACCTCCCTCCATCCCTGTCCAAATCTTTTACTGTCTGACCTCCCTCCATCCCTGTCCAAATATTTTACTGTCTGACCTCAGTCTCCATATCTCATGCCTGAATTTAGTCCACCCCTTCATGTCGAGAACCTGAAGTCAAGCCTTCCTTCTTAAACTTTACTGTCTGACCCAAATACCAATCTGACGTGACCCGAATCCATATCTGGTGTCCGAACTACTTTCTATTTGTTTTAATGTCTGACATCTATCACTGTCCGTCTCTGGTGTCTTACTCATTAGCTATCTTGTCCACTTTTCCTCACAATTCCAAATCCTTTTCTGTTCACCTCTTCTTGTATTCAATCTTCAGCCATTCCTCTCTGAAACGATTGTTGTCGAAACTGAATCCATCCTTGGATACTTATTTCATTCCACAATCCTTGTACATCTCCAGATTGCCACCTGAATCCATTGTTACCATCAGACGACATTGCATTACTGTTCAGCTTTCTCTATGTAGCCTACATCCACCTGAATTTAATCCATCCCTCCATGTCGAGGATGTGAGTTTAATCCACTCCTCTCCATATCGAGGATGTGAGTTTAATCCACCCTCCATATCGAGGCTGTGAATTTAATCCACCCTGTCCATATCTCGTACCTCAATTTAATCCACCCCTCTCCATATCGAGGATGTGAATTTAATCCACCCCTCTCCATATCGAGGATGTGAGTTTAATCCACCCCCCTCCATAGCGAGGATGTGAGTTTAATCCACCCCTCTCCATATCGAGGATGTGAGTTTAATCCACCCCTCTCCATATCGAGGATGTGAGTTTAATCCACCCCTCCATATCGAGGATGTGAGTTTAATCCACCCCTCTCCATATCGAGGATGTGAGTTTAATCCACCCCTCTCCATATCGAGGATGTGAGTTTAATCCAACCCTCTCCATATCGAGGATGTGAGTTTAATCCAACCCTCTCCATATCAAGGATGTGAGTTTAATCCACCCCTCTCCATATCGAGGATGTGAGTTTAATCCACCCCTCTCCATATCGAGGATGTGAATTTAATCCACCCCTCTCCATATAGAGGATGTGAATTTAATCCACCCCTCTCCATATCGAGGATGTGAGTAATCCACCCCTCTCCATATCGTGGATGTGTGTTTAATCCACCGCTCTCCATATCGAGGATGTGAATTTAATCCACCACTGTCCATATCTAGTACCTCAATTTAATCCACCCTTCTCCATATCGAGGATATGAATTTAATCCACCCTGTCCATATCTAGTACCTTAATTTAATCCACCCTGTCCATATCTAGTACCTTAATTTAATCCACCCTGTCCATATCTAGTACCTAAATTTAATCCACCCCTGTCCATATCTAGTACCTAAATTTAATCCACCCCTGTCCATATCTAGTACCTCAATTTAATCCACCCTGTCCATATCTAGTACCTCAATTTAATCCACCCCTCTCCATATCGAGGATGTGAGTTTAATCCACCCCTCTCCATATCGAGGATGTGAGTTTAATCCACCCCTCTCCATATCGAGGATGTGAGTTTAATCCACCCCTCTCCATATTGAGGATGTGAGTTTAATCCACCCCTCTCCATATCGAGGATGTGAGTTTAATCCACCCCCTCCATATTGAGGATGTGAGTTTAATCCACTCCTCTCCATATCGAGGATGTGAGTTTAATCCACCCCTCTCCATATCGAGGATGTGAGTTTAATCCACCCCTCTCCATATCGAGGATGTGAGTTTAATCCACCCCTCTCCATATCGAGGATGTGAATTTAATCCACCCCTCTCCATATAGAGGATGTGAATTTAATCCACCCCTGTCCATATCTAGTACCTCAATTTAATCCACCCCTCTCCATATAGCGGATGTGAAGTTAATTCACCCCTCTCCATATCGAGGATGTGAGTTTAATCCACCCCTCTCCATATCGAGGATGTGAGTTTAATCCACCCCTCTCCATATCGAGGATGTGAGTTTAATCCACCCCTCTCCATATCGAGGATGTGAGTTTAATCCACCCCTCTCCATAACGTGGATGTGTGTTTAATCCACCGCTCTCCATATCGAGGATGTGAATTTAATCCACCCCTGTCCATATCTAGTACCTCAATTTAATCCACCCTTCTCCATATCGAGGATGTGAATTTAATCCACCCTGTCCATATCTAGTACCACAATTTAATCCACCCCTCTCCATATCGAGGATGTGAGTTTAATCCACCCCTCTCCATATCGAGGATGTGAGTTTAATCCACCCCTCTCCATATCGAGGATGTGAGTTTAATCCACCCCTCTCCATATCGAGGATGTGAGTTTAATCCACCCCTCTCCATATCGAGGATGTGAGTTTAATCCACCCCCTCCATATTGAGGATGTGAGTTTAATCCACTCCTCTCCATATCGAGGATGTGAGTTTAATCCACCCCTCTCCATATCGAGGATGTGAGTTTGATCCACCCCTCTCCATATCGAGGATGTGAGTTTGATCCACCCCTCTCCATATTGAGGATGTGAGTTTAATCCACCCCTCTCCATATCGAGGATGTGAGTTTAATCCACCCATCTCCATATCGAGGATGTGAATTTAATCCACCCCTCTCCATATAGAGGATGTGAATTTAATCCACCCCTGTCCATATCTAGTACCTCAATTTAATCCACCCCTCTCCATATAGCGGATGTGAATTTAATTCACCCCTCTCCATATCGAGGATGTGAGTTTAATCCACCCCTCTCCATATCGAGGATGTGAGTTTAATCCACCCCTCTCCATATCGAGGATGTGAGTTTAATCCACCCCTCTCCATAACGTGGATGTGTGTTTAATCCACCGCTCTCCATATTGAGGATGTGAATTTAATCCACCCCTGTCCATATCTAGTACCTCAATTTAATCCACCCTTCTCCATATCGAGGATGTGAATTTAATCCACCCTGTCCATATCTAGTACCTCAATTTAATCCACCCCTCTCCATATCGAGGATGTGAGTTTAATCCACCCCTCTCCATATCGAGGATGTGAGTTTAACCCACCCCTCTCCATATCGAGGATGTGAGTTTAATCCACCCCTCTCCATATCGAGGATGTGAGTTTAATCCACCCCCTCCATATTGAGGATGTGAGTTTAATCCACTCCTCTCCATATCGAGGATGTGAGTTTAATCCACCCCTCTCCATATTGAGGATGTGAGTTTGATCCACCCCTCTCCATATCGAGGATGTGAGTTTAATCCACCCCTCTCCATATTGAGGATGTGAGTTTAATCCACCCCTCTCCATATCGAGGATGTGAGTTTAATCCACCCCTCTCCATATCGAGGATGTGAATTTAATCCACCCCTCTCCATATAGAGGATGTGAATTTAATTCACCCCTCTCCATATCGAGGATGTGAATTTAATCCACCCCTCTCCATATCGAGGATGTGAGTTTAATCCACCCCTCTCCATATCGTGGATGTGAGTTTAATCCACCGCTCTCCATATCGAGGATGTGAATTTAATCCACCCCCTCTCCATATCGAGGATGTGAGTTTAATCCACCCCTCTCCATAACGTGGATGTGTGTTTAATCCACTGCTCTCCATATCGAGGATGTGAATTTAATCCACCCCTGTCCATATCTAGTACCTCAATTTAATCCACCCTTCTCCATATCGAGGATGTGAATTTAATCCACCCTGTCCATATCTAGTACCTTAATTTAATCCACCCTGTCCATATCTAGTACCTTAATTTAATCCACCCTGTCCATATCTAGTACCTAAATTTAATCCACCCCTGTCCATATCTAGTACCTCAATTTAATCCACCCTGTCCATATCTAGTACCTCAATTTAATCCACCCTTCTCCATATCGAGGATGTGAATTTAATCCACCCTGTCCATATCTAGTACCTCAATTTAATCCACCCCTCTCCATATCGAGGATGTGAGTTTAATCCACCCCTCTCCATATCGAGGATGTGAGTTTAACCCACCCCTCTCCATATCGAGGATGTGAGTTTAATCCACCCCTCTCCATATCGAGGATGTGAGTTTAATCCACCCCCTCCATATTGAGGATGTGAGTTTAATCCACTCCTCTCCATATCGAGGATGTGAGTTTAATCCACCCCTCTCCATATCGAGGATGTGAGTTTGATCCACCCCTCTCCATATCGAGGATGTGAGTTTGATCCACCCCTCTCCATATTGAGGATGTGAGTTTAATCCACCCCTCTCCATATCGAGGATGTGAGTTTAATCCACCCCTCTCCATATCGAGGATGTGAATTTAATCCACCCCTCTCCATATAGAGGATGTGAATTTAATCCACCCCTGTCCATATCTAGTACCTCAATTTAATCCACCCCTCTCCATATAGCGGATGTGAGTTTAATCCACCCCTCTCCATATCGAGGATGTGAGTTTAATCCACCCCTCTCCATATCGAGGATGTGAGTTTAATCCACCCCTCTCCATAACGTGGATGTGTGTTTAATCCACCGCTCTCCATATTGAGGATGTGAATTTAATCCACCCCTGTCCATATCTAGTACCTCAATTTAATCCACCCTTCTCCATATCGAGGATGTGAATTTAATCCACCCTGTCCATATCTAGTACCTTAATTTAATCCACCCTGTCCATATCTAGTACCTTAATTTAATCCACCCTGTCCATATCTAGTGCCTAAATTTAATCCACCCCTGTCCATATCTAGTACCTCAATTTAATCCACCCCTGTCCATGTCTAGTACCTCAATTTAATCCACCCTGTCCATATCTAGTACCTCAATTTAATCCACCCCTCTCCATATAGCGGATGTGAATTTAATCCACCCCTGTCCATATCTAGTACCTCAATTTAATCCACCCTGTCCATATCTAGTACCTTAATTTAATCCACCCTGTCCATTTCTAGTACCTAAATTTAATCCACCCCTGTCCATATCTAGTACCTCAATTTAATCCACCCCTGTCCATGTCTAGTACCTCAATTTAATCCACCCTGTCCATATCTAGTACCTCAATTTAATGCACCCCTGTCCATATCTAGTACCTCAATTTAATCCACCCTGTCCATATCTAGTACCTTAATTTAATCCACCCCTGTCCATATCTAGTACCTCAATTTAATCCACCCCTGTCCATATCTAGTACCTCAATTTAATCCACCCTGTCCATATCTAGTACCTCAATTTAATCCACCCCTGTCCATATCTAGTACCTCAATTTAATCCACCCTTTCCATATCTAGTACCTCAATTTAATCCACCCCTGTCCATATCTAGTACCTCAATTTAATCCACACTTTCCATATCTAGTACCTTAATTTAATCCGCTCTGTCCATATCTTGTTCCTCAATTTAATCCACCCCTCTCCATCTCTGCTGTGAGACTTGAATCCTTAAGGCCCAGTCACACCTTGACGTTTTAGCCAGCTTATGCCGATTTTTGGAAGATTTGTGTAAAACGCTGGTCCACGTCGAATACGTTATGGGTACGTTTTGTATATGTCAAAACCACGCTGAAAAACACTGCCATAAGTGGTGGTACGCTGGCTTTAAACGTTGAACTTTTGGGTTTTCCTCGAATTTTTTCATGCTTGAAATTTTACGACGTATGCCGGCGTATGACTCACACGTTCCGCTACACTGGCCATAAGTTGTAGGCACGTTATGCGATCGTTGACACACGTTGAAACACGTTACTTGTAAGTTACTCATAAGTCAAAACACGTCGAGGTAATGTTTAGCGTACCCGAAACTTATTTCTAACCTATGAGTAACGTTTTGTAAGCACGCTACACGAACGTTGTTCACACTTTGCAACACGTTACTTGAAGGTACTACTACGACTACTACTACTACTACTACTACTACTACTACTACCAACATCGACATCAGTAAATTCTCTCGAACTACTACTACTACTAACATCGACATCACTAAATTCTCTCGACCTACTACTACTACTACTACTAACATCAACAACACTAAATTCTCTCGCACTACTACTACTGATACTACTACTCTTACTACTAACATCGACAACACTAAATTCTCTCGAACTACTACTACTACCAATATCGACATTTACTGAATTCTCTCGAACTACTACTACTGCTACTACTACTACTAACATCGACATAACTACTACTACTAATAACATCGACATCACTAAATTCTCTCAACTACTACTACTACTACTAATAACATCGACATCACTAAATTCTCTCAACTACTACTACTACTACTACTAATAACATCGACATCACTAAATTCTCTCGAACTACTACTACTACTACTGCCACTGCTACTGACATTGACATCTACTCAACATGGAGTCTGGAACACTGACGGGTTCCTCTTGTGAAGCCCATTTGTATATACCAATTCCCCTAAACGCTGCCAATACGGCATTATACGGTAGCTGTAAGTTAGAAACACGTTCAGTAAGTTCTGTGGTCGTCCGGAAGACGTCAATCAAATTCGTCTACATACGCCAATGTGCGTTTGAGATACGTTACACATCGGTTCAAAGCACGCTACTAATAGGTTCAAAGCACGCTACTAATAGGTTCAAAGCACGTTACTCGTAGGCTAAAAATTAAGTTTCGGGTATGCTAAACATTACCTCGACGTGTTTCGACTTATGAGTAACTTACAAGTAACATGTGGCCGACGTGTGTAAACGCTTGCGGAGCGTGCCGAGAACTTATGCCAATGTATGCAGAACTTGTGAGCCATACGTCGAGTACGTCGTAAAATTTTCAGCATGCTTGAAATTTCACGACGTACTACACGTACCACGTAATATGCCAGCGCACTTCATTGTTTTTCATCGTGCTCCTAACGTGTACACAACTTACCCATACCGTATTCGACGTGTTGCAGCGTTTTAGACACATTTTTCATAGGTCGGCACACGCTGGCTAAATCGTCAAGGTGTGACTGCGATGTTGACACTTCCAATTTTCAGGCGGTTATGATTTAAATCTGCGTGCGGCAGGTTTTTAACAGAGAACACCACGAGTTCGTCGGCGATTCGTGCAGCGCGCTATGACTAAAGGCCCGGTCACACCTTGACGTTTTAGCCAACGTATGCCGATTTTTGAATTTTTTTTCTAAAACGCTGGCACACGTTGAATACGTTATGGGTAAGTTTTGATAACATTGAGAGCACGCTGAAAAACACTGCCATACGTCGTTGTACGCTGGCTTTAAACGTTGTACTTTTTGGTTGTCCTCAAATTTTTTCATGCTTGAAATTTCACGACGTATGCCGGCGTATGACTCACACGTTCCGCTACGCTGGCCACAAGTTGTATGCACGGTCTGCGATCGTTGACAGACGTCAACACATGCTACTTGTAAGTTAATCATAAGTTTAGACACGCCGAGGTAATGTTTAGCGTACCCGAAACTTATTTCTAACGTATGGTTAACATGTTGTTGGCACGTTACGCGATCGTTGCCACACATCGACAGACGTTACTTTTAAGTTACTCATAGGCTGAAAGACGTCGGTATAATGGATCGTCCTTGCATCAGCGTCCACGGCCACGGCCAGGACACTTATTTGCAGCATTCTTCAAACTTTTCTTCGGCATGACGAGGATGTTCACACTTCGATGTCTAGCTTGGCTATGATTCCAATTGTCCATCGGCAGCGTCTATTTAAAATAGTCGAGTTTGAGCGTTTTAACACGTTCAGAAAAAACGCTTCAAATTTCCAAACCCCAGCGTCAAAAAACAAAGGCGAGTGACAGCAATTTAAATCGTTCATTGTAAACAATGAAAATAGTTGAGTGGTACCGTTTAAAAGTCGTTGAGTGTAAAAAAAAATCCAATTGTTGAGCGCAAGCGTCTACTTTCAATAGTGGAGATGTAGCCATTTAAATCGTTGAGTGGCAGCCGATGAATAGCAAACCCCACGTCACCGGCAAAGATAAACTGCCGCATGATAGATAAGTTAGGCTATCGTTGGGCATAGTTTGTGAACGCCGGCTTCACGATAATTATTCGTTGTTATATCGCATCTATAAGTAATCAAAGCGCTCTATGCACATTATTAGTTCATTGTGCATTTGTCCAACCCGTTATGAATAGACCTAAATCGTAAAAACAAGCTATAGCTCATTGTTGAAAAAGCCCCATAAAAAATTAGCCGCGAAGAACTTCGAACAATGGTGAAAAGATTTCTCCGACCCGTGAACACGTGGACGCAAGGAGGATCCATCATAACCCACACCCTCCCCCTCACACTCACACTCACCTACTACTGCCAACATGAACAAACTACTACTAATACTAATACTGATACTGATACTGATACTGTTACTGCTGACATGGACATCGACTCAAAAAGGACTCGAAAACACTGTTGGGTTCCCCTTTTATGAGCAGCATTTTTATATACCAATTCCCAAAGCCGCTGGGAACACGTCTTTATATGGCAGTTGTAAGCTAGAAACACGTTCATTTATTTTTTTTGTCGACCGGAAGACGTCATTGGAATACGTCTACATACGTCAATGTGTGTTGGGACTACGTAAAGAATTGGTTCAAAGCACGTCAAACATAAGTTAGAAATAAGTTTCGCGTAAAAAAGACATTACCGCGACATGTTTCGACTTATGAGTAGCTTCTAAGTAGCGTTTGTGGACGTGTGTCAGCGTCCGCATATCGTGTATAAAACGTATCCCCATCGCATGCAGAACGTGTGTCATACGCCGAGTACGTCGTAAAATTTTGAACATGTTTAAAATTTCTTGACGTACTCTACTTACTACGACGTATGATAGCATACTTTAGCGTTGTACTCACGTATACCAAACTTACTCATACCGTATTTGACATGCCCCAACGTTTTAGACACATTTTTCTTAGGTCGGCATACGCTGGCAAGATCGCCAAGGTGTGACCGCGATGTTGACACTTCCATTTCTACGGCAGTTATGATTCGAATCGTTGTGCGTCAGCCTTTTAATAGGCTACGTCACGACATCGTCGGCGATGCGTGCAATGCGCTATGCCTAAGTTAGACTATCGTTGGGCATAGGTTGTGTAGGCCGACAACAGGTTCAACATTCGTTGGTATAAGTTATCTATAACACAACGAAACGTTCTGTGTCCGTTACCAATGCGTTATACATAAGACCAAGTCGCTATGAATACGTCCGAATCTTTAAAAAAAACATCAAAAGTTCAACGTAAGCCAGCGTTTTACATACATTTTAAGACGTTGCCATCGCTGGCTAAAACGTCAAGGTGTGACCGGGCCTTAAGTTAAACTATCGTTGGGCATAGGTTGTGAACGCCGACAACAGGCTAAGCATTCGTTGGTATAAGTTATCTTTAACACAACGAAACGTTCTGTGCCCGTTACTAATACGTTATACATACGACCAACACGTTATGAATACGACCAAAACTTTAAAAAAAACCTCAAAACTTCAGCGTACGCCAACGTTTTACATACATTTTTATACGTTGCCATTCCTGGCTAAAACGTCAAGGTGTGACTGGGCCTTTACTTGTCCATTCTGTTGTTCAATCTGATTCCAACACTCTCAAACTGTTTTGCTTTCGAATCTGAATCCATCCTTGTGTAGCTGTTTTACTCCAGACTTTAATCTATCCGTATTCTTATCCGGTGTCCGAACGGAACCCATCTCTAATGTCCGACCCAAATTCACCTGTACCCCCTTCTTTATTGTCCAACCTGAATTCACCTGTACCCCCTCCTTTGTTGTCCGACCTGAATTCAATGTTGTTTACTCTCCTACCTGGATCAATCTCTGCTGT
The DNA here is from genome assembly GCF_056783735.1 of Eptatretus burgeri. Lineage (NCBI taxonomy): Eukaryota > Metazoa > Chordata > Myxini > Myxiniformes > Myxinidae > Eptatretus > Eptatretus burgeri. The sequence continues at coordinate 109,800,938 of NC_140966.1, read as the reverse complement.
GCAAACTTCTTCTTCTTCTTCTTCTTCTCCTCCTTCTCCTTCTCCTTCTCCTTCTCCTTCTCCTTCTTCTCCTTCTCCTTCTCCTTCTCCTTCTCCTTCTCCTTCTCCTTCTCCTTCTCCTTCTCCTTCTCCTTCTCCTTCTCCTTCTCCTTCTCCTCTTTTTTTTTTATATACTCTTGAGAGCTTTACACATCTCTACATTTGACCCCAACCATCCTTTTTGTTCAACCGTGTCCTTGGCATTGGCTGGATGTTAGCCATCACTTTGTTTCTGTGGTGATCATTGTGATGTTGTGTTTTCTTCTTCTTCTTTTTCTTTTGAGGCAGGTACATCATCGAGGTTTGCAATGCCCTTAATCCACCTCCCTGTTCCATATCGGTGGGACCTCAGTTCACCACACGATCCACCAACCTCCATCTCAACGTTATGCCTGTCTGTCTTTTGCCAGGCTCTCCTAGTCGTCTCCTGTGCACCATGGCAGAGTTCAGTGCTTCCGGGCCGTCGATGGCCCCGGGCGGGAACGCAGCCGGCGTCATCGCCGCCGCCGTTCAAGCGGCACCGTCCGTAGGCAACCTCGGAGCCAAGCAGGCGGTGGTCGAGCGGCTGCGCCAGCGGATCGAGCTCTGCCGGAGACACCACGCTGTGTGCGAGGCACGGTATGTGCAGCAACAGCAGCAACGGGTGCAGACCGAGGGCAAGGAGCGCCAAGCACTGCACAGACGCTACTTGGAGAGCAGGGCAAAGAAGACTCACAAGCTAAAGCAGCAGCAGCACCAACAGGCGGAAGAAACGGGGCGTAAAATCGATGGACCAGATGCACCGGCAGGCGAGCAAAGATCTTTCACCCTCATCGCGGTAAGACCCTTTTATTTGAGCTCATATCAAACTTCATGTCTCTCCATCTGCAGGAGAGGCCAATAAATGGCGACATCCTTTCTTTGTGGCCGGGTAAGCGGGGATCATTAGCACCGTACGTCACACCATGGTCATCGACTTCTCGGTCCAATGGGTCGGCTCGTTTTGTTTTCCATCTGAACCTTCCGCTCTACGATTCTGGCATCCGAGGTTTAAATCCTATATGTATTAATCCATCGTCTGCTCATATCCTTGTAATTCTTACACAAACACATCGATGTCTTCAAAGCGACACTTTATCATCTTTTTGGAATACAGGCCTTATTTAGCGGTGACATTTTATTTTTAGTGATATTCATGTCTCTGCTGTCCGTCAGTGAGATCTTAAATGTGACATGGTCCGTCCGTCAGTCCACAAACATTTGCAACTTCTCTCAAACTACACACACGATTTTGATGAAACTTGACCACAACCTTTAACACCCGTGATGCACCAAAGATTGTTCACTGCAGTAAAAAAAAAAAAATCCATCCATATTTCCTTTGTTTTTCCGTTAAGTATTTTGTGGGTCATCCGTGCCTTCCAGTAGTTCCCTGGTTTTCTTCAGCCACAACTAGGTGAGCGCCCAGGGGTATTGCCCCTATTTTAGTCAACAAGATGCTCATGGAAGAGGAAAGTGAGGAAGGTTAAAAAGGCAATGTGGACAGTGGGGCCAAAGTTAGACCCAACAAGCAATGGAGTGAATGAACAGGAAAGGAGGAGTGAGGGGGGTAGGAGGGACAATAACCTGTATGTAGGAGTTTTTGGTTAAGAAGGATTAATGGGGGTAGAGAATATCATGGGTAAGGATGGGGATGTGACACAAGATTGTGGGGGCACCGCTTGATCAAAGTCCAGAGGGAAGGCTCAGATCAAATAGTCTCCAGAAAGTGATTCCACAAATGGGAGAAAAGATGAACAAAAGTTGTGGCGTGCAGTGAGCCTGGATTTGGGGGGGTTTACCAGGAGGGGGTTCCTGGAACAAAACGTGAGTCCTGGAGGAGCTGCGGGATGGACGGAGGGTTGCGAGAATGGGGGAAGCTAGACCGGAGAAGAAGTGGTGAAACATTACAAGTGGGCTCAGGGGCATCGAGAGCCAGCACAGGCCCCGAAGAAAACAACTTCAGGGCCCCCACCCCTTCTCTTTCTCTCTTGCATTTGTATTAAAAATTATAGTTACAGGAGAAGCTCGGGCCCCGAGGCAGCGACTCCTCCCCCCCCCAGACCCTCCCCCTGACCCTCACCCCCAGCCCCCCCCAACTCTCGACACCCCTGGGCGGGCCACTGACCAATCCGTGATGAGACCAACAGACCTCTCTCAGCTGACCTCTCATACTTTGACGAGGCAACGTCAATATTATGTATGACCTGTTGCATCATCAACTTAATCATATCAGTAACAGAAACACTGCTTGTGATTGTTTAGAAAAAGTCAGTCTCATTCACTCAACCATCAAAAAGCCAGAACTAGTACGGCTAAACGGGTGAACTATTTGTTCATCACTTGTCTGCCCGGTCGCCCTTACTCGTACTTGTCCACCTCACATTTCTATCACTGTGATACTCACATTTGTTTCATCACTTGGATTTTGGTTTCAACGTTTATTTTGAAAATTCACTTTTTCCACCATAATCACCTAAGTATTCTTTCACTGCCATGGTTTAACAACCCCCATCTGTAGAAGTGATGAACCCTAATTTCCATGGTGTCGTTCTTCTTCTTCTTGGCAGTAATTTTGAACTGTACAAACTGCTGGTTGGTCCTTCCACCAATTTTGGGCTTTGTTACCCATCACGGGTTGACGAACCTTCACAGCAATCCTAAAACGATATGCAATCTCTTTCTTGTCATTTTCCACCAGCTCCAAGGCCAGCTGAAGCGAAAACTGGAAGAGGGTGTTGGATCAGGAGTTGTAAGTGGAGCGTCGGAAAGGCCCAATGGTATTTCTGGTCATTTAAGCTCTTTCAACCAGTCTGCAAAGATTCCTCGTGGTGCAGATGCCGGTGAAACCATCGTCCATGGAAATGGCCATGGCCCACCACCTGACATCAAACCTCAGCTCTTACTCGGCGGAGGACCTGGGAGTGAGAGCGGTTGTGCGAAGGAGGGAGCTGGTGCATCGCAGCCTGTTAGAATTGGGGCTTTGTTGAATCCTGGGGTGATGTCAGGCGTAGGTGCAGCTGGTGGCCCAGGAGTTGCACCAACATTGGGAGTAATTGGCAATGCAATGGTCTCGATGAAACAGGAACCCCAATGTGATGAGGACATACTACCAGGACAAGACTTTGCATTTGATAAAGAGCTGCAGGATCTTCTCAATGAACTAGCTCAGGGGTTGGATGATAACGGCATTGACTTTGACAGCATGTTGGGGGCAGGGGGAGGAGGCGTGCCTCCCCCACATAGTTCGGCGACCACTGAGGCCCCTGCCCTGCCTCTGTCACAAGGCCCTCCTTCGACCCCTGGTGATACCACAGTATGTGCAGCAACAAGAGGCAGCCCTGTGACAAAAAGGGAGTTGTCTCCGGTGTTTGACCCCCACCTTGCCTCACCTTTACGCTCTCCTCCTTCAGGACCGGTGCAGGCACGTACGAGTCACGGTCAAGGCTTTCCAGGCTCTGGTCCAGATCGGTCTTCCCCAGCCCGGCAGACCATGACGGTGTTGCAACAGCAACAACCCCAACAACAACCACAGAGGGCTGTGAAGATGCCCGTTGCCTTAGCCACACCACAAGCAGCTCATTGGGCACCCATGGTTCCCCAGAACTCGGTTTCCACTTTTCCAACAGCAGTGACGACCACAATTTTGCCACGTCCTCAGTCCAAGGGACCCGGTTTTGTGCATTTTCCAGCCGTTTCCGTGGCAGCAGGGGTGCTCGGGTCTGAGGGCGGTGGAAGCGAAGTCGAGGGTATCATCGCCACGGCGTTGACCCTGGACAACACAAAACCTCTGTCGCATTTCGATCCTGCACTATCATCCAATCAAGCACTTTTGACGCAGTCCCACGGCATGGTGGGATACGGGACTAAGGTTTCCGGAACGGGAGACAGCCGAGCGTTCCCTGGAGCGCAGGCCGAACTACTCGGGGGCCATTGCGTGAACCCCAAACGACTGCAGGGACATCCGTGCGCCGTTCCACGAGTGGGCGTCTACCGGTCTCTGCCGCCTGCTTCTCAACAGGTGGGCCTGAAATGTATACACTTGTACGTGAAGCTAGGTAAGCTTGACGATTGGGCCTTTCTCCAGGATTCGGTAATCTTTCTGTTCCTGTTGCCATAACTTCACTACACGATGATTCAACAGGGAGCATGAAATGTTTTTTTTTTTTTTCTTCATCTCTCTTCCTTTCGTTTTTGATGAGGTGCACGTGTTTGCTTTTGTGATCGTGTATTTGTTGAAGGAAAGTGACCGGTGCCCTGTACGTGAGTTTCGGTAAAATTTTCGATTTTCTCTGTCGCTAGTACACATACCGATTCGAGCTGCCGTTGCTTTGCTATTTGTGATGTTTACAGTTCTGTACATGTTAAATATGGGGGCCACATCCATGTTGTCTTAATGTGTAGATGAATGGTAGTAACATGATGGTGACGAGTTCATTCAACACCGGGAATGTAAACACGGCGCTTCTCCTCCACTAACAATGTTCATCGAGTGAAGAAAGTTCCACAAGCGACATTTTAAACTTCGTCAGACCTGTTGATGGATTTTAAATTATTTCCTTTACAAGGTTGAGGCTCATAGAAGAGTGATGCCGTGGATGGGTAGCCTTTTGTCGGTCGTATTATAGCCTGCTGGTGTCATTCGGTGATGGACCTTTGGAACCGCTTGCGGGCCTTCCTTGGTCGGACAAATTGGTGTGCTGATAGAGGTGACGTATAGATGTAAATATTTTGCATACAGAGTCGAGGCTCGTGGAAGAGCTAGAACACAGAACGGATCAGGACACCAAATAGTAAAGGTGAAATAAAATATCTCCTTGCTCCAGTCCTTCAAGAGTGCTGCCGTCCATCGTCGACTCGTTCTTCCTCCCATAAACACTCCTGATATCTTTTACTCTAATCCCTGCACGCTTCTCCTCTTCCCTTCCTACGACTCGACGACTGTGATATGCAGTTGAGGACATTACAGTTGAGGATATTACAGGGAGGGCTGAGGGGGGAAATGAGCTCGAAGGAGTGCAAGAGGTGTCTTTGTTACGCTTGTTTCCCTATAACCCTCCACCATCGTGTGAACCTGTTACCCTCTGTCTATCTCTTCCATGAGCCTAGACTTCTGTCTATATATATATATATATATATATATATATATATATATATATTTTTTTTTTTTTTTAAATCTCTATTTACTGAAATAGCCTTCTTTCTGAGAGTGATCTTTGACATGTTCATTCCATATTGAGATTCCCCTTAGTTCCACGAACCTTGTATTTCAACCCCATTGTAGTCGTGTCATGTCCACGTTCTAAGTACCCAGAGTACCCATTCACTCCTTCAATCGTTCTCTCGGGCCTCGAGGGTGCCTATCATTAATAAATTATTTCCCGACACATCAGCATGATGAGGTTTCCTTCCTTGTACATTACTGGGGAATTCCAGTGAAATGGTTCAAATATACGTGAGACATTGTGTTATTCCCCTCAACTCCTCACAAACATTACAAAACCCATTACAACCATTTTTATTCCCGACTCAACCCTTTGTGCTTCCGTCGCTTGGAGCATGGTGAGGCGTTTGGAGCATGGTGAGGTGCTTGGAGCATGGTGAGGCACAAAGTGTGTTTGTTTTTTTTTGTTTTGTTTTTTTAATGGGAAGTATGGGATGAGTGCACAGATTGCTCGATTTCCCTTCGGTGTTACTGTGCATGTGAATTGTACATCCTGTGGGAGAGTTGATGAACATGGAGGGGAAAACTTTCACAAGTTTTTGTGTTTTCTTGCAGGAGCAAAGCATTATGGGAGTGCGGAGTTCTGGTCCAGCTGGTTACCTTGGTGATCAGGCGACCTTGTTGAAACAGAAGATAGAGCAAGACAGGATGCAGTGGCAGGTCGGTGTGGTGTGAGACGTCACGTGGGCTGTGTAGAAATGTCATTGGTTCACGTTACCCACCACCACCCCCCTTCACCTGCCTTCAACCACAAGATGAATAAAGCACTTTTGATTTTAATTACCTGCTCGCCAAGCAGGGTAGAACCTACGGTAAATGTTCTCGAGCAGGAACTCCTCATGGAGGTGTCCGTATTGTGAAACCCATCCTGCAGTTGTATATTATTCCCATTCTGAAGGGTTCAGGCCTAAAGGCTTTCATTCGGTTCATTGACTTCTTTTTTTTTTATGCCTCCGCTGACGACGTCGCTGGAGGCATTATGTTTTGGGGTTGGCTGTTCAACCATGCTACGTACGTACATACATACACCCATGTTAATTTTCTCTGTTTTCTCTACAACCGCTTATCCAATTTACACACTTTTCACCATAGGTGCGACTATTCATGTGCAATGGTTTACTGAAAATAATGACGTTGTAGCTCATGTGTGTGGCAGCCATGTTGGAAAAAAGGAAAAACGTTGGAACTCTGCATCTCCTAAACTGCTCCATGAAAAATATTGAAACTTGGCACGTGGCAATTAATCACCATGTGAAACGAGTGTGACGTATCTATATATACAAGCCGGTAGGTGGCGTTGGGTCGCCGAGCATGGAAACTATAAGATATAGAGCAAATGGATGTCATATAGCAGATGGAGAATCACCTTAAGATTATGCATATCAAATCTCATCCAGTTCCATCTCCTGATAACTACTCGGTATCCATTTGAATGAAAAGTATCGAAAATGCGGTTTGAAATGGAAAATCCCCAAAGTTCGAGGGGGTGCTGTGGGTGAACAAAGATCTAAATCGAAAATCCGGCTCGATCGTTTGTGCACAATGTATTCCAGACGATTAGTGTGAATTTTCATGACCATCCGACCATAACCCAAGGAGGAGTAGCATTTGGCGCGAAGGCAACTCCAGCTCTCGCATATTATCGATTTTTTGCACTAATTGACCTTTGACCCCTGACCTAAGCGAAATCGGTCAATATGTCCTGAGGCAAAGTCGTAGTACTCATTGAGCACCATGAACCTGCAAAGTTTCATTCGTGTCGATGCACTCACCTGGTCGCTAGGGGGCCTTCAATTTTCGCGCATACCCTAATTGTAGGGGGCGCTGCGGGTAAAGTATTCCATATAATCACAAAAACCGGAATATATTTGATAGAGCATCACCTGTAGATCATTCGTGCCAAATTTCATAACCCTACGTGGGATAATGGCTTTCAGAATTGATTTCGCGTGAACGGTACCGATTTTGAAGGTTATTCGGATGTTGCTGGGGAACCAAAGCGTCCCTAGCAACCATCACAATTTCCAAAGCACCAGGTCATAAGATGTACCTACCACCCGAGTTTGGTCAAAATCCGCCCACGTTTACTACCAATTATGCTGATGACAAACGAACAAACATCCAAACAAACAAACAGACAGAATTACTGACAATAAGGGTCACATATTTCGGCGACCCTATATATATATATACATATATATATATATATATATATATATATATATATATATATATATATATATATATATATATATATATATATATATATATATATATTGGATGATATCATCGGTGGCTTCATTATGACATCATAATTGCATATGTCGAACGCTTTATCCGATTGGTATGATAATTTTTTTGGGTCATCTAGGGATAAATTGTATTGGTGGGGTGGGGGGAGGGGATTAATGACGTCATCGTTCACGTGGTTCGGCGGCTATGATATTTTGAAGAATTAACCTTTAAAAATCTTCTCCAGAACGGCTTCACATATCGAGGGGAAACTTCACACACGTGTTCCCCAAGCATTGGGGATACCAGGGTGTTCACATAATTAATAGGTCACATAGTCTCGCAGCCTGTCATCCGCTGTGGTTTGTGCTCGACCGCACGAGACTCGCTCGCACTCGTCCTCCCCTAGACTTTTTTGACCACGTCTCCCTCATTCTCCTACCCTTCATCCTCTCTCTCATATCCACCTTCCTGCCCTTCCTGCTCTAATTTTTAATTTCTCAATGAAATAAAACCACCCCCACCCTACTCACCCATACATATTGAAATATATACATGGCCTCTGACAGGGGTGTCAACACTACTGAAAAATCCCAAATTACTGAGTTGTGGATTGTCAATGTCATTCAGGAGAAAAGGCTGCAGCAGGAGCAGCTCAGGAGGCACCTTACACGTCCTCCTCCAGAGTATCAGGATGGCTCACGACCTCTGTACCTATCACAATACCCAGGTAATGTTATCGTTTATACAATCCTTCATCACCACCACTGAACAGCTTGTCATTGAAACCTGACCACTTGTCTTGACCCCACAATCCCCCTTTTTCAAACAGGAGCTCGGCTGCCACTCCCTGGCCTCTCTTCCGTCACCGCCCAACTCATTTCGACTCCTGCTCAGCCACAAAGTCTCATTCCTCAACCTTCTCCAGATCCATCCATCCATCCATCCCCCACCTCGGGAGGTCCGATGTACACGGCCGCCAGTGTAGGGGGTAGAATGTTTCATGCTGGAAATCCGGGGCGCTCAGTGTTGTCTGGGGGTTCAATATACCTCCAGCATCCGGTGAATTCCCAAAGTGGAACAATGGCATTGGGAATTGGCCAACAAGGAATGGGGCCAAGTTTGTCATCAATTGGAGGAGGTTCTGCTGTAAGCTACAGACAGAGCCAGGGACCTTCAACAGTGAGCAGTGGAGGTGGGCGGTTGGCAGGGGTGGGGCAACTTCCCCTGCAGCGGTTGGTGATGGGGCGTGAGGGCGGGACTCAGGGTGTCAGTAACCACAACATCCAACCCCAAGGTTGGGCCGGTCGAGTGGGAGGAAGTATGATTGGATGTTTTCCTGTGGGTGGAGGACCCTCCTTCTCAGGACGCCTTCCTCTTCAACAAGAACCTTCAAATTCTTCCTTACAGCAGCGTATGGCTGCTTCGACCAATCAAATAGCCACACGAACAGTGTTGTCCAATCACCCACTAAGGCCTGTGTCACAGGCTCAGCAGCAACCGATAGCTGTGGGGCAATCCTGTGGACTTTCTCAGTCTGCATTGAGTGGTGGAGTAGCAGGAGGTGTGCCCACAACTCCTGTGTACCACGGTAATGGGCAACCCCAGGGATTTGTGGGACAAGATGCCACGTTTGATCTCGGGGGTCTTGACACTGGTGCAGAGTTTATGGACTCGCTCGGTTCAAGCGGAGCTCCAGAGGACTGGATGGACTTGGATGCTCTTCTTGGATGAGTCCAGTATTTATTCATTTTCCTTCATCTTTGCAGCAAGTCTGAACCACATCCCTCCTGTAATATTTTTACAAACTCAGTCTATTTTTAAGATTTAAAAATTATTTTAAATAGAGAATTTCTCAATTTCCCAAACTGTTATAAAATTGGTTGAAATTGTGGGGTTGGGGGTGGGTGGGGGGGGCGGTGGGAGTGAAGGAGAGGGGGGGGGTGAATCGGCCTCTTTGTACCAACGAATGCCTTTTATTTCCCTTAGTGTTCACATTTTGATTGGATATTGAGGATTGCAACCATTGTGTTATTCTACAACTTGTTATATACATATATGTATATATGATGTTTGTGTGCTTAATTTGGGAATACTCAAAGGTTACATCAAATTTACTCTGATAGTTATTGCTGAGGGGGTGCGGGTCGGGGTGGGGATTCCTGCTGTACACATAATCCAATGGGAGTTTCTCACAAGTCGAGCGTGCAGGCCTGGGTCTCGCTTGGGCCGCATGAGGAGTTCCAAACCCAATCCACGTCAGGGTCGGTACCTGCTTCCCACGACATGCTTCCAGATGGAACTTTCAACACCTAAGATGTGATCTCATGTTGTTTGTCACTACAGTGGTCGGTTTGTTTTTTTGGCAAAACGGATGCCAGGGTGAGGGGGAATTTGAATTTTATTATTATTATTATTTTCATTATTTTTTGTCCCCTTTTAACAATTTTTCATCATTTCCTTTGTGTGCAAATGTGCATGATGATGGGAATATATCGCCGTCCTTCGGAGTCACCGGACAAATGTAGGTGTAAAAGCTCATTGTAAACATGCGCTGCCAAATGGACTGCAGTATTTGTTGATCGAGGAATTGTTTGCTAATGGAAGTCGAAGAGTTTCGTTAAAACCTTTTTTTTGGGGTGGGGGGGTTGTGATGATAGCTTCCTGGATATTGTTTACAGAGGGTTTCTGCAAAAAAAAAAAAAACAGAAGAAAACTTTAAAGAAATATTTCTGCTATCTTTAATACCTAGGAATAAATCCTCTTTTTTTTGTTTCTTTTTTTTTTGACTTTCTACCTGTACTGTGTGATTTGATCCGCTTGATGAGGCAAGCTTCCACATACAGCAGGATTGTAGATGTTGCCTGAGATTTATCAGAGGTATGGCCACACCAAAGGGCATGGAGCCACCATATTTGAAGGGATGTTGTCTTTTTAACTGACAGTCTTTGGTAGGTGGAATGGTACTGAGGAAAAGAAATGATCGGTTTCAATAAGGTTTCTGTTATTTGGTTCTGGGTAATTTGGGTGGTACTGAGCAGTCGAGATGAGAGGAGTCGCTTCCATCTTTCGGATTTAGTTCATCTCACGGGTGCAGAGCACGGTAACGGGTGCTGTGTCCTGTACGGAGGTCAAAGCGGTGGTTTTGTTTTGGATACGTTTCTTTATGTGTTTGCAACTTTGTGATTCGACTCCACCATTACATGCCACCGATGCTCTCATGGCTCTCAGCTTTATCTGCTGCGACCCTCATCTACCATCGGCGTTCTCGGTGTTCTTTCACTGTACGAGAGTGTAGTCACCATGGCGCTTCCTTTTTGGGCTCGTCCACCTGAGCCGACTCCACCACCTTACACACCACTGATATGCTTGGTTGGGGGGGGGGGGTTAATGCCATGCCAGTGGAATTGTTTGCCATAGCGGCTTTGTAACAAGCCACAGTACATAATAGTCATCTCTACTCTCCTCAGCTCTCCCACCCGCTCGCCTCAGCTCTCCCACCACCACAGGGTACCTCGCCGGTAGTTGCACCGGCGGATGCTGCATCACAAAATCGCGTAACGCTTTAGAAGGTGATTTCAGTCCAATTAGTGTACAGATATACTGCCACACCCAAAAGAGACATAAACAAGGTATGATGAAATAAACTTTGAAATTGTACTGAAATATTTGTTGGCAGAGGTAATATGTCATTCGAAAAGTAAAACGTTTGTTTATATTGACATCTTCAATGAGTAATATTTTGAGAATGTACTCTTGTGAATTAATGATTAAGTTGGAAAGAAGTTTATATCTGCTGAAACAGTTGGATATCACATGACCTGTATGGACTTGTGTTAACCCCAGTGAATGTTTTTTGTTGTTGTTGTTTAGCTCCCCCTTCACAAGGCCAAAGGCCATCCAACTTGGGGACCATATACACACACACATATAATTTGACTCCTCCAGCCGAAGAAGCTGCGAAAAGCAGCCCAAGAAGACTTACACAAGGTAAGTGCGACGCTGTTTCGAACCCTTCCAAGAGTTCCTCAACAACCATAAAGACGTTCACACATCGCACACACACGACAATCTCATTGATATACACCCCATGGGGTGTGTTGCATTGGGATTAGGATTCTATATATATATATATATATATATATATACATATATACAAACATACAGTGCCTTCAGAAAGTATTCACACCCCTTGACTTTTTCACACTTTGTTGTGTCACAGGCTGAATTGAAAATGGATTAAATTGAGATTTTAATTTTATTTTTTGTCACCGATCTACACAAAATACCCCATAATGTCCGTGATGTAAAATGTTTATTCTTGTTTTCCTTCATGCATATTTATGTTCCACTCATTTCTTGCCTCATGCATATCTATGCTCTGCCCACGTCTTGCCTCGTGCATATTTATGCTCTGCCCATGTGTGGCGTCATCTTCGCTGCAGAGGGCGAGCGGATTCTTCCCCGGTCTGGCGGGACTTATGTTTTTTTTTTTTTGGAAAAGGAACGGTTTATTTTTCCGACGCTGTTGGAGTATTTAAAATTAAAGAAAAGGTTATTTATACTTCTGCAAGTGTTGGTTAAACTGCCTGGAGCATTCTTCTCCAAAGAATCTGGACACTTAGGCCGTTCCAGGATAAGAAAAACCTTAATGGAACTCGTCTCACCATCTGGAGGTACGAGCACCGCAATGTTGAGGAGCTCGCTTCACACGCGGTCTGTCGCTGGCTCCCATGGTTCGGCGAGAGCAGCCGTGTCGAGCTCACTCCATATGCGGTCCGTCACTGGCTCCCTGGTTTCATTCAACTCTTCCCGGTCTTTGCTGTTGTTGAAGGCCAAAGCAGAAGCAGCTGAGGGATGCAAATCTGTGAGAGAGAGATAGAGATAGAGATAGAGATAGAGAGAGAGAGAGATAGAGATAGAGATAGAGATAGAGATAGAGAGAGAGAGAGATAGAGATAGAGATAGAGATAGAGATAGAGATAGAGAGCTGTCATGGGATGCAAATCAGACGAAGCTCAATTGTATCTCAAGCATCAACAGATACATCTCATGCAGCAACAATTGAAAGCAAAATTTGTTGTTTTTTTTAAAACAGCTGAAGCGGGAGGAAGATGCTGCTGTGACTCAGACCCAATTGGAGGCGATTACTGACACACTTCCTCAAATTCGACATTTTGGCATCTGCAATACCTGCACGTGCAGAGAAGGTGGGAATGCTCTTGTCCATGCCCGCCACGTCTTTGCCGCTATCCATTCAATATGATGATGATACTGAAGGTATTCCACCAGATACCCGGGTACATGCAGACCAGCTCCCTCGCTCAAACCAGTGTCATTTCAGACATACTCCCTTTCACCAGCGTCAACGCTGCAGCACCAGCATCCATGGAGAACTCATTGACAAATGTGTCCAACAGGTAAGTTCTGTCTGCTCAGTTTAACATGATGGCAGCCCCTCATCTATGGTACACAACTCACCAGACACGAACGAATGACTTGCACACAACCTTCATGTTGTCATCCTTCTCCATTGCTACATGTCACGGTTACATATCGACACCCCCCCTCCCCCGTGTTAATGTGCCCCATTATGAGTTTGTGGGTCACAAACCTGATTTTGGTTACGATCGCTCAGTATCCCACCATGTATACTGACCTGACGTCACCATCCAGTGCGATTACAACCAGCAACTAATCGGCTTATTTCTTACACATCCGATGTACACCCAAGCTGTACCCACATATGCTGCGAGGACATTCAATATGCATCCGGCAACAACATTACCGGTGTCTAGCCATTCACTATTGGGTTGAGAAGTCAAGCCATCAATCATCCCAACAGTGATGCCTGCCATGCGGGAATGTGTAAACTATCTTTCTCGTCGAGACTTGGTTTCAAATAGGATTTCTGTGTTTGACGATAAGCCTGAGAAATTCAGTGCATGGCGTGCAGCCTTCCAGAACATGATTGGAGAAGTACCGCTGGCATCCGATGAACAGCTTAACCTCATGGTTCAACATATGGCTGATGGTTCAGAATCCAAAACACTCATAGAGCATCTTAACCAAGTCTACGTTTCTAATCCTGAAGTCGGTTTAGAGCAGGTTTGGAATCGCCTTCAAGAAAGATGTGGCAGAGTTGAAGCAGTTACACAATCATTGCAAAAGAAGCTTGAAATTTTGCCTCAAGTCTCTCATGATGGCAAAATTTTGCAGAAGTTCAGTGACTCCATCTAGGAAATAGAGGCCACCAAAAACGATGGTTCCCTTCCCAGACTTGCAGTGTTGGATATATCTCTGTTCCTCAAGCTAATCATAGTGAAGCTTCCACCTGACCTCGTGGATCGTTGGAGGATGGAGGCCTTCAAGTATAAAGAAAACCCACAATGTCACCTTTTGCACCATTTTCAATGCTCGTATCGTTAATTCCAAATTGCCATCATCATTGTAAAGATTCAAAATAACCTCAGTCTGATGGTTTCCTCTGGATATGATGATTGATCATGGTCTTCAGCTACTAAAGTGAAAGCTCCACTCACCACAAAGAATAGAATGTCTGCCTTCACGAGTGACACTTTCGAGGGTCAGAGCAAGCAAGATCGAGGTCACGGGTGAATTGCTGCCATAAGGTGTGAAGCAACTGACCACAGTAGTCGTGTCACCTTCTGAAAATCATTGCTCATCATTTCATGATGCCAGTTGTGCTACCCTCAACGGACTGGTGGAGAGGCAATTTATCAGACTCTGAACCCTGAGAGAGTGTTGGATGGGCTTCAAAAGCATGGTGAGGAGTGACCCTCGGTGATCAACAGGTGCACAGACATTTGTGGCAGTAGTGGATCCAGAGGAAGGTCTTGTTCCAAAATCTGTCTTCTGAAGGTATTCATCACTGGTAATCCTGAAAACTTGTGCTGTGTTGGATGACCAGTCAAATCGGTCTCTGGGCCTCAGCGAACTCTGACTACTTCAATGTGCCAAATAATCTCGTCCCCTGTGAGCTCAAAACCTGCTCTGGAACTGTGGCAGCCAGTGGTAGACGCGTCTGGAATCCAGTCATCGAATGTTTTGATGGAATCGTCCACCTGCTGCTCTCGAAGTTAACCGAGTGTAATGCGACTTGTAATTCCTGCGAGATTGCAACACCGGATGTCGCAAGGCTCCACTCACAAATACGTCCCAATGCTGAAATGGTTCCCGAACCTGACCCAGAAGCGAACATCTTGCTGTTAATGGAACAAGATGCTCCTCAGCTGTTTATGGTCAGAGAATCTCGGAATGACCCACATAATGCTCCGTGAGCACAGCGTACACACCTTTGGTGGGTGATTGGTGATGTATGCCTGGATGGCATCCATAACCCTGAGTGAGTGGAGGCCTATCATACTCACATTCTTGACAATGGAAGACCATCATTCTGTTCACCATGCCCTAATCGCGTCACCGTCAAGGATGTCATCCTGCCGCATCATCACGTACCTTCAGGTCAGCTCTTCGGGAGATCCTCTGACCACAGTACCTATGATGACAGGGTCAGCAGTGATGTCTTTCAGCGAGCAAGGAATGATGACAAGCCGGTCGCTCCATTAGAATACGACCATGGAGGACGGATTCACCAGGTATGATTATGGCAATTGGGTAGCTCCGTTACCCTCCAGAGACTATGTAAAACTTCCAGATAATCAACCCATTGCAGTCAACTGCTTTAAAGTCCCTTTGCAAGCTTCTGGATAAGAAACTAGCCCTTTAAACAGCAGTATGTGGACTTAATGGCCAAACTCTTTTCCAAAAGACATGCTGAACTTCTTGAACCAGGAACAGAGGCAAAACGACCACGATGGTATCTTCCTCATTTTGCTGTTTTCCATCCACGCAAACCTGACAATATTCATGTGGTGTTCAATGGCAGTGCTACCTATCATGATGTCTCACTAAATAAGGCACTACTTCCGAGTCCAGACATCGTCGATAGTCTCATTGGGGTATCAGTATGCTTCAGAAAGGAACCCATTGCCTTCATGGCCGATGTAGAGCAAATGTTCCGTTGTTATGTTGTGCGTGAGGATCACCGAGACTTTCTACTATTTCTTTGGTTTAAGAACAATGACCCCAAAACGGACATCTCTGAATTTCGCATGAAGGTGCATTTATTTGGGGAAAGTCCAAGTACTGCCATTGCTGCCTATGGACAAGGTAAAACTGCGTCTAATCGTAAAGAAAAATATGGATGTGATGCAAGACAGTACGTGGAAAGCAACTTCTATGTCGATGATGGTTTGGTGATCTTACCGACCCCCTGTTGAGGCCATAGACCTTCTGACTCGTACCAAGGTAGTGATGCCTTCCATAAATCTACATCTGCACAAAATCACTTCCAACAGCATGGAAGTGATGCTCATTTTCTCAACAGCGAGCACGCTAAGGATTTATGTGACGTTGACCTTGATGCTGACCCACTACCTTTTCAGTGGTCATTTGGAGTGTCGTGGGATTTGGAAAGATACCATCATCTTCTTTGTTCCCATCATGGACAAGGCCTTCACAAAGTGTGGAATTTTTTCTGCAAATCAACAGCATTTATGACTCCTTCGGTTTCTCAGCACCTGTCGTTGAGGGAAAGATGTCGCTGCATCAGATGACCTTACCCGACAATGCCGGAGCTGCGCTTGGATGGGACGAACCACTCCCCGAACATTTCAAGAAACAATGGTACAACTGGTGTGCTTCTCTTACCACACTCACCACCATGAGCGTTCCACGTGCTTATTGTCCTAATCCATTGTCTGAAAACTCATGCCGTGAGTTGCACGTTTTTCTCAGATGCATCGACTGAGCCAATTGGTGTTTGCAGTTATTTGCGGCTTGGCAATGGCAACGGTGACGTCTTTGTAAGTTTTGATGCAGGAAAAGAAAGGCTGACACCGCTACAGACAAGAAGTATTCTGCGGTTAGAACTCTCTGCTGCTGTTCTGGCTGCTGAATTGGTCGACGTCATCACTGACAAGCTCGACATAGAACTCAACTCAGACACTTTCTACACGAACAGTCGTGTGGTGCTCGGATATATCAATGAGTCTCGGTGGTTCTTTGTGTTCGTGGCCAACCGTGTTGAAATGATCCATAAAGGACATCACCTTCTCAATGGAACTACGCGGCAACCATCAATAAATCCGGCAGACCTGGCCACTCATGCTTATTTATGTTCCTCTGATTTCTTGCCTCATGCATATTTATGCTCTGCCCATGTCTTGCGTCATGCATATTCATGTTTTTCCTCGTGCATATTTATGTTCCACCCATGTGTGGCATCATCTCTGCTGCAGAGGGCGAGCGGACTCTTCCCCGATCTGGTGGGACATGTGGTTTTTGTGGAAAAGGAAAGGTTTTTTTTTTTTTTTAACCGACGCTGGTGGAGTATTTTAAATTATTGGAAAGGTGATTTGAAACTTTGCAAGTGTTGGTTAAACTGCCTGAAGCATCCTTGTACAATAATCTGGACACGTGAGCTGTTCCAGGAGAATGACAAAGTGAAAACATGTTTTTGAAATTCTTTTACAAATATATTGAATATGAAATACAGAAGTATCTAATTAACTTTTGGGTTTTTTTGCAAACTCCAGGTGTGCTGTCATGTGCCTTTTTATCAGGAGTGGTTTCCATCTGGCCACTTTCCCATGACGCCAAGATTTGTGAAGTGCTGCAGCAGTTGTTGTCCTTCTGGCAGGTTCTCACATCTCAGCCAAGGAACTCTGTAGTTCTGTTGGAGTGGTCATTGGGTTCACCTCCCTGACCAAGGTCCTTCTTGCCTGGTTGCTCAGTTTTGTCGGACGGCTAGCTCGAGGAAGAGTCTGGGTAGTTCCACATTCTTTCAATTTCCAAATGATGGAGCTCACTGCTCTTGAGAACTTTCAACATTCTAGAAATTGTTTTATATTATGCCCTTCCCCAGATGTATGCCTCCTTACAATTCTATCTCGGAGTTCTACGGACAGTTCCTGGGACTTCATGGTGGAGTTTCTGCTCTGACATGCACTGTCAACTGTGAGACCTTATATGGAAAGGTGTGTTTCTTTCTAGATCGTGTCCAATCAATTGAATTGGCCATAGGTGGACTCCATAAAAGTTGTAGAGACATCTCAAGGATGATCAAAGGAAATTGGAATCACCTGAGCTCAATTTGGAGTGTCATAGCAAAGGGGTTGAATACTTATTGACACAAGACATTTCAGCTTTATATTTTTAATTGATTTGTAAAAAAAGAAAATTCCACTGACATTATGGGATATTCACTGTAGATCAGTGACCAAAAATTTAATCCATTTTAAATTCAGGATGTAACAACAAAATGTGACAAACGTCGAGGGGTGTGAACTCTCTATCTCTATCTCTTTCTTTCTGTGAGAGATAGAGATAGAGATAGAGATAGAGATAGAGATAGAGATAGAGATAGATATATATATATATATATATATATATATATATATATATATATATATATATATATATATATATATATATATATATATATATTTGTTAACATGCTCTTGAATTGTGGAAAGTTATAGGATAAGGGAAGCAGTATACGAGCAAGGAGTTCCAAGGTAGAAAGTGGAGGAGTATGAAACAGTATTGGCCCTGAAGCAAGATACTGTATAAGGGTGTGGGGAACATATAAAAGGTATGTTCAGGGGGAGTAAAGGAGGAGAGACAACGAAGCTACAGAACGCCGGATGGAAAGAGGTTCGAACTATGATGCAAAGTCATGCCCTACCAGATTGACAGCAGGCTGCTGGATCCTGTCAGAAATATGACAAGCAGGTGCACCAATTTGTCATGAGAATATATATATATATATATATATATATATATATATATATATATATATATATATATATATATATATATATATATATATATATATTGTCGCGGATTCGCGCCCGCCGGCGTGTGAACGGCCACGTAACTCGAATCGCGGCACGTCGCCCACCGGACGGACAATCCAGTCGTGACCCTCTCGGACTAACGCCGGGAACCAGTCACAGGTGGACCTTTCGGTCTCACCGCGATCGTGCCAATCGGCCCCCGCGTGGGATAGGGTTGCTCGCCAAATTCGACCAACCTAAGTACCCACACGGAGGGTAGACCGGGCGATCGCACCTCGCCGCAGGTCGACTTCGGACACGGGCCACTTAAGCGACCCGTTCCGTACTATCGGGATAACCGAGCGGTGTTATTCGTCGACCTCGACGGTTCGATTAATTATCGGGCGTCTTAACCCACGACCAACCCTTTACGTGAAGCAAGATGAGGATTCAATGAAAGAAATGACGAAGCGAAGCGGGAAAACAGTTCAATAATAAGCACATTTATTTCGCGATGAACGGAAAGCACACATATACAATTCCACCAAAAGCACATAGAAAAGAAGAAGACAAAAAGCAAATGCAACAATGCAGATCTAATACCGACTATGCGAGCACACGGCAACACTTATACAATTTTACTTCACAGACGGCGCCGACAACACATATTCCCAAAGCAAAAGAAAAGAGAACCACCCTCCAGGATGAGGGGGTAGGCGGGCCTGGGGCCGAGACCGTGTCGGGCCTACCCGTCTGATGATGAGACGCGGAGCGGCGGTGGTGCCTCAACTCCGCGGGCCTCGAGGACAGTGTCTGGTAGGGGGTGGGAAGGGGGACCCCTTTTGTCGCACTATCTCAGCGCGGGGGGAAACAGGAGGGGGTTGCTGATGCTCGGGGAAAGGAGGATTTCACAAAATCGCGGGTCCCGCGACGAGCGTCTCCACCACGACCTCGGTCGCGCCGCCGGCCTTTTCCTCCGCAGTTCCTCGAATCCGACGCGAGCACCCCCTCAACCGCCTTCGCCGCCGCCGCCTCTCCACAGCTCCGTCCTCTTCACTCCGACTCCGCGAACTCCCAACTGCACTCTTCCTCCTGCGAACTGAACTCTTCCTCCGCTTCCAACTCAACTCTTCCTCCTGCAAACTGAACTGCCTCGACTGACGAACGCGGCCCCTTATATCCCCCGTGGCCTTGCTCCTTCATCTTTGACCCTCTGCCTCCGACCTTTCACCTCTCTTGCTGGCTCCCCATTGGCCCGAGGAAAAGTGGGCGTGAATGCTTTTTGATCCATGAATTTGCATATAGTGACCGCCCTCCAACGCCCTGGAGGCGGGGCCAAACCGCCCCTCGCTCACCGATTGGACGGAACAAAAGTGGGCGTGAGTCGTTTTTGATCCGTTTTTCTGCGGAAAGTCCACGATGCTTTTGAACACGCTGCTCGGTGCGCGCTCTACACGAGTCCAGCATCGGTGCCCACGAGTGGCACGAGATGACGGTGATGCGATGGTGGCGAGTTGTGACGGTAAAGGTCGTGGCGGTTGTGGTGAAGCGGCGTTGTGGTTGGTGGTTGTTGTTGTGATGGCTGTTGAGACGTGGTTGGTGGTGGTAATAATGGCGGTTGGTCCAAAATAAAGATAGTAAAAGAAAAACGGCTATCCTGAAGAGTCGCAGCCCTCATGAATGACATTTATTCCCTCTTGACAACGGGTTTGGGCCTAACTACACATATACTTACCGAGATATCTCACCTAAGGGACCTGAATGGTGGTTTGCTAATTTGGTCAACCACAACACGACCCCCTCCCCTTTTTACAGACTCGTCCCGAGTCGTCAAATTTTCGTGTGCCATCATGTGTAGTTTTCCCCTAGTACAATTTACCTACGGATCCCTGAGTGCGACATTCATGGTATTCGTGTCCCCAAAATAAATAACCTGAGGGCTGAGTAACTACCTAAACAAACTCACTCACACGGACGACTTAAATAAAATTGCCGGCGCTAAGACAGACATGCCGGGGGCGCACTCATATGTACAGTACATCTTAACCTTAACTTACAAATTTTACACTAAACCATGGCCCAGGATCATTGAACTCTGCAAAAAGAAAGCAGTTAGCAGGGAGCCAGGCTGCTCGCATGCAGTCTCTGGCTCAACACAATGCAGGTGACAGGGAACGTGGCTGGCTGCTCACACGCAGTCCAAGGCCTTCCTTTTTGAACTGAACGCAGTGAACCACAACGGTGCATGGGCTGCACAAACGTAGTCTCCGTGCCAGCTCAAGTGGCACACGCAATGAACACTACAAATGGATGGGTGAATGGGTGGACGCAAACACGGTGCACGGGCCGCCACTGCAGGCCCGTGTTGTAGCTGCCAACAGGGCAGTTCTCGCAGCTTGCAAACTGTGGCCTTGCGGATCCTGGCGCACATGGAAATGAACAGGGGGGGGGGGCAAAGCAAAATTGAACGGGGCTGGTGAACGTGGGCAGTGGGCATGGCATGGCAAAGGCAGCAGGCAAACACAGCCCGCAGAAGAAGGCCGCTGCAGGCAAACACAGCCGGCAGATGAACTGGCCGGCACAGGCCTTGAAGTACCACAGCTGCAGATGATCCGGCCGGCACAGGCCTTGCAGCAACACAACAGCTGCCGATGAAGTTGGCCAGCCTTTGCCGTTCCGTGGAGGTTGGTGGAGGGAGTGCGGTGGTGCTGGCCACTTGGAAGGCGGACTCGGACCTACCTACCTGTC
This sequence comes from Eptatretus burgeri, assembly GCF_056783735.1. NCBI lineage: Eukaryota > Metazoa > Chordata > Myxini > Myxiniformes > Myxinidae > Eptatretus > Eptatretus burgeri. The sequence goes on along the minus strand of NC_140966.1, from coordinate 109,779,815 downwards.
TCCCTCCCACCTATCGCCTTTGCCTGTCACTGTACATACCCACTCCCTTAATTTGTCAAACCCCAATTTAGCCCCAACTTATTTTTTTATTTTTACTTCCCCACTATAAATCGTCCCCTAACCCCCTTTACTGTCCTTGTTCGGCTAACCTATCCTGTCACCTAGCCTACTCCCAACCCCTACGTTCCCTTCCCGGAGGGGAATAAGGGAGAGCTAGCGTCCTGTGTCGAGGCCCAACGAAGCCTCAGAATGGCCTCCCCAGAGTTCAGCGATCTATAACCAAGGTGGGTCCAGCGGCCCACAACGACAGCGAGGGGATGGATGGTGCGGAGGGGTACATCTCCTAATCTACCCTAACCATTTAACTGTTAAACTACCCCGGGGCTTTCAACAAGCGCCTCCCGCTTAAACTATTGGTTCTAACAACCCAGATTCCCGTCGCCTGTGTTGGTGTCCTCACAATTTCGGGCCTCGCCCCTCCAATTTTCTCTCCGTGCCCTCACACGGTCTCCTGGCTGGGACACGCGGCTCCCTTTGGCAGGCACGACCCTCTGCCGAATCTCCCGCTATGGCACCCCAGGGCACTACACTGCCTCCGAGCCTACCAGCTCCCTAACACCGGGGAGTGCCCCCCATGGCACCTCCCCTGAAACGCACACGTGGCAGGCTGGCTTCCCAGGCCCCTTTCCGAGGGTCACCCATGCCCACAACACTGCCCACGCGGCTTATGGCGCCCCGGGCCCCCGCACCAAGCAGGCGCACCCGTGCCCACTACTCTATCCCAGCCCCCCATGGGCCCATGGCCTACCGCGGCCGACTAGCCTGGTGCCCGGGGTACCCACTCAGCGATACTCACCTTTCGCAGCCACGCTCCCAAGCCCGTCAACAGGGCTCCTGCACCCCTCCAAATGGGTCTCGAGCCTACTTTCCCACCAACAACAAAACGACCTCCATTTTTCAATTTGACTAACCCCCTAACTCAGTCTACACTGACCCCGGGGTCCCTTGGGCGGGAGTCACTCCTCCCCCCAATCACTCATCGCACCATGCATTCCCCATTCGCTCCACTCACACAGACCCGCTGGCCTCACTCACTCATCATGTACTCACCTCACAACTCACCAACTCTTCAACACACTCACCGCTGAACTCTGCCATCCTCCTAACTATATCCCCTAACTAACTCGTGCTCCCACGTCGTCCCTTAAACTAGTAGCACGTTCCTTTTAACACTACGTAGCTAAGCTACGTCCCCTCTACACATTCACAAGTCTGTCCATGTCCTCAAAATAAATCATTTTATTTCGCAACCTAAAGCTCACTAAATCCCTCCACCTAATCCATTCCACGGACTCCATGAGGACTTACCCCTGCCCCATGAAGTCGGTCTGGCTATGCTAACCCTTCCCCTAACTAGTTTCCATCCTGTGCCCAGGCCAAGGGGGTCTTCCACCCCTTGCCCAGGAATCCTGTGCACCCGAAAGTGAGGCTTGCTTTTTTTTTTTTTTTCTTTACCTGCGCAGCACCAGCGCGGCAACTCAGAGCTCGCGCACTTTGCACCTGCCCGTGACGTCATGCAGCTGCACGTGTTCCTCGTCCCTCCTTGGACGGCACCATCCGGCAGGGATACCCCTCCTGCCGGATTCCAACCCCACGTGCAGCCATGACGTCACCGTGCGCATAAAAAAAAACAAGCCCCACGTCTCGAGGGGTTCCCCACGCGAACACATGTGCTTTGCCCGTTGGAGCTTAACACACACGATCGCGTGGAGAACCCGTCCGGTCCAAATCCGTTATCCTGCCTAAACTTTGTCCGTCCGCGGGATCGGCAAATCCACCGCGTGCGTTTCCGGACCGGGACTTCACTCTCGCAAGCGAGCACGTGGTGGTCTCGTGCGTTGCACAGCACGGACCTCGTGCTCACTGCTGGGTGAACCCGGCACGGTCCCCGAAACAACTACAGCCGCGACTCGGCTTTCTTTCCTCACATGTCGCCGTCGTCGCCATTCGACACACGCACTCCCGCGTGTTACGACGCTCACACTCCATTCCATTACATTCACACCGGGAGACGCGGCTGCGTGCTCCCGCATGCCAACCGACATCTCCCTCACATACCGCTCTCTCACACACACGGTCTCCCTTGCACAAACCATACCACTCACACGTGGTGCTCCATTCACTCGCGCGGGGGCACTCACCCGCGGTGCCTCATCCACACACCGTCCCTCACTCACACACGCGGGGGCACTCACCCGCGGTGCCTCATCCACACTGGCCGTTTCATCCACACACACGGCCTCACTCACACACGGTGCCTCACCCACACACGCGGGGGCACTCACCCGCGGTGCCCCATCCACACTCGGCGTGCTGGGAAGCACGTACTCTGGCACCATCGCCACCACACCACTCACACACGGGGTCGCTTCCACACACGGGGACGCACTCACACCTTGCACCACACACACAGGGACAACCACACTGGGGATTTGTGTCCCCACAAGGGTCTCCGGGGCCTCTATACCCCCCAAGCTCTCCGTGCACCTGTCCACAGCACTCGTCCCCTCGAACTCGCAAAGCACGACCGAACTCACCTGGTCGTGACTCGCCTCAAGGGGGCATACTCCCTCCCCTCGTTCCTGGAGGCGGCCATCCAGCTGCTCGCACTGGGTCCCTACACGCTCCGCGAGCTCACCCCCATTGTCCTCCACTACCTCCGTGTGTGTGTGTGCGTCACTTACCCCGTCCTCACCGTGCAGTCCCTCCTCCATTTTTTTTGTCTCCCGTGTCTCTATACATTTATAAGTTTCTGTTGTCGTCACCTCGTGTCTCGTCTCACACGTTTTGGTCTCCCCATTTAATTTTTCCCTTTTGGTCACCGTCGATTCTTCTGTCACGACCCTCGCCCAACACGCCCCCCGAATTATTTTTTTACCCGCCTCCACCGCGGGCCTGTCAGCCGCTGCACCCCCTTCCAGCTCGTTTGCTCCCACACGTGGAGTCGCCATTCCCAGCTCCCTGGTCACGGCCTTCATGCCCGCCTGCAGGCATCGGCCCATGTTCTGCGTCTCACCCCGTAGCTCTTTCATTTCTTCCTTCATGTTTGCTTCCATTCCGTTTATTTGCTTGTTCATTTCGTTTTTCATTTCATTTGTATTTGTATCCATCTTTTCGTTCATGTCTTTCATTTCGTTTTTCATTTCATTTGTATTTGTATCCATCTTTTCGTTCATGCCTTTCATTTCGTTTTTCATTTCATTTGTATTTGCATCCATCCTTGCTGTCATTGCCGCCAGCATGGCGCAGAGCTGGGCCATGTCGGATGCACTCAGCTGAGCCGTTTCGGCAAGGGTTGGGGAAGGGTTTTGGTGGAGAGGGGGGGGAGGTGTCATACACCGCGGCCGCTGCCGCACCCATTTCGGGCTCTGGGTTCAGTTGGGCGAGTTCGTTTTCCTGTACAACCAACATTTCCTGCACGGGGATTTCATCCTGAGCCATGGATTCTACACATTCTACATCCATTTCTAATACCCCCGGCTCCCGCTCGCCTTGAGACGCCATCTTGCTTCTCGTGAAGGGTGAATTTGAATCGCTCGTAATTTGGAGGGAATCGGGGGTCGCTCCTCTCACCCCTGGACCGATTCCCGTGAATTTAATTGGAGACAGGAGAGCCCGTTTTCCCGTTCTCCGTTACCAGTGCCGTGAGGAGGGCGATGGGTTTGTATCGCACGACCTGACACCAGTGTCGCGGATTCGCGCCCGCCGGCGTGCGAACGGCCACGTAACTCGAATCGCGGCACGTCGCCCACCGGACGGACAATCCAGTCATGACCTTCTCGGACTAACGCCGGGAACCAGTCACGGGTGGACCTTTCGGTCTCACCGCGATCGTGCCAATCGGCCCCCGCGTGGGATAAGGTTGCTCGCCAAATTCGACCTACCTGAGTACCCGCACGGAGGGTAGACCGGGCGATCGCACCTCGCCGCAGGTCGACTTCGGACACGGGCCACTTAAGCGACCCGTTCCGTACTATCGGGATAACCGAGCGGTGTTATTCGTCGACCTCGACGGTTCGATTAATTATCGGGCGTCTTAACCCACGACCAACCCTTTACGTGAAGCAAGATGAGGATTCAATGAAAGAAATGACGAAGCGAAGCGGGAAAACAGTTCAATAATAAGCACATTTATTTCGCGATGAACGGAAAGCACACATATACAATTCCACCAAAAGCACATAGAAAAGAAGAAGACAAAAAGCAAATACAACAATGCAGATCTAATACCGACTACGCGAGCACACGGCAACACTTATACAATTTTACTTCACAGACGGTGCCGACAACACATATTCCCAAAGCAAAAGAAAAGAGAACCACCCTCCAGGATGAGGGGGTAGGCGGGCCTGGGGCCGAGACCGTGTCGGACCTACCCGTCTGATGATGAGACACGGAGCGGCGGTGGTGCCTCAACTCCCGCGGGCCTCGCGGACAGTGTCTGGTAGGGGGTGGGAAGGGGTCCCCTTTTGTCGCACTATCTCAGCGCGGGGGGAAACAGGAGGGGGTTGCTGATGCTCGGGGAAAGGAGGATTTCACAAAATCGCGGGTCCCGCGACGAGCGTCTCCACCACGACCTCCGTCGCGCCGCCGGCCTTTTCCTCCGCAGTTCCTCGAATCCGACGCGAGCACCCCCTCAACCGCCTTCGCCGCCGCCGCCTCTCCACAGCTCCGTCCTCTTCACTCCGACTCCGCGAACTCCCAACTGCACTCTTCCTCCTGCGAACTGAACTCTTCCTCCGCTTCCAACTCAACTCTTCCTCCTGCAAACTGAACTGCCTCGACTGACGAACGCGGCCCCTTATATCCCCGTAGCCTTGCTCCTTCATCTTTGACCCTCTGCCTCCGACCTTTCACCTCTCTTGCTGGCTCCCCATTGGCCCGAGGAAAAGTGGGCGTGAATGCTTTTTGATCCATGAATTTGCATATAGCGACCGCCCTCCAACGCCCTGGAGGCGGGGCCAAACCGCCCCTCGCTCACCGATTGGACGGAACAAAAGTGGGCGTGAGTCGTTTTTGATCCGTTTTTCTGCGGAAAGTCCGCGATGCTTTTGAACACGCTGCTTGGTGCGCGCTCTACACGAGTCCAGCATCGGTGCCCACGAGTGGCGCGAGATGACGGTGATGCGATGGTGGCGAGTTGTGACGGTAAAGGTCGTGGCGGTTGTGGTGAAGCGGCGTTGTGGTTGGTGGTTGTTGTTGTGATGGCTGTTGAGACGTGGTTGGTGGTGGTAATAATGGCGGTTGGTCCAAAATAAAGATAGTAAAAGAAAAACAGCTATCCTGAAGAGTCGCAGCCCGCATGAATGACATTTATTCCCTCTAGACAACGGGTTTGGGCCTAACTACACATATACTTACCGAGATATCTCACCTAAGGGACCTGAATGGTGGTTTGCGAATTTGGTCAACCACAACAATATATATATATACATATATATATATATATATATATATATATATATATATATATATATATATATATATATATATATATACACAGCTCTGGAAAAAAAATAAGAGACCACTCCAATAAAAATTTAAATCAGCATCTCTTCATGTATGGCAGCCATTCCATTCCAGTGTCTGTTGAATTCCAACACAGGCACACCTCATTCAGTGAGGTACTGATTAGGTGATCACCTGACCCGAATATTATTTAACAAGGAAAAGTATAAAAACCACTGCTGTGGTCATCGCTATCCTCTTGCAATAGGACCAGCTGGATGGCAAAAACAGTACTAGTGGTACCTCAAAAGTAATTGGAATCAAAAAAATAACTATTGACCATGCCAAACGAGTTGAAAAGAAAAGTTTTGAGTGAGGAAAAGAAGGGTTCAATTCTGGCTTCACTGGCAGAGGGATACAGTGACCGTCACGTAGCTTCCATCCTTAAAATTTCAAAGATGGCGGTTCATAAGAACAAGGTCAAGCAGCCGACATTGGGGACAACAAAGCTACACACTGGCAGAGGGCGAAAACGACTTTCCACTGACCGGGATGACCGACAACTCATTCGAATGTCACTCAACAACCGCAGGATGACATCAAGTGACCTACAAAAAGAATAGCAAACGGCAGCTGGGGTGAAGTGCACGGCGAGGACGGTTCCAAACAACCTCCTAGGGGCAGGGCTGAAGTCGTGCAAAGCTAGAAAAAAGCCCCTCATCAATGAGAAGCAAAGAAGAGCCAGGCTGAGCTTTGCAAAAGACCATAAGGATTGGACCATAGAGGACTGGAGTGAGGTCATCTTCTCTGATGAGTCCAATTTTCAGCTTTACCCAACACCTGGTCATCTAATGGTTAGACGGAGACCTGGAGAGGCCTACAAGCCACATTGTCTCGCACCCTCTGTGAAATTTGGTGGAGGATCGCTGATGATCTGGGGGTGCTTCAGCAAGGCTTGAATGGGGCAGATTTGATTTGTCTTTGTGAAGGACTCATGAATCAAGCCATGTACAAGGTTGTCCTGGAAGAACACTTGCTTCCTTCTGCTCTGACAATGTTCCCCAACTCTGAGGATTGGTTTTTTCCAGCAGGACAATGCTCCATGCCACACAGCCAGGTCAATCAAGGTGTGAATGGAGGACCATCAGATCAAGACCCTGTCATGGCCAGCCCAATCTCCAGACCTGAACTCCATTGAAAACCTCTGGAATGTGATCAAGAGGAAGATGGATGGTCACAAGCCATCAAACAAAGCCGAACTGCTTGAATTTTTGCACCAGGAGTGGCATAAAGTCACCCAACAGCAATGTGAAAGACTGGTGGAGAGCATGCCAAGACGCATGAAAGCTGTGATTGAAAATCAGGGTTATTCCACAAAATATTGATTTCTGAACTCTTCCTAAGTTAAAACATTATAGTGGGACAACTTAGCTAAATATAGCATAACAATTGTGCATTTTGTGAGGAAAGCACTAAATTTGGCACACGAGTAGCCTAACATATTATGAACAGATTTGGATATTGGGCCATCTCAAATTTTTGATAGCAGTGGAAAATGGCTGCCACAGCCATCAGCGGCTGAATTTGAGATGGCCCAATATCCAAAACTGTTCATAACATGTTAGGCTACTAGTGTGCCAAATTTGGTGCTTTCCTCACAAAATGCACAATTGTTATGCTAAGTTGCCCCACTATTAGTATTGTGTTGTTTAAAAATGAATATGAACTTGTTTTGTTTGTATTATTTGAGGTCTGAAAACACTGAATCTTTGTTGTTATTTTGACCGGTTGTCATTTTCTGCTCTAAATGACAATATGTTTATTCGGAATTTGGGAGAAATGTTGTCAGTAGTTTATAGAATAAAATAAAAATGTTAATTTTACTCAAACACATACCTATAAATAGTAAAACCAGAAAAACTGATAATTTTGCAGTGGTCTCTTAATTTTTTCCAGAGCTGTATATGTATATATATATATATATATATATATATATAT
>NC_140966.1:109759809-109769809 GCF_056783735.1 Eptatretus burgeri | reverse complement strand
CAAAATGTACCCTCAAATTTGTTTTTACTGATCAGAAGTAGCATTCTACATGTGCAATTATGACGTCATCATGAAGGCACCTATGATGTCATAAAAAACCACTCATTCCCCATGAGGAGTACTTGCCGTGTGTCAAGTTTCAAATTTTTTCCTTGGTGCAGTTTTAGAGATGGAGGTCCAAAGTTTTGCCGTTTTTCTAACAAAGCTGCCACACCACGTGACCTTATGACGTCTTAATTATAATGAAAACATTTTACTTGAGTCGTCGATCCTATGGTGAAAATTTCGTCTCAATCCGACAAGTGGTTGCAGAGAGAAACATAAAAACAAAAAAAAATAACAAATGAAAAATCAGTCATGGAGTGACAACTTGGCAAAACAGCACAAAGTAGAATGGCACTTGGGAGAGCACATACCTCTGCCAGGTGGAACAGTTTACGTATTGTATCCCACTGATGGGCGGGATCCGAACCAAAATCCAATCGGCTTGTTCTTGTCGCCTATTCAACTCATCCACCTTGTTTTGTCATAACTCGTCCACACCTTTTTGTTGAGAGACAGTGATATATTTAGTTTTTGGTCCATCGATCAATTTTAGAAATTAGGCCTGTATTGACCTTTTGACCTTAAAATTTAATTGGTAGTTGAATTCAGTGACCTGACATGAAAATGCTCTTCAAATCTCAATTGAGGATTTTCAAAAATTTGGCCTTTCGGTCATATATTTACCTCAAAATTAATAGGTGGTTGAATTCATTGACCTGATATGCAAATCCAGTTGAAATTTCAACTCGATCGGATGAAAATTAAGGGTTTTAGAAAATTTGGCTCAAATTGACCTTTGGGCCGATGAAGAACTTTTCGGTCGAATTTTACGAATCTTCAATGCGTGGCTGTCGCAGGGTTGGTGACATTAATCTCTGAAAATTTCAGAACGATCGGTTGAGCAGTTTGGGCTGGAGGCGAGCACGCATGAACACACACACACACACACACACACACACACACACACACACACACACACACACACACACACACACACACACACACACACACACACACACACACACAATCAACATACTTGTATTGTCAAAAATTAAAAAAAATTGGGGGGGGGGGCAACGAACGAACAGACCCCAATGCAATACCCTCTCCTTCTACGAGGGTAACAACAAAAACAATGATAACATTGTAACAAAGCATCTATTAATTTATACTAATAATTACAATAGTAGTACGATATGGCAATAATAATAATAATAACGAACATGTAATCCCTTGCTGGCCCAATAGGCCGGCAGATAAGTGAAATATTTGGGGGAATTGTGCCTTTGATGATACAAGCATGACCTTTGGTACACTGTTAGATCATGCCCTCAGGAAGATATTTTGCTATAGGGCCATCGCACAATTGTCCTGTGGCCAAAATGGCCACCACCGGTTGTTATTTTACCAGTTTCTCAGGTTCTAGACCAGTTGGGATATTGATTCTGGTGGCTAATCGTACATTTTCAAGGATGAGGAATGCAGTGGTACTACTTATAACATGCTAGCAACTTCCAAACTACATATATCTAGCATTCAGGGAATTAAATAATAGTAAACCCATCAAATGTTAGCGGAGTTATGCACATTTTCCGGAATTTCAGAATCAGCCCATGAGTTGTGTGCTGACCTCATAATTATGTTTATGTGTATTCATATATTTCGCTGCATATTCACACAGAACATCATAATAACGTCACAATGATAATCTATGTTGTTAGTACAGCTTTTGTGTACACCTAGTAACAACACCTAATCTGCATGTATATCTGTATGCTTTCAGTTGACCTGGACTGTGACTGTGGTGGCAGCCAACATATTTTCCTGGAGATTTCAGCTTATGGTAGAGTGGTGGTGGTATAACTAGTACATACTGTTCTCATATTATAACTAGTAGATACTGTTCTAAAGTAGCATTGTGCATAGGGACAATGACCAAACTATACAAGGTGGTGGACCCTGATGAGCCTAGCTCATCAGGGAAACGGTTCCCGACCACAGACTGGAACAAATGTGTTCTGTGTCAGGAAGACACAGATGGGATGCTGACATGTCCATGTAATTCAGCATGGGGCAGGATACAGGACCATAGCTGAGCATCTTGTAGCATTCGACAAGATCAGTCGCCTGCCAAGAACACTAAAACTGTCACAACTGGATGAGGGTCAGGGCATCGAGGCAGCATTCCGGGTTCACAAAGCCAAATGGCATGACTCCTGCAGACTGCAGTATAACAAAACAAAACTTCAGAGGGCTGAAAAGAGGAAAACACACCACGATGATGACCCAGAAACCCACAAGTTCACCGTCAGAGCATTGAACGTGAAACTCATTCAACAGAGACATGCTTCTTCTGTGGCAAATCTGCAAGAGATGCTTTGCGTAATGCATCAACATTCGAACTTGACATTCGTGTGAGGCAGTGTGCCCTCAAACTACAGGACAAACACCTCCCATCCAAACTCAGTGTTGGAGATCTCATTGCCCAAGAGGCTAAGTACCATGCTCAGTGTCTTGCCTCTCTGTACAATAAAGCGAGGGACACAAAGGCACAAGAATCTAATGTAGACACTGTTAACCATGGAATTGCATTCGCTGGACTTGTTGCCAATATTGAGGAAGTGCGCATGCACAATATGGTTGCACCAATGTTCAAGCTAACAGACTTGGTGAATCTGTACAGTACCAGGCTGGAACAACTGGGGACACACGTGACGGGGCGTGTACACTCCACCAAACTCAAGAACAGAATACTGGGTTACTTCCCAGACATGGACGCTCACAAGCAAGGTCGTGATGTGGTGCTCGTGTGCAATAAGGATGTTGGTGCTGCATTAGGGAAAGCATGTGAGCACGATGCTGACAATGATGCAGTTCATGTAGCCAGAGCTGCTAACATAGTGAGGAGAGACATGTTCAAGATGAAGCAATAATTCAGTGGTTCATTTGATGCCCACTGCGAGGCGGAGTCAGTGCCAGTATCACTCTTTGGCACCAGTTTCCATGGTATTATATGGCACAAACATCACAACCCAGTCCAGCTCTGCGTTCATCCCTCAACCAGCCCTCACCCTCTCACAGCTACTCATGTCCAACAGTTTGGTATGCCAGAGGGGCATAGCCACCACAAGTAGGCCGACTACTAGGCACAGCCAAGACTGGGAGACACCATTACCCATCTACCTGGACATCATGATACGACCTTTGATGACATCACTAGAGCCTTCTGTGCCTTGGCTGCCACCCCAGACACCATCGACAACTGGATGGAGTCTCTGGAGCGATTCGTGGTATTGCTCTATGACTGCACTAGCAGCCTGGAATCAGTCAATCAGGCACGCAATCAGCAGTTCACCCAGAAAGGTAGACATTGAAGGACTCCCTCCAACACAAGCAGCACTGATTCAGCACACAAAGAGGGCTGCCTACCAAGCTGGTCACTGCCGGGGACAAATGATGGTTGCAGTCCCAGAACTCCCATCCCCAGGTGACTGGGGGTGGAAGAAGAAGGACACAGGTGGATGGGAAGTTCACTGGACCACACTGCCAGAAGCGACCCAGGCCTGTCGATAACTCATACGCTGTGGATGCAAAAAGGGGTGCAGAGGACGGTGCAAATGTGTCAAGGCAGCACTTCAGTGCACTACCCTTTGCCACTGCGGTGGACTGTGTTCTCGAAATTACATTTCATTGAAAACCTGTAATATTACCATGGAAGGCCTTACCTGGTTAATAATGGAAGGACTGTCGTAGACTTGCCCTCCAAATATTACAAAGGAAACATTGCGAAGACTGCATTGTACTCTCATGAATATGTCACAGTTTCAAAACATGTACATGTATAACTCCACCAATATTAAATGCGTTTATAATTTTACTGTTATTTATTTCCCTGAAAGCTCGATATATGTAGTTGGGTAGTTGGTCGAGTAGTTATAGCATCTATCCCTAATTCCAGCAATCTCTGTGTGTCTGTCTGCGACCGCTGTTTCTCGACAACAACTGGTCCGATCTAATTGAAACCTGCCAGGTATATTGCTGGGGCCCTGTGGACGTGCCTTTTCAAGGTTTGATATTAATCCGACAAGCGGTTCCCACGTTATGGCCATCTTTTTACCAAACCAATGACAGGACATGGTGCTATGACGTCACAATTGACGTCACAATCCTTCTTTGTTTGATATGACGTCACAATTGACGCTGGGGACCTGAGTATGTGCCTTTTCAAGGTTTGATATCGTTCTTCTTCATCCGTTTCAGCTGTTTCCCAAGTTATGGCCATTTATTTACCAAACCAATGACAGGACAGGACACGCACGTACGGCCACGCACGTACAGGCACGCGCTAGTGTTATAAATAGTACCACTGCATTCCTCATCCTTGAAAATGTACGATTTGTACTGTACTGAAGTGGGAGATGCTTAGCAGGCAGACACGAGCGGAAGGACAGTCGAGCCGGGCTGTGTTGTACAAGTACGAGCGCGGGCGTACTCTGCCCGGCAGCTCTCCTTTATTCGTATGCACACGCACGAGCCGGACGACTCCAGCATACTACGACGCCTCAGACGGCGCGCCCACCCTATATCCCTTGCAGATACGATAACCACCACGACCCCTCCTCCCATCATGCATCATCACCATGCCCCTCCCCGTAGGCCCGCAGACTACACCACACGATTAGCCACCAGAATCAATATCCTAGGTCGTCTAGAACCTGAGAAACTGGGAAAATAAGAACCGGTGGTGGCCATTTTGGAAAATGGCCGCCATCTTGGCCACAGGACAATTGTATGATGGCCCTGGAGCTAAATATCTTCCTTATGGCATGATCTAACAGTGTGCCAAACGTCATGCTTGTATCATCAAAGGCACAAGGGAAGGGAATGCTCAAACAGAACAGCAGTTAGGGTTTGCCACAAGGCTGTGAAGACCCATGATAATTTTGTCCATCGGACCAACGGGTCCACTCGTTATATAAATGACGTCATGAATACTATGTGTCGTCACAATAAAGGAACCGGAAGTGTTCGGAACCATCTCAGGTCCAATGTTTCATGCGCTTCACGTTCTTCCTGCATCGAACTTCGTTGTTATGCGACTGCCGCGCTTATCGCGTCAAATTATTGAAGTCACTGAGGCGCCATCTTACTCCTCCTAACAATGAACACCTTCTCTCTGTACTGTATTGAATTGGGAGATGCTTAGCAGGCAGACACGAAGCGGAGGAACAGTCGAGCCGGGCTGTGTTGCACGAGTGCGAGCCAGGGCGTACTGTGCCCGCGGCTCCCCTTTATTCCGTACGCGGTACACTCACGAGCCGGCCGACTCCAGTATTACTCCGACGCCTCAGGTGGCGCGCACACCTCATATCCCTTGCCGACCCCACGGCCACCCCTCTCATCACCACGCCCACCATGCATCATCACCATGCCCTTCCCCATAGGCCCGCAGACTCCACCACACTCTCAGGATGGCACGTGACGCACGATCCCTGCCCTTGATTGGATGATGAAGAGCACGTGGTGGGCACAGCGACTCCACCGAAGCCTTGCCTTGCTGGGAAGCTGAGGTGAATGTTTGATTTTGAAGAGGAAAAGGGACGGTTTGAGGTTACACGAGGGGAGGCCCCGAGGTGTATGAAGGTGTTAAAAGACATTTAAAAAACAATCCACATTTTGCATTCGTACGAAAACAGATTGTTTCATGAGTTCAACGTCATCGTCTGATTAAAATCACATCGCTTGATGAAAAATAATTCTGCTCCGCACAAAGACGTCTGATTGGCAGACGGAAAGACGAGCCGTCCGGATTGGTCAGACGATTTGATGACGCCAAAGACGAAATGCTTCATTGGTTACACTACCGTGAGAAACCGAACATGTAATGACGAGCTCTCTGATTGGCTGAATTCTCTGATTGGATAACGGATGTTAAAGACGAGCTCTCTGATTGGCTGAATTCTCTGATTGGATCACGGGGATTATAGCCGAGCTCTCTGATTGGTTGAGTCAAGTTGGATTTGTTATGGCGCATCCGGGGAGCAGTTCAGCGGTGTGTGTGTGTGTGTGTGTGTGTGTGTGTGTGTGTGTGTGTGTGTGTGTGTGTGTGTGTGTGTGTGTGTGTGTGTGTGTGTGTGTGTGTGTGTGTGTGTGTGTGTGTGTGTGTGTGTGTGTGTGTGTGTGTGTGTGTGTGTGTGTGTGTGTGTGTTATTCGTTCCCGTCACCCGAGAACAATGCACTGTGTTGACTCTGCTGTTCGTGTGAAGGTCGGCATGGATTTCCGTAAAAAATGGGACAAGCAAGAGTACGAACGGCTGGCCGAGAGGCGACTCGAAGAGGAGAGGGAACGAAGGAGCGGTAAAATACCACGTGTCTCACCACTCTGTGTCTCTCACCACTCTGTGTCTCTCTCACCACTCTGTGTCTCTCTCACCACTCTGTGTCTCTCTCACCACTCTGTGTCTCTCTCACCACTCTGTGTCTCTCTCACCACTCTGTGTCTCTCTCACCACTCTGTGTCTCTCACCACTCTGTGTCTCTCTCACCACTCTGTGTCTCTCTCACCACTCTGTGTCTCTCTCACCACTCTGTGTCTCTCTCACCACTCTGTGTCTCTCTCACCACTCTGTGTCTCTCTCACCACTCTGTGTCTCTCTCACCACTCTGTGTCTCTCTCACCACTCTGTGTCTCTCTCACCACTCTGTGTCTCTCTCACCACTCTGTGTCTCTCTCACCACTCTGTGTCTCTCTCACCACTCTGTGTCTCTCTCACCACTCTGTGTCTCTCTCACCACTCTGTGTCTCTCTCACCACTCTGTGTCTCTCTCACCACTCTGTGTCTCTCTCACCACTCTGTGTCTCTCTCACCACTCTGTGTCTCTCTCACCACTCTGTGTCTCTCACCACTCTGTGTCTCTCACCACTCTGTGTCTCTCACCACTCTGTGTCTCTCACCACTCTGTGTCTCTCTCACCACTCTGTGTCTCTCACCACTCTGTGTCTCTCTCACCGCTCTGTGTCTCTCTCACCGCTCTGTGTCTCTCTCACCGCTCTGTGTCTCTCTCACCGCTCTGTGTCTCTCTCACCGCTCTGTGTCTCTCTCACCGCTCTGTGTCTCTCTCACCGCTCTGTGTCTCTCTCACCGCTGTGTGTCTCTCTCACCGCTGTGTGTCTCTCTCACCGCTGTGTGTCTCTCTCACCGCTGTGTGTCTCTCTCACCGCTGTGTGTCTCTCTCACCGCTGTGTGTCTCTCTCACCACTCTGTGTGTCTCTCTCACCACTCTGTGTCTCTCTCACCACTCTGTGTCTCTCTCACCACTCTGTGTCTCTCTCACCACTCTGTGTCTCTCTCACCACTCTGTGTCTCTCTCACCACTCTGTGTCTCTCTCACCACTCTGTGTCTCTCTCACCACTCTGTGTCTCTCTCACCACTCTGTGTCTCTCTCACCACTCTGTGTCTCTCTCACCACTCTGTGTCTCTCTCACCGCTCTGTGTCTCTCTCACCACTCTGTGTCTCTCTCACCACTCTGTGTCTCTCTCACCACTCTGTGTCTCTCTCACCACTCTGTGTCTCTCTCACCACTCTGTGTCTCTCTCACCACTCTGTGTCTCTCTCACCACTCTGTGTCTCTCTCACCACTCTGTGTCTCTCTCACCACTCTGTGTCTCTCTCACCACTCTGTGTCTCTCTCACCGCTGTGTCTCTCTCTCACCACTCTGTGTGTCTCTCTCACCACTCTGTGTCTCTCTCACCGCTGTGTGTCTCTCTCACCACTCTGTGTCTCTCTCACCGCTGTGTGTCTCTCTCACCACTCTGTGTCTCTCTCACCGCTGTGTGTCTCTCTCACCACTGTGTGTCTCTCTCACCACTCTGTGTCTCTCTCACCACTCTGTGTGTCTCTCTCACCACTCTGTGTCTCTCTCACCGCTGTGTGTCTCTCTCACCGCTGTGTGTCTCTCTCACCGCTGTGTGTCTCTCTCACCGCTGTGTGTCTCTCTCACCGCTGTGTGTCTCTCTCACCGCTGTGTGTCTCTCTCACCGCTGTGTGTCTCTCTCACCGCTGTGTGTCTCTCTCACCGCTGTGTGTCTCTCTCACCGCTGTGTGTCTCTCTCACCGCTGTGTGTCTCTCTCACCGCTGTGTGTCTCTCTCACCGCTGTGTGTCTCTCTCACCGCTGTGTGTCTCTCTCACCGCTGTGTGTCTCTCTCACCGCTGTGTGTCTCTCTCACCGCTGTGTGTCTCTCTCACCGCTCTGTGTCTCTCTCACCGCTCTGTGTCTCTCTCACCGCTGTGTGTCTCTCTCACCGCTGTGTGTCTCT
The DNA here is from genome assembly GCF_056783735.1 of Eptatretus burgeri. NCBI lineage: Eukaryota > Metazoa > Chordata > Myxini > Myxiniformes > Myxinidae > Eptatretus > Eptatretus burgeri. Next base: position 109,761,442 of record NC_140966.1, on the reverse strand, counting down.
CTCACCGCTCTGTGTCTCTCTCACCGCTCTGTGTGTCTCTCTCACCACTCTGTGTCTCTCTCACCGCTGTGTGTCTCTCTCACCGCTGTGTGTCTCTCTCACCGCTGTGTGTCTCTCTCACCGCTGTGTGTCTCTCTCACCGCTGTGTGTCTCTCTCACCGCTGTGTGTCTCTCTCACCGCTGTGTGTCTCTCTCACCACTCTGTGTGTCTCTCTCACCACTCTGTGTCTCTCTCACCGCTGTGTGTCTCTCTCACCGCTGTGTGTCTCTCTCACCGCTGTGTGTCTCTCTCACCGCTGTGTGTCTCTCTCACCGCTGTGTGTCTCTCTCACCGCTGTGTGTCTCTCTCACCGCTGTGTGTCTCTCTCACCGCTGTGTGTCTCTCTCACCGCTGTGTGTCTCTCTCACCGCTCTGTGTCTCTCTCACCGCTCTGTGTCTCTCTCACCGCTCTGTCTCTCTCTCACCGCTCTGTGTGTCTCTCTCACCACTCTGTGTGTCTCTCTCACCACTCTGTGTGTCTCTCTCACCGCTGTGTGTCTCTCTCACCACTCTGTCTCTCTCACCACTGTGTGTCTCTCTCACCGCTGTGTGTCTCTCTCACCGCTGTGTGTCTCTCTCACCGCTGTGTGTCTCTCTCACCGCTGTGTGTCTCTCTCACCGCTGTGTGTCTCTCTCACCGCTGTGTGTCTCTCTCACCGCTGTGTGTCTCTCTCACCGCTGTGTGGTGTCTCTCTCACCGCTGTGTGGTGTCTCTCTCACCGCTGTGTGGTGTCTCTCTCACCGCTGTGTGGTGTCTCTCTCACCGCTGTGTGGTGTCTCTCTCACCGCTGTGTGGTGTCTCTCTCACCGCTGTGTGGTGTCTCTCTCACCGCTGTGTGGTGTCTCTCTCACCGCTGTGTGGTGTCTCTCTCACCGCTGTGTGGTGTCTCTCTCACCGCTGTGTGGTGTCTCTCTCACCGCTGTGTGGTGTCTCTCTCACCGCTGTGTGGTGTCTCTCTCACCGCTGTGTGGTGTCTCTCTCACCGCTGTGTGGTGTCTCTCTCACCGCTGTGTGGTGTCTCTCTCACCGCTGTGTGGTGTCTCTCTCACCGCTGTGTGGTGTCTCTCTCACCGCTGTGTGGTGTCTCTCTCACCGCTGTGTGGTGTCTCTCTCACCGCTGTGTGGTGTCTCTCTCACCGCTGTGTGGTGTCTCTCTCACCGCTGTGTGGTGTCTCTCTCACCGCTGTGTGGTGTCTCTCTCACCGCTGTGTGGTGTCTCTCTCACCGCTGTGTGGTGTCTCTCTCACCGCTGTGTGGTGTCTCTCTCACCGCTGTGTGGTGTCTCTCTCACCGCTGTGTGGTGTCTCTCTCACCGCTGTGTGGTGTCTCTCTCACCGCTGTGTGGTGTCTCTCTCACCGCTGTGTGGTGTCTCTCTCACCGCTGTGTGGTGTCTCTCTCACCGCTGTGTGGTGTCTCTCTCACCGCTGTGTGGTGTCTCTCTCACCGCTGTGTGGTGTCTCTCTCACCGCTGTGTGGTGTCTCTCTCACCGCTGTGTGGTGTCTCTCTCACCGCTGTGTGGTGTCTCTCTCACCGCTCTGTGGTGTCTCTCTCACCGCTCTGTGGTGTCTCTCTCACCGCTCTGTGTCTCTC
>NC_140966.1:109677309-109744809 GCF_056783735.1 Eptatretus burgeri | reverse complement strand
CTTGTGGGCACTCGGTGGACAATATGGATTTATTGGGGAGGTTTAAAAAAAAAATTTTTTTTTAATGAAATCGTGAAACTTGTATCATGATAATGTTTTGCTCTTAAATTTAAACCTCTGCACATCTGATGGTAAGTTTACCAACAGACTTTTGTACTTTGTGTCTTTTGCAGATATATGTGCTTGTGTTTTTTCCGTTCATTAATCCTCTTGAATTATCTCCTCCACCAGCCAAACCATCCCCACCAGTCAAGCGTGACTTCCTCAGGCACAGGGACTACAAGGTGGATCTGGAATCCAAGCTGGGGAAATCTGTGGTCATTACCAAGACCACTCCGCAGTCAGAAACCGGAGGGTATCATTGCAACGTGTGCGACTGCGTGGTTAAAGACTCCATCAATTTTCTGGACCACATCAATGGCAAAAAACGTAATTACATCACTGCCTTGGGTTTGTCATCTGATTTGTTTTGTTTGCAGTCTCATGGCCAAATAGTTGAAGGAAGTAAAATCTTTAAAGGAGGTGGTGTCTTGCATGTGTTTTGAAGGAAATGAACATGTGTGGCACCTCATACATAACAAGCCATCTGAGTTTGTATGTGGTCTATTCGTGTTTCGTGGGATAATTACACTGTCTGTTGCCAAAACATTAGTTGGCAACTATAACCTAAAATATATGTATCTATCTATCTGGTGTGGCACTTCCTTCCGGGTACCCCACTACAGTAATGGGGTCTGATCTCAACTTGATGTATTAAAGTATTTGACCAGTTCACTCCGAGGAGGAGCTTCTGCTCATTGCTCATGCGGACCTGCTGTTATTGAGAAGTGGTCCAACTGTGTGACCATGTATTCTGGACCTTCGGGATTAGGAAGTGTGTTTTATTGACCGTGTGCTTCAGCCTTCACGCATGTGTATGCTCATGGGACAGTGTTGATGGATTGTGTACTTTGGCCATAGGGTTAAGGTGCACATCTCAAGGTGTTTAAAAGGTTGTTTCTTGTTTTGTTTTTTTCTTAAGTTATGTAAAAATGGCCACCCTCATAAGACGAGGGCCAACAAGCCCGAAAGCTGTATCCGTGGATGTTTCCTCTCTGGGGTTTACTGGTCTCTGAAATTGAGAATTCAATTATCTTCCCGATATTGGCTGCAGTACAACATACTGGGAAGTGGGGTACTGTGGCTCTGCTAAGCTCATGCCTTATCGGCGAAGCCTACGCAACTTTAGCCACAAGTCTTTTTCATGTATGCTATTGACATTGCATATGGTTGGGAGTTTCGGTGGTGCGCGTTTGTCTCCGTGATCGCTGATGATTCATCAATAAGTGATGAAACTGGTCCGGTGGCTGAGGGGGCGTCATTGCGATTCTCATGTATGAACTACTTGTGAATGATTTGCAGCTGTGGAGGAACTTGAGTAGAGTTTGAAACAGCAACCTGCTCACCTTGTGGAGCTTTCCTTGGGTGCTCTATCCAGTTCTCTTTGGGCAGAAGAGCGTGGGAGTTTTATACATAATTTATATAATAATCAGCCATCTGGGGTAATAAGGTGAGAGCTTATTGGTTATTTCCTCCAATTTCAGGTGAGATGTGATTGGGTCTTGTGTTTTATATATATACACATATACATACATATGTAATGTGTGACTCCAAACATGAGTGGTGAAAGCACTGGCACACAGTCACATTCAGCCCTTGCTGCACGATACTGGAAGCGATAAGTGCCACCTGCCATGCGGAACATTATCTCTCTCTTTACCAAACACAATCTTGAGTCATTAATGGTTTGCGATCTGGCACAATGATTATAATTGCCATTCTCCGACCTGAGACGAAAGTCGTGACGTCACCGCGCAACACACGTACTGTCTGTGGCCACAACGCACTCATGGTTTGGAGGCACATAGTATCTGGTTTATAACCTAAAGGTTTTCAGCCAGAAGTGTGTGTAATGCTGATATGTTGCCCTGACGATGCCCTAATAGGGGGTGAAACAGGTCGGTAACTGCATTTTCCATGCACTTGTAACAGCATCTGAAATTCCACCTTGGTATTACCGCTGCGAGATACCTCTTCCGGGAGCCACAGACAGTACGTGCATAGTGGAAAGTGACGTCACGACGTTCGTCTCAGGTCGGAGAACGACATTGATTTTATATATATATATATATATATATATATATATATATATATATATATATATATATATATATATATATATATATATATATATATATATATATATATATATGGATTTCAGAATCTGATCCGAGTAATGCACACAACATCCAGGTCCTCAGACAGTGATTTCCATAAATTCATGTTCAGAATCGACCCATCCCCTTGTCTGGGGGATTCGAACTCTTGGATGCGTTGGAGAAGGGTAGAGAACAGATTCCCTTTCTTTCTTATGGGATAACCTTTTCTTCTCTACAACACGTTTGTGACGTATGATTTTACGTCAGTTTTCATTTCTGCACGAGCGATATTCACCGTTCGTGCATGCAATAGATAGCCGTTCGCCCAACGGAGACTCATTCTATTATTTTTTTTCCATCAAGACGCATTGGCTTGGAAATAGATGATTTATTTACACATTTTATTTTGGTTATCATTTTCATTTTGGACTTCCAGGACATTTGAGTCATTAAACACACCGCAGGCTATTCCTGAACAGTTATTCTGGCGGTCAAACATTGCTGTGGTCTCGGATCAATACAAAAATTTAAAATAAATAGATTAAGAAAATAATATAAATTTTGCATTTTCTTATTTTGATCTTGTTGATAAATTAGTGTGCTGTTGATGTCACGCAGGCATCATGGGCTGAATGGCCTCCACCTGTGTCTCTTTTTTCCTTGTATTTCATGTGCACTGAACAGACAAAAAAGCATGACAACACCCTAAAAATGAATTGTTCAGATATTTAAAAGTAGACAGCACTTCAAACAGTAAAATATTTATTTAATTTCTTTGTGACACAGAACAACTCAAAACAGTCTTATCTTCCTTTTTTTTATATTTGTGTAAGATTTTGATCGATTTTTGTCTTACCTGAGATATTTGCCTTTAAAGATGAAAATCCAGAAATTTCATCATTTTTGATATATATATATATATATATATATATATATATATATATATATATATATATATATATATATATATATATATATATATATATATATATATATATATATAATATATATATATATCGTGTTACGGCTATGGAAATTCGCATTGCACCATAAAGGGCCCTCAGGTGAGATATCTCCATAGGTACATGTGTAGTTAGCCCAAACCCGTTGTATAGAGGGAATTTATGCGATCCTCCATTTAGTCGTTTTTCTTTCTCTATCTTTTATTTCAAACAAACAGCATCTCAACAACCACGCCAACCACGCCACCTCCACCATCTACGCTACCACATCTTCACCACTCGCCATTCAACAGGCCCCGTGCGGTTACGATCTCCGCGGAGGAATAAACAAAAACCTACAACTATGCTCGGTGGGCTTTTCCCGCCTGTTTCTCCCGTTTCAGTTCTCCGCGCTCGGTGTGGGGGAGGTGCGATCCGAGCCGGGGGTCAAAGGTGAGAAAAGGTGGGGGCCTCTTTTTGGGGGAATAATTCTCTGGCCCAGAGCCAAAAACTGACTCCCCCGGCCCCCGCACGGGGCGGGGTGGAGGGAGAGCGTGAGGGAACAGCCCTTTTCGGGAACCTTCTCAAAGGAAGGTGGAGCCGAAAACGGGGCAGAGCGAAGGGCGGAGCCCCGCGCTACAAAAGGCAGACAGGACGGACCTTGGGTTGGTTAGTCGAGGGTTGGTCTTCGGTTGGTCGAGTTGGTTCGAGAGTCTGGTTTTCGAGGCTTGCGGTCTGCTTGTCTTGTCGAGGAAAGAGGTCCTGCGCCCGCGGCTTGGCGAGCGGCCCTGTCACGAAGGCACAGACTGGAGACTCGGCAGCGCCAGTTGTGAGGTGGACCTGCGCGTCCGGACGGGGAGTGCCGGAGAGGGTTCGCCGGCTGCGAGAGAGGTCGGGGCCAGGCGCGACCACGCTGACTGTCGTGGGAGAGGGACTCACCAGCCACAAAAGGGAAGTCGCGACTTCCTTTCTTTTTCCTTTGCTTTGTGTAAATGTGTGTTGGCGCCATCCGTCAAGTAGAACTGTTTAAGTGTTGCCGTGTGTACGCGTATTCGGTTTTAACTCTTCCTTTGCTTTTAGGTGCATTTTGACTGTATGGCTGTGGATACGTGTGTGTGTGTGTGTGTGTGTGTGTGTGTGTGTGTGTGTGTGTGTGTGTGTGTGTGTGTGTGTGTGTGTGAATAAAAATGCTTGCTTGTTGAACTGTTCCTGCTCAGCTTCGTCTCTTTTCCTTTTTTATTGACCCTCCATCTTGCATCACGTAAGGGGTTCGTAGTGGGTTCAATATCCTGGTAATTAATCGGAACCGTCAAGGCCGACGAGAACACCGCTCGGTTATCACTGTAGCAAGGAACGGACCACTTCAGCGGTTCGTGTCCGGAGTCGGCCTGTGGCTTGGTACGATCGCCCGGTCGACCATTCGCGCAGGTACTTAGGTAGATTGAATTTGGCGAGCAACCCTATCCTGCGCGGGTGGGCAATTGGCACAATCGTGGTGAGGTTAAACCCCCACCCATGACTAGCTCCTGACGTTGTTCCGAGAGGGTCACGACTGAATTGTCCGTTCCGGTGGGCGAGGCGGCCGCCATTCGAGTCGAGCGGCCGATCGCACGCCGGCGGGCACGAATTCGCAACAATATATATTATTTTTTTTTTCGTAAAAATTGCTGTAAACGGTGTGGAGAGCTTTTGGTTACTGTAACATGAGTAATCAATTTAAAGTGGAATGTGTAGTGCACATGTATGGCTTCAAATTTGGAGAAAAAAAACAAACAGTGTGTGTGTGTGTGTGTGTGTGTGTGTGTGTGTGTGTGTGTGTGTGTGTGTGTGTGTGTGTGTGTGTGTGTGTGTGTGTGTGTGTGTGTGTGTGTGTGTGTGTGTGTGTGTGTGACTAATCGTGCCAGTCCCACCCAAACCTGTGAGTTTGGCTGATCTGGGTTTCATTTCAATTCCTCTGCCAACTTTTGTGTGTGTATATCACATGACTGTATTTCAAACCATACCTTCTGAGCCTTGGGTTAAGATCTGTCTGTGTCTATGAGTCCGTGTTGTATGGGGTGTCCCACAAATGTTTAAAAATGTTTTCTGAAATCTGTGTTTGTCATTTATTTACACATATCCAAGATATTTTGTGTTTGGAAGAATTTGACTCCTTGGAATTGTGTGATCCATGCTTTAACTGTAATTGTGGCTTTTCTTTAAGAATGTTCTTTTACATGAAAGACCAATTGATGCAGAATTGACGATCGTAGACCGTGCTGCTGACTCGTTCATGGAAATGTTTCCATCGACGAAGAAAAACTCCTTTATGTGATGTACTGTGGATTGTTTGAATATTTCTGGTCATTCCTCAACTTTTCTCAACGTTCCTGAGTAACCGTCTTATTTTTCTGAAAAAACATTTCAAAACCACCTTGATTGGCGAAATGACCATCCAAAAAAAAATTCAGGCTTGTGTTTGATTTTTTTTTTTAATTTTATTTGAGAGTTCAGTTCCACAAGTGGGTAAAACAATTCCATATTTTGTTTTTTAATACTCTTGTGTCGCTCATCAGTATATCCCCCTACAAGCACAAATCCACCAAATTGCTTTTCAATGAATGGCTGGGGTGAAAAGATTGTTCTGCAATGAAAACTAAATGGTAACCCTGCCTGCCCCCTCCCCTACCTATGATTCTCAGACAAACAGCAACCTTCTAAACTTAGAAAAAAAATGTTTCCTTGCTTTATTTGAAGTTTGCGTTGGCCTTTGCTTGATACCTGAGAACTGGGATTTGACCCTTCACCCAACTTGGGGGTGCAAAAGTGAATTTTGTTTCATGTTCCTGACTTTCGCTGTGGGGGGTAAGAAACCCCAAATTGGTGTGAGAATTGTGTTCCAAACTAAAACCCCAAATTGGTGTGAGCATTGTGTTCCAAACTAAAACCCCAAATTGGTGTGAGCATCATGTTTCAAGATAAACCCCAAATTGGTGTGAGCATCGTGTTCCAAACTAAAACCCCAAATTGGTGTGAGCATCATGTTCCAAATTAAAACCCCAAATTGGTGTGAGAATTGTGTTCCAAGATAAAACCCCAAATTTGTGTGACCTTTATTGTGCTGGGTGAGGCTTCTCTACCATGCAAGCTACTAAGGGACAAGCTTGACTATCCGATTCTTTTTTTGGCATCAAGTCGAAGCATGTTGAACGTTTGTTGCAGACCAGCGTAATCTGGGCATGTCGATGCGCGTGGAACGCTCCAGTGTAGAGCAAGTGCGCCGCCGGATGGAATCGAACCGGCAGCGCTTGCAGCAGCGCAAGCACGAGTACGACTTCCAGGAGCGGATGAGGGAACTGCAGGAAGAGGTGCCGTTTGCACGTCCCCCTCAGTCATTATATTGCTTGCTGTCCCCTTGCCTTGAACTACTCCTCTACCCCCCCCCTCACTCTCCCCCCTCACCAACTGATGTTTTCACAAGCATTATCCTTTAGTGTTTATTATCTGGACTTACCTGTTGCATCTTATACACCACTAGTGTGGGATGCTAACACATTGTAAGCAATAACCAACCATTCTTCGTTCGTCGGTACATGTATAGCAGCAGCTGCAGCATGACCTCCCATTGTTCCCATTGTCTTGGGTTGCTCACCTGCAGTGAGTACAAGACTGCACTTGTTTTCAGATACTTTCATTTATGGACGCTTTCCGTCTGTTCTGTGAATTCCCCCCACCCCCCGGTGTATCGGCATTGATGCCCGTCGGCACGCAAAATTTCAGCTTTCTACGTCCCCCAGAAGCTACTGAACATTCATGTCAGCCAGTCAGTCAGTGAGTGGTTAGAATGAGCCTTATATACACTATAAATGAATAGCGCCGCAGAGATTTATTACGGAGAATATAAATGAGCATGGGTCAAAGGTTAATGTATCGATGTCTGAAATCGGCAAGACGAGGGGAAGTGGCTGTTAAGGGAGAAGTGTTTCAGACAAATGGTGGTGAGCCCTCTCCTTGGAAGATGCCAGATGAGTGTGACCAGCCATCTATCCACTGGGACCGTACTCTGTGCAGAGCGTCGGTGCTGCCGAAGCAGTCTCCTGGGCTGTCGGGCACAATCCTGGACGGGTCGCCGCTCCAAAGCAGGATACTCGAATGGCTCAATCATCTCAGCAACCTGGTACAGTGAGGACTCTAAACGTGATAATTTTTCAGGTAAGTTAAGGATGGAGAAATGGGGGTGGGGCGAGTATGGAGAACGGACTTGGGAGTTCACAAGGCCTGGGTTAGGTAAGAAGCACTTGGTGTTGTAGAGTATAATAGTGCTGAGAGGAAAGGTGTGTTTTGAACAGGTACATACGTCTTCACTGAAAGTAAATGCAACCACAAAAGGAAAGTTTGCCTTGAGCGATCGCCAAGGGCCATATATCTGCCCTCTCAACTCGATACCCTCTGTCTCCACTAACCCTGAGAATGCGCACATCAAACATTGATCACACCATCACTAATCTTCCTCTGTCCTCGCTCCCTCATTGAATCGCTCTCGATTGACTCTCTTCTCAACCATATTTTTCATGCCTTTCTTCACTTGCTTTGCCCATCGACATTCCCAAGCTGTAATAACATGGTCACTTGGATGGATCCCACCTCCAAACCATAAGCGATTTGAGACGGGAGCTGTACATACATGCCAGAGATTAACTCCGAGAATGTGACGAGCTTTTGGCTTGATTTAACAAAGTGGTACTGTGTGGTTTGTACTGCCTTGCATATCTGGGCGTGGTCCAATCCAATGCTGGTTAGTAGTTTAGGTAAAACAACAATTGTATACATAGTCAAGGCTCGGGGAAGAGCTAGAACACAGAACGGCTCGGGACACATCATCACAAAAGGAACAGCAGAAGGAGGGATCGATATGGCTGGGATCCAACCTGGTAATTTTGGTTAAAATTTTGCCTGATCCCAGATCTGTTCAGGACTCAGGTATGTTTACCTTTATTATTATTATTATTATTATTATTATTATTATTATTATTATTATTATTATTATTGTTTTAATGATCAAGGCTTGTGGAAGAGCTAGAATCAAGTGTACCTAAATCTATCGCATTGGTGAAGCACAGCCTCAGTCTAAGCTGCGTTGATAGGAACTGGCTACAGCATTGCTCACACGAGAATATGACGATGTCCCATACAGGAAATGATAACGATGAATTCGTTACTTGATGGTGCAAGGTTTATTTCTATTCCTTTCATGCCATAATCTACAAGAAAAAAAAATTTTGAAAGAAAAATGTAAAAACAGAGGGATGAAATCTCAAAAACAAAACAAAACAAAACCTACCAAGGTAGGAATGACACCACATTATGATGACACAATCCTCTTATGGATTACCATCACGACATCTATTGACATTTTACTTCTGTTGTGGGATTGTGATTTTTACTAATGATTTCTTCACGCAGTGGATTGAATGAAACATTTATTATTCGACCAAAGCAGGAACCCTTTACAGTTAATGAGGACAAAGTGGAAACGCATAATCTGGTAATATTTCTCGAATCGACAGAAAAATATATAAAAGTACACAAACACAGAGGGAGCACGAGGATGATGTGTGTCTGTATCCGTGTCCTCCATAACTCCAAAACCATGAAACCGAGCATCCTGAAACTTGGCATGCATACTTGGGGAACTCCAAGGAAGTGCATGAGTAAAAATTGGATGTTTGGGCTAATTTCAACATCCCTTTTGATGATAATTGATGGCCTTATTGAATTATATCCTTTACCGAGGCTCATCCTTGGTCACCTCGCTATCCCTCACTGGGGTCTCAATTCGTCTTTTTGTTTTGGCTTTCCTAACAATGCCTTCACCTGGAACGGGCCACAACGGTTTCTTAACAAATTTTTTTTGTTTGTTTATTTTTTTTACACTTTCCTCACTCGCATCATCGGATGCCTGCTCATCATAGCTAAAAATCACTGGATACATTGCAATGCTTATAAACACCTAGAGGCGCCAGCGTTCGTGGCTTTATTTCATTTCCGCACATGCCATAACCTCGAATCTCTTAAAATGAACTGAATTTCACCAGTTAAGCTCCAGAATTGAACTTAGCAGCAGTTCTGACTGCTCAAAAAAAATATTAAAAAGTGTTCATTTGTCCAATTCGGAGATAGTTTTCCATTTTGGCCGTCTCCGGGAGGTGTTTAATATGACGGATCGGTGATCGCTAATTGCTTGCCAAGCCTGCCGTGTGTTTTGTTTTTTTCGAAAAGTCGACCTGTCAAGCCTCCAACCATTTTGTTGGAGTGCTTGCTTGAGTGCTTAAGCCACTTGGCCATCTGCACCATCTGCACCACCTGCCTGTGTTGTGCCCCGCAGTGTCGTTCCTTAACGGTTGGATGGAAAGAAGGAATAGAGGGAAGGTTTGGATGGATGGACCAAACCAATTCTACCCCACTCTTCCTTGCTCTCCTCACGCCCCTTGCTCCTCCCTCCTCCCTCTCTCCTCCCTCTGTACCCCTCTACCTCTTCACTCTCCCCTCCCTCCTCCATCTCTCTCCCCTCCCTCCTCCATCTCTCTCCCACACACATACACCCCCCCTCCCTCCTTAATGTTCCCAGCAACGAAGCGACGGTTTTTATTTGCTAGTCCTCAATAACACTCACAGATAAACCTGCAATATATTTGTGAAATACAACTTGATATTTTTGATAAAACCCGTCAGCTGTTCCAACGATGAAGTTCATTACGAAAAGAGATTACTGTCGATTCTATGGCACGAAAGTGTTGAACACTTGTCATCTCCCGCAGGCTTGCTGCTTGATATTGTTTTTCAATCCTTGTTCCAATGAAGCGTGATTCATAGAGTCGATGTCATCGATTCATCAAATCTAAACGCTGTTTCTACTCAGCACGCCGTGGAGAGACCTGTGAGCACGGCCAACACAGAGCTATACGGGTAACGGGTACAGTGCCTTGTTACGGCAACATTTTCGTTTGAAACTCGCAAAGATAAGCAACATGACCATTTTATGTACCTTTGATTTATAAACAAACGCACACACGCCCTCACAAAATACTGCAATTACTTCATTTCATGTGACAGGAAAATATCTGAGTTATTCTCCGAGTTGACAGCCAAACCCGGCTTGACTCGGACTCTGCTTCAAAGCACAACTCGCCGAGTTTGAGTACTCGATTCGGGTACAGCACTAGCCCATAGACTCGGCTCCATCACGGAAGATTCCAATATCCCAATTAAATGCGCTGGGGATTCTCAATAAATCCGGAACAGTTTGCACAGAAATAATAGCAGACACAAACAGGCACATTGGCCTTCAAATATAAAAATAATTTGATAGGATGAGACTGCACAAATGGAAATCCTGACACGAAGACGCAACGATTATACTAGAACTGCACTCAGTGGAGCACATACCCCTGTCAGGCTAAACAGTTTGTTTTGGATCCCACTGATGGGCCGGATCTGCATCCAGACCTGAACCAAAATGTAATCGGGGTGTCCAGGCTTTGCTCGCTGCAATTTGTCCCTCCCCCTGACCACTTGTCCTTGTCCAATGACTACTACTACCCCCTCTCCTCCTTCTTCTCTGATGCCAGCCAATTCACTGGCTGCAAGAGGGGTGGTGGGGGTGGGGGGGGAGTAACCCAAATATCCCAACGATGATGGACTGAAAAGGGTCCGAGGCTCATCTTTCACTCTTTGCACAGCTTTGGGCGTAGAACCTTCTACACTCCAGCTTCACTCAGTTCGACAGGAGGAATGAGACGCCATACGTTTTCTAGACACTGAAGGTTATGACATCGTCTCCCAGCAGTGCACAAACAAACAGGACGACTTATCCCTGTCCATGTGTCGTTAAGAGTTCAAAAGTTATACAAGTCTGAAGACGACGATGGTTCACGAGCGGTATTTGATGATTTAGATTGTTTCAGAAGTCAAGGATGAGACAATGTGATAATTTTTGACCAACTTATAAAAATGATCAACATTATGTGGTATGAGTGACAGGTTATTAGCTGCAAAATGTTGAAAGGCTGGTTTCGTTCAACAACTTTCAAAAGTTGACCTTTGCATAACCTTTAAAGATCACAAAACAATGTGGACATTAAAATAAGGAAACAGGATACGTGCTATTGCTTAATGGAGTTAGTTCGTCAAAGCAGGTCAAAAACCCGGTTTGATTCCCACAACTTTGAAAATTTGATCTTTGTGAACTTTAAAGGTCAAGGATTATGACCTTTGGTGCAAAACTTCCTCTGGAACATTCCAGGAACAATATAACGTCATATAGGCTATATGGCATTTCACACTCCTCGGATTATCCATACTTTGATGAAATCAGCGTAAAAACAAACTTGAAGAGGGCGCCACGGGCAAGGTGTTTGAGATAGAGCAAAATGGTTTCAAGACTTTAGGTGGGGAATGACCTCAAGATTATGCATAAAAATATTGTCATCCGAGCTCTCAAAATTTGGGTGGTCGTATGATTTTTATGTCAAAATTGGCAATTTTATAAGTTTTTGACCTTGTGACCTTGACCTTGGGATGAAAATGAAAAATCGGATAACGACAAGTTTTAGATAATTCATTTTGCTATTCAAATACTGAAGAACCCATTCCATTCAGTCAATTCCCGAGGAGAAGATAGATTTCTAATCTGACTACCCCCTAAAAATGGCTAATTTTTGGGCGTGGCTCCGCCCACAATGGGTGTAGCACACCCTCATCCAGGAAAACACAACAAGGCATTGATATCGAGCACATGACAAAGTTTCATCAAGATCGGATCAAAGTCCACAGAGTTATGCTCTGGACAGACAGACACACAGACACACAGACACACAGACACACAGACACAACAAATATAGTGGTCACTCTGGCTGGCGCTCGTGAACCAATAACCTATGCAAACACAAATGGCATCTATGCCTTAATTATAATAACTTAGCACCCCCTTTCCCCCACAAACGTAACAATACTTGATGACTGTGTTCGACCTCATTACGAAAAGGCCTTGCTCCACTGCTTCTAAACAAACACAATTACCTGCTGATCTGTGACTAACAGTGTTGCGTCTGGAAGCAATACCAAATACAAAATTTAAAACTAGAGGGGGAGCACTCGGGAGAGTGCAAAACCTCCGTCGCCAATACTGCTGGGTCACTCAAGTGAACCTTATATCTTATTCATTAAATATGATGTCAACAGTGCTGACAGAGTTATCGTTCTTTTCTCCAACATTTTTTTTTGGAGGGGGGGGTTGGAAATCACTTAAACATGTAAAAATGCAAAAAAAATCGAAATTTTGTTGAAAAAAAAGTTGCAAAATTTTTTTTTCTCTAACAATTTTTTTTTGGGGGGGGTTGGAAATCACTTAAAATATTTAGAAATGCAAAAAAAAAATTTTCTCCAAATTTTTTTTGGCGGGGGGGGGTAACAATTTTGGGGGAGGTTGGAAATCACTTAAAATATGTAGAAATGCAAAAGAAAATTTCTCTTTTTTTTGGAGGGGGGGGAGTTGGAAATCAATTAAAACATGCAGAAATGCAAAAAAAAAAAAAAAAAGTTCTCAATTTTTTTTTGGGGGGGAGACCAAGTCCAAAATTTAATGGCATGATCCTTGGACCATACCTAACCCCCCCACCAAGTTTCATCGAAATCCGTCAGAGTTTTTCCATAATACTGTTCACAAACAAACAAACAAACAAACAGAAAGGGGTGACAACAGTAACCTCCATCCATCTTCGAAGATGGCGGAGGTTAACTAGCCTTGTTTGTGAAGCTGCGAGTCGGTCTGTGCCGGCGTACAGGTACAACAATTGATGAAGTCCACAGAATGTTGATTGAGGAGTGGTAACCACCATGGAAGCATGGAGAAGCTGATGTTTCGGGTATTAATGCTTCATCGGAGCAAAAGCGAGAGAATAGGGGGAGGTTTGATACAGGATGGGAATGGGTCAGAGTGGAGTAAGAGAACACGGTGGGGGGGGGGGGGGGAGAGGGAATAACTGAACGAAGGATGTTTGATTAATAAAGCTCGCCTTCATAGCCAGACGCAGACAGGGCACCTCTTTCGATCCAAGTCTGTCCTTGAAAAATCAGAAATACTCAGTCGAGAAAAGGCTTTTGGCAGTGGTTAAATTGAGTACTACTCCTAAAATATTGGTGCCCCAGTACCACATCGATGTGTCCTGGATTCTGTGGAATGTTCAGCTCTCAAAATTATTGGAATCTCCTGTGATGTGGTCAAAGCAAAAGGTCTGTTGCTGTCACATAACTGGTTTTTTTTTCTTTTTTTTTTTCTGATGTTTTCTGTTTCCCACCTCTCCTCCAGTCTCACTTTCTCTGCTGTCTAGCATTGACCCTCACCAGCAACTTCAAGATGCATGCACTCTTTTAGTAGACCTAACCCTCTCCTGGTTAAATTTCAAAAGCCAGGCTAACTACACACCTTGAGTCTTTTGTTCTTTTTTCTCTCTCTCTTTCTCTTTCTCTTTCTCTTTCTCTTTCTCTTTCTCTTTCTCTTTCTCTCTCTCTCTCTCTCTCTCTCTCTTTTTCTCTTTCTCTTTCTCTTTCTTTTTCTCTCTTTCTCTTTCTCTTTCTCTTCTTTTTCTTTCTCTTTCTCTTTCTCTTTCTTTTTCTCTTTCTCTTCTTTTTCTTTCTCTCTCTCTCTCTTTCTCTCTTTCTCTTTCTCTCTTTCTCTCTTTCTCTCTTTCTCTCTCTCTCTCTTTTTCTCTTTTTCTCTTTCTCTCTCTCTTTCTTTCTTTCTTTCTCTTTCTTTCTCTTTCTTTCTCTTTCTCTCTTTCTTTCTTTCTCTCTTTCTTTCTTTCTCTTTCTCTCTTTCTCTCTTTCTCTCTTTCTCTCTCTCTCTCTTTTTCTCTTTTTCTCTTTCTCTCTCTCTTTCTCTCTCTTTTCTCTCTTTTCTCTCTCTTTTTCTCTCTCTTTCTCTCTCTTTTTCTCTCTCTTTTTCTCTCTCTTTTTCTCTCTCTTTTTCTCTCTCTTTTTCTCTCTCTTTTTCTCTCTCTTTTCTCTCTCTTTTCTCTCTCTTTTCTCTCTCTTTTTCTCTCTCTTTTCTCTCTCTTTTTCTCTCTCTTTTCTCTCTCTCTTTTCTCTCTCTTTCTCTCTCTTTCTCTCTCTTTTCTCTCTCTTTCTCTCTCTTTTTCTCTCTCTTTTTCTCTCTCTTTTTCTCTCTCTTTTCTCTCTCTTTTCTCTCTCTTTTCTCTCTCTTTTCTCTCTCTCTCTTTCTCTCTCTCTTTCTCTCTCTCTCTCTTTCTCTCTCTCTTTCTCTCTCTCTTTCTCTCTCTCTTTCTCTCTCTCTTTCTCTCTCTTTCTCTTTCTCTTTCTCTCTTTCTCTCTTTCTCTCTCTCTTTCTCTCTTTCTCTCTCTCTTTCTCTCTCCTAATTGTTGCCCTGCTACCCCGCTGTCAATTTTACTTTGCTCTTCCTTGAGCCTCGTTCTTGTAGAGAGAAACAAGTGAGAAATTACCACACTGTGGTCACAACCTGCGACACAAAATAAAACAAACCCAAGCAGTGTATAGTCAGCAGAGGCTTACACGCCTGATGTCTTAGGCTCACCAGAAAACTTAGATAGTGGCCATATTATTTTGTCTGGGTGGCATCATGGGTGGAGTCAAGCGACACATGTGGGTAGGGCCCGACGGCTGTCGGACCAATGGGTGCGAATTTCAAAAATCGACCCATGGTGATGACAACGGACGCAGAATTCTTGTCGACCTGTAACGTGCAAAAGAAACTTTAAAGAGTGATGCAAATAAATGATGATTAAAAGAATATGTGCAATAATTCAAATAAAATGGGGACGAGGAGAGGTAGGGTAGAAAATAAAAGGGGGGAAAGGATTGAAAAGTTAGACAGGAGATATAAGTGAATGAAAAAGCTCTCCATGATCCTGTGGGGAGCCAACGTGATGATGCTGCAGATAAGGCCTTGCTCTTTGCATTTTTAACTGTTCATGCTGCTGGAATGGAGAAAGATACCAGACAATGGGATGTGACAGAACCAATGTCAGGGAAGATTGAAGTGTCTCGCGATCGGTTTGGGGATGTCTATTCTGTTGGTTTGTACATCGAGCAAGTGTTCATGGACATGATCATCCAGTCTTTGCCCGGTTTCACCAACGTAGATCTTGCAGAGAGTGCATGTGATTCTGTAGACCGCACTCGCGAAGGTGCAGCCAAAGTGGTCCATGACGTTGATGCTTTTGGGTACTGAAAGTGAGGGTTTGTGGATTATGTGTAACGAGGTAATTGTGTGGATATTCTGATCTCCATGCTGATATGTAAAATAGGAAACCATGGAGAAGGGATGTGAAGAAATACAGTGCCGATAGAACGTCTACACCCCCTTTCAACATGTTCACCTTTTGTTGCTTTGTGGCCTGGAATTGAATCGCATTAAATGAGACTTTTTACACCTTTATTCACACGTCGTAACTCACAACTTCCAAGTGAAAAACAAATTCTACAAATTTCAGAAAATTGATTAAAAATACAAAACTAGAATATCTTGGTTGGATAAGTGTCCACCCCCGAGTTAATACTTGGTGGAAACACCTTTAACAGCAATTACAGGTGTGAGTCTGTCGTGATATGTCTACACCAACTTTGCCCACCTTGATTGGACAATATTTGCCCATTCCTCTGAATAAAACTGTTCAAGCTCAGTGAAGTTGATTGTGTAGATGGAGCATTGATGGACAGCAATCTTCAAGTCGTGCCACAGATTTTCGATTGGATTTAGGTCGGGGTGCTGACTGGGCTACTCAAGGACATTTATCTTTTTGTTCCTTAGCCACTCCAGTGTAGCTTAAGGTGTGTGCTTCGGGTTGTTCTCATGCTGAAAGATGAACTTCTTTACCAATTTCAGCTTTCTTGAGGAAGGCAACAGGTTTTCCTCTAGGATTTTTCTGCATTTTGCTCCATCCATTTTCCCTTCTATCCTGACAAGTGCCCCAGTCCCTGCTGATGAGAAACATCCCCATAACATGAAGCTGCCACCACCACACCACCATGCTTCACAGTAGGGATGGTGTTCTTTGGGTGAAGTGCTGTGTTAGGTTTCCGCCAACAGCTCGTCAGACCACAACTTTTTGCCACATGCCTTCAGAATCTCCAGAGTGTTTTTGTGCATATTTCAAATGGGACTTGAGGTGGGCTTTTTTGAATAATGGCTTCCTTCTTGCCACCCTACCGTACAGGCCAGACTTGTGGAGTGCTTGGGATATTGTTGTCACATGCACACAGTGACCAGTCTTTACCATAAAGGCCTGTAGCTCTTTCAAAATTGCCATTGCCCAATTGGTGGCATCTCCGATCAGTCTCCTCTTTGCTTCATCATCCAGTTTGGAGGGACGGCCTGATCTAGGCAGGGTCTTGGTGGTACCATGTGCCTTCCACTTCTTAATGATTGTCTCGAATCTGCTCAAAGGGATATTCAAGGACTTTGAAATATTTTATACCCATCCTTGATCTATGCCTATCCACAACTTTATCCCAGAGGTCTTTTGAAAGCTCCTTGGTGCTCATGGGTGTCTGTGCTGTGAAATGCACGACCCAGCAGAGGAAACCGACAGGAACAACTGATTTTATGCTGAAGTAATCAGCATCACTACAATTTAACACAGGTGGAGGCCAATTAACTAGGTGTGTGATTTTGAAGGTGATTGGTTACACCTGAGCTGATTTACTATTGTTAATATAAGGGGGTTGTACACTTATCCAAGCAAGATATTCTAGTTTTGGATTTTTAAATTAATTTCTCGAAATTTGTAGAATTTTTTTTTCACTTGGAAGTTGTCAGTTGCGATGTGGAAAAAGTCTGACTATATGCAATTTAATTCCAGGCTATTAGGCAACAAAAGGTGATAGATTTTAAAGGGGATGTCGACTTTCTATTGGCACTGTAAGTGTGTGAATGCGTTTTGATTTCTGTGCTGATGTGTGAACAAGTTTGTGTATTTGTGTAAAGAGGTAACTGTGTAAACAAGGTGAAATTGCTTTGCTTTGTGTGTACAGGAGGAGAAGCAGAAAGCTTACCGCAGGGAGCGTCGTCGGGAGCGCAAGCGGAGAGCACCGGGTGATGTGGAATCTTGGCACGACGGAGATATGGCTGCGGTAATGGGCTTCGGTGGATTTGGGAGTAGCAAAAAGAACTAAATATTCTGATGTGGAGTTTTTTTTTTCTCCTCAGCCATCGACACTTCCTCTTACGTATTGATGTCCCAACAATTTTTTTTCTTATTATTATTATTTTAACCCTTTACATCTACTTTTCTGAACCCTCCAGACATCCTTGCGTTGTGTATTTTAGAAATGAAATAAACCTTTGGAAGGAAAGTGTGAGATAAAGAGTAACTGGTGTACAGTTTGTGATGTTGTCCATTTTACCATTTCATGGAGAAGTGTTTGGAATTCTGTGCTGGGTTGTGTGCACGTAACTCTCATGCCATTACAGGGGCCGCGTGCACCTGCATTTCACCAAGTGGTTATTTTACCCAAAGTTGTGATGAGGTTCTATTCCCTTCACTTTGAAATGAAAAGGAAGGAGCGGACTCAGGGCAGGTAATGCGGTAACCGCCGGTTGAAGAACCTCTTGTGAAAAATCATGGATGATCCCAAGCACCCCAAACATGGACATAGCATCTTGTAATGGATCCGGGCCTAAACGCAACACCGGACACACTTTGGCCATGAGAAAAACTGAGGGCTCTGATTGGCTGAATTTTAAGATTGTTTTTGTGGCTGGAGGTGAAATTGGATGTAGTTGGGTAGTCCGTTGACATCCCACTGCGACCGGACTGCAGCTCCAAGGCTTGGACTCCAACTGAATTGTACTGTTTAGCATGGAAGAAAAGACATCCGACACGTTGGGGTTAAAAGTTAATTCTTTATTAACCAATAACGCTAAAACCCCTCAATGCCCCTGATAAACCAAGGCTAAAGTACCGGAAAATCCCCTGATAAACCAAGATGAAGGTGTAATTATTCACATACGATACCGCTACACGACTCCCCCTCCCAGTGCAGTAATTGCACAGAAGGCACAAACAAAATACAATATGTTGTCGGAGAATAGATGGAATGTCCATGTAAACTAAACAAAGAAAAATGGTCAACAAGCAAAATGTACTCATAAATATCGTGCTTGGAAGTGTACAATGTACATGATGCCCAGAACGAATTGAATATGACAGTAAGACTATTGTTGTTGGTGGTGTTAACCCGTTTGTCAGTGGGAGGGTCGGCTCTGGTGCTGTCAGGAAATCTTATTTTTTATGTGCAGTGCCTTCAGAAAGTATCAGTACGTCAGAACCCCCTCGACTTTTGTCATTTTGTTGTGTTACAGCCTGAATTTAAAATGTATTAAATAAAAAAAAAATTGGTACCAATCTACACAAAATATCCCATAATGACAAAGTGAAAACATGATTTTTGAAATTCTTACAAATTAAAAATTAAAAGCTGAAATGATTTAAGTCAAGAAGTATTCAACACCTTTGCCATGACACTCCAATTTCCTTTGATCCTTGAGATTTCTCTGTGATTGGTGTCCACCTGTGGCTAATTCAATTGATTGGACACGATTTGGAAAGAAACACACCTTTCTACATAATGTCCCACAGTTGACAGTGCATGTCAGAGCAGAAACTCCACCATGAAGTCCCAGGAACTGTCCATAGAACTCCGAGATAGAATTGTAAGGAAGCATGCATCTGGGGAAGAGTATAAAACAATTTCTAGAGTGTTGAAAGTTCCCAAGAGCATAGTGAGCTCCATCATTAGGAAATGGAAAGAATATGGAACTACCCAGACTCTTCCTCGAGCTGGCCGTCTGACCAAACCGAGCAACCGGGCAAGAAGGACCTTGTTAGGGAGGTGACCAAGAACTCGATGACCACTCGAACAGAACTACAGAGTTACTTGGCTGAGATGGGAGAACCTGCTGGAAGGACAACCACTGCTGCAGCACTTCACAAAACTAGGCTTTATGGAAGAGTGGCCAGACAGAAGCCACTCGTGAGAAAAAGCACATGACAGCATGCCTGGAGTTTTCAGAAAGGCACGTGAATGACAGAGCATGAGACAAAAGATTCTGTAGTCTGATGAGATGTCAATTATTTGGCCTGAATGCAATGTGCTACGTGTGGCGGAAACCAAGCACAGCTCATTATCCATCTAACACTATCCCTTCCGTGAACTATGGTGCTGGCAGCAACATGCTTTGGGATGCTTTTCAGCAGCAGGGACTGGGAGACTTGTAAGGAGAGAGGGAAAAATTAATGGAGTCAGATATAGGCAAATCCTTGAGGAGAACCTGCTGCAGAGTGCATAAGACCTGAGACTACGGTGAAGATTTATGTTCCAACAGGACACTGACCCCAAGCATACAACCAAAGCAACACTGGAATGGCGTAGGAATTCTTCTTCTTCTTATTCTTCTTCTTCGCCACAGCGGATCATCCGTATGATCCGCATAGTGATTTGGCACATGTTTTACGCCGGATGCCCTTCCTGACGCAACCCTAGTCGCCTCTTACGACACAGGGATATGGCACACCTATTTTAACCGGGGTATACACCGGCCCAGTATACTGGTACTCATTTCGCTGACCTCGGAAGGATGACAGGCTGAGTCAACCCCCTGGTATATTAATTCAGTGGCCCAACGGGGCTTGAACTCAGGACCTTTTGGATCCCAAGCTGTTGCCCTAACTACTGCGCCGACACCAGGCTGCTGGAATGGTCTGGAATGCTGCTGGAACACCAGGCCAACTGGAATGGCTTAGGAACAAGAACATGAAAGTCCTTGAGCATCCCAGCCAAAGCCCAGATTTGAATCCTATCGAGAATCTGTGGAAAGACTTGGAGATTGCTGTTCACTGATGTTCCCCATCCAACTTGACAGAGCTTGAACAAATCTGCGAGGGAGAATGGGAGAAAATCCCCAAATCCAGATGAGCAAAGCTGGTGCAGACATACCCAAGAAGGCAAAGGCTCGAAGCTGTAATCACTACCAAGGGCGCTTCTACAAAGTATTCACTACCAAGGGCCCGCCATCGAGGGATAAAATGTTTAAGAAAAAAAACCTTCAAAAATCTTCTGAAATGGCTGAACAGATCAAGGTGAAACTTTGCAGGTATGACCGCCTTTCCTTGAGTCACAAAAGGTTCACACATATGACATCATCGGTCACATGGTTTGGCAGCCATATTTAATTTATGAAAAATATTGAACAATGTTTTCTCTGGAACTGCTTAATTAATCGACATTAAACTTCACAATCATGATTGAGTGATGTGGAATACGTGTTTTAAATTTCAACTTGATCAGACACATGGTCTGGCAGCCAGAGTTATTAAATATTTTGATGTGGGTTTTTTTAAATAATAATTATTATTATTAGTTTTTTTGAAGAAGGCTCACTTGGTTGTGCCTGGGTGGGTTTGAGCCGAGAGAAGTTGCAGCTGAAATGCAAATCCTATCAAGGTTCTTCCTGATGACTTCATGTTTGCTTTTTGCTTGTTCGGGTTCCTTCTGCTCTTCCAATGCAGGACCATTCCTATTTGGTCTTCCATTTTTCTCTGAATTGAATTTATTTTAATCCCATTCTAAATTCAATTGAATGATGAATATTAATTTAAAAAACGTCATGGGTCAGGGTTGAGTGGTCCGACAATAGCAGGGTAGCATCAAAGTGGGACATCTTGATACCTGGTCATCACTGCCAGCAGTTATAAAGTGGCAGTTGTAGTTATGTCTCATTAATTATGTAACACACCAGTACACAAATGCCACCCAAAATACACCACACAAAACAAGTCCTGGTGAGGCTCTGCAATCTCTGCTCTTTTTCTTGTTTTATATAATACAGAAACTCATAAAGTTTTCTTTATTTTCAGGTTTAATGTAAAAGAAAATGGCGACTCCATAGGGGAGAGAGACAGAGAGAGATCAGTACGTCGAATGGTTCATCGAGATGAGATCCGTAATGCAAGTTCAGCGGAATTTCCATACAAGGTATAGAAGGAATCTGCCATCATGGATTGGTTTCAGCATGTGGTACAAGAGGTTTAAGGAGACTTGGAGTTGTCAGAAACAGAAAAGTACCGGTCGACCAAGCTCAACTGCAGCAGATGTTGAACGAGTGCGTGAATCATTTCAAGACAGTCGCAGAAAATCAATTTGACACGCATCCACAGAACTGGGACAACCAACCATCACTGTACGCAGGGTTTTGCATAAAACCCTGAAGCTTTATGCCGAAAAGGTGCAGATTCTGCAGGAACTCAAACCAGGTGACGGATCCAAAGGCAAGGCATTTGCCTTGGAAATGCTCAGTCGCATAGAGGATGATGAAGATTACCTGAAAAAGGTCATGTTCACAGACGAAGCTTGCTTTCTTGTATCGGGGAAGGTCAACCGGCACAATGTGAGGATCTGGGGCTCTTAACACCCCCACGTGGTCATTGAACACAGATGCGATAGTCCAGAGGTCATTGTGTGATGTGGCCTTCTCCATGACTGCTTGATGGGTCCCTTTTTCTTTGTGGAGGATACAGTGACTTCAATTTACATGAACATGTTGGAACATGCCTTCCCACATATTGAAGACCTGCAACCCGCTATCATTTCTCAACAGGATGGCGCTCCTCGTCATTGGGCCTTAGTCATTCAACATGACCTGAATGAAAATTTTCTAGGTCGCTGGATTGGCCAAGACAGACCATACCAACCGCCTGGCCCCCATGATCACCAGCCATAACCCCCCTTGATTTTTTTTTCTGTGGGGGGTTTTCTAAGATGTTGTCTGCAACACCAAGGTGGCAAACCTGCAGGATCTCGTTTTTGGATCACAGCTGCACGTGCACTGGTGGATGCAAACATGTTGAGCCGAACATGGCAAGAACTCATGTACCACCTTGATGTCCTGCAAGCGACAAACGGAGCTCACATTGAAGTGTATTGATGGTGGACACAAAACTTGATAAGTTTCGTTATCGCATAAACCAAAGGGTATTATTATATCATTTGTGGTTCTAAATCATTAATAACCAAAGTTGCCCTGGTCTTTTTGGAACACCCTGTGCATGCTTTATGCACGTGGAAGAGCTATGACAGAACACAACACAACAAAGGGAACAGCAGGAGAAAGGGGAAAACAACAGAAGGGCAAAGGGAGAAAGTAGATGGAGATGGACAAACAAGTGATGCAGGTAACGACGAGGGGAAAGGCAGAACGCAAAAGGTGGACTATATGGATACATCTATCTATAATTCCAGCAGTGTGTGTGTGTGTGTGTGTGTGTGTGTGTGTGTGTGTGTGTGTGTGTGTATGTATGTGTCTGTGTGTGTGTGTGTATGTATGTGTCTGTGTGTGTGTGTGTATGTATGTGTGTCCCCGCTGTTTCTCGACAACCACTGGTCCGATCTCATTGAAACTTGCCAGGTATATTGCTGGGGACCTGAGGATGTGCCTTTTCAAGGTTTGATATTAATCGGACAAGTGCTTCCCAAGTTATGGCCATTTATTTACCAACCAATGACAAGACACGTTGCTGCGGCCATTTATTTACCAACCAATGACAGGACACGTTACTGCGTAGGCGTGGCTGATGGGGAAGAGAACTTCAGCTGCATTCGCCATTACGGGTTTTTTCTCTTCTCTTTGTGTTTTTCCTTGCGAAAAGGCAAAATACGTTGGCGCTAATTGAATAATTGGCCATTAAAACTAATAATTTATCAAAACGTTGGCAGATCCAGCAGCCTCCACATTCTTGCCCTGGATGAGGAAACAAAGAAGCGCCGTTTCCTCAGCAATGTTGTTTATGAAGAGGTGCTAACGAGATAAAGGTGTGTAAATGGAGACAATTTTTATTATTCTTATTTATTTATTGAAGAAAAATTGTTCTGAAAATAATTTATCAAAAAAAGTGCGCAACTTTTTTTTTGTTTCCAATTGTCAAAACGGTGTGGCCTTTGGAAGTGTTAAGGAATTCAGCTCTACTCAACATGCTTGCCAACGAAATGCATCTCAATTTGGTGGTGTGCTTTGCAAACTTTTTTTTATTTTTTTTCACTGTTTTCAAGCGAAAACAATTCGAACATGGAATACCTAATGACACTGTACTTTCAGGTCTCCTACAAATCCTACCCTGTCACCTCACCATGGCATAGGAGTGGCAATGGTCAATGGCAGCGAATGTCATGGCTAGCAAAGACAGGGAGGTAAACTTGATTATAATTTGGATTTTAATTAACTCTGCGTGTGTAAGTATCACAGCAGTTGTTACTTCAATGAAAGGGTAATTCGTGGAATGATATGAACATTCCATACGGGCACGCACCACTTCTGGATAGTGATGACTTACTGTATTCTAATAATTTCTCGATTTCTTATGCGCACTTATAGATAAACACAATGCCCCAATCCAGTCGTCGTTTACGAGAGCGAAGGAACGGCCGATGTGCTTGTTTGAAATATATATATATATATATATATATATATATATATATATATATATATATATATATATATATATATATATATATATATATATATATATATATTGTTGCGGATTCGCGCCCGCCGGCGTGCGGATGGCCACGTAACTCGAATCGCGGCACGTCGCCCACCGGACGGACAATCCAGTCGTGACCCTCTCGGACTAACGCCGGGAACTAGTCACGGGTGGACCTTTCGGTCTCACCACGATCGTGCCAATCGGCCCCCGCGTGGGATAGGGTTGCTCGCCAAATTCGACCTACCTAAGTACCCACACGGAGGGTAGACCGGGCGATCGCACCTCGCCGCAGGTCGACCTCGGACACGGGCCACTTTAAGCGACCCGTTCCGTACTATCGGGATAACTGAGCGGTGTTATTCGTCGGCCTCGACGGTTCGATTAATTATCGGGCGTTTTAGCCCACGACCAACCCTTTACGTGAAGCAAGATGGAGATTCAATGAAAGAAAAGACGAAGCGAAGCGGGAAAACAGTTCAACATAATTCACATTTATTTCGCGATGAACGGAAAGCACACATATACAATTACACCAAAAGCACATGTAAAAGAAGAAGAAACACAATATTACACAAAAAGCAAATATAAAAGAGAAACACAATGCAGAGCTATCCGACTACCGAGCACACGGCAACACTTATACAATTTTACTTCACAGACGGCGCCGACAACACAGATACCCAAAGCAAAAAGAAAAAGAACCACCCTCAAGGATGAGGCGGGCCTGGGGCCGAGACCGTGTCGGGCCTACCCGTCTGATGATGAGACGCAAAGTGGCGGTGGCGCCTCAACTCCGCGGGCCTCGCGGACAGTGTCTGGTAGGGGGTGGGAAAGGGGCCCCCTTGTCGCACTATCTCAGCACGGGGGGAAACAGGAGGGGGTTGTTGATGCTCGGGGGGGGAGGAGGATATCACCCTGTCTCAGGTCCCGCGACGAGCGTCTCCACCTCGACCTCGGTCGCGCCGCCGTCCTCTCCCTCCGCAGCTCCCCAAATCCGACGCGAGCACCCCCTCGATCGCCTTCGCCGCCGCCACCTCTCCACAGCTCCGTCCTCTTCACTCTGACTACTACCACTTCTTCCCAGCTCCACCGACAACTCCCAACCGCGAACTCTTACTTGCGAACTCTTGACTTCTCCCCTCCGAACTCAACTGTTTGGCGAGCGCGGCCGTTTATATCCCCCGTGGCTTCGCCCCTTCACCTTTGACCCTTTACCTCCGACCCTTCACCTCCAACTGGCTCCCCATTGGACCGAGGAAAAGTGGGCGTGAATGCTTTTTGATCCATGAATTTGCAGATAGCGACCGCCCTCCAACGCCCTGGAGGCGGGGCCAAATCGCCCCACTCTCACCGATAGGACGGAACAGAAGTGGGCGTGAGTCGTTTTTGATCCGTTTTCCTCGGAAAGTCTGTGATGTTTCTGAACACGCTACTCGGTGCGCGCCCTGCACGAGTCTAGTATCGGTGCCCACAAGTGGCGCAAGAATGGTGGTGATGCGATGGTGGCGAGTTGTGACGGTAAAGGTCGTGGCTGTTGTTGTGAAGCGGCGTTGTGGTTGGTGGTTGTTGTGTGATGGCTGTTGAGACGTGGTTGGTGGTGGTAGTAATGGCGGCTGGTCCAAAATAAAGATAGTAAAAGAAAAACGGCTATCTAAAGGGGTCGCAGCCCGACTGAATGACATTTATTCCCTCGAAACAACGGGTTTGGGCCTAACTACACATATACTTACAGAGATATCTCACCTAAGGGACCTGAATGGTGGTTTGCGAATTTCGTCAACCACAACAATATATATTTTTTTTTGCATGTACGGGCACGTGAGAGCGAAGGAACTGTGTGTGTATATAATACAATAGTAGTGTGGTTGTTTCTGGCACGCGGTTTGAAAGTTTTTTTTGTATGTACGGCCACGCACGTACGGCCACGCACGTGCGGGCACGCCAGAGCGAAGGAACGGCCTGTGTGGTTGTTTTTGGCAAGCGGTTTTAAAGTATATCTATATATATATATATATATATATATATATATATATATATATATATATATATATATATATATAAATATATATATTTTTCTTTTTGCACGTACGGCCACACACGTATGGGCATGTCAGAGCGAAGGAACAGCCTGTGTGGTTGTTGTTTCTGGCATGCGGTTTGAATTTTTTTTTCTTGGTTTGCACGTACGGCCACGCACCTACAGGCATGCACTAGTAAGCAAAATGTTGGGAGGGATGTGGGGTGGTTGAACGGGTGTAGGAAAGATGATTTCGGATGGGGGATGACTTGAAATAGCTGTCTTGAAGACCTTGAAGGAAGAATGAGATTGAAGAGAGTATGAAAGGTGATTCTATAAGTGGGGAAAAAGAGGAACAAATGAGTGGAGGTGAGCAGTGATTCTGGATTTAGGCAGTTTTTCTGGGACGGGGTTTCTGGTTGACCGTGTTCGTCCTTCAGCTACCTGCGGAGGGGGGCGGGGGGGACAAAGCACAGAAAGGGCAGAGGGTGCAAGTCCAGAAGTGAGGTGGAAGAAGACAGAGAGAGACTACTGACCTGTCGGCGATGGCGAAGTGATAGGCCCATCGACTCAGCTTCATCGCGAGAGATCCCAATGATATTGAAGGCCTTTGTTTCCACAGCGTCAAGTTGAACAAGACATGAGACACAGGAGTCAGCCCAGATGGGAGAGCAGTACTCCATTGAGCTGCAGATGAAAGCCTTGTAGGTGGATAGGAGCTCAGGTATGCCAAGGATGGACTTTGTATGACGATGTCTGGCTTTGGAGGCCAATTTTGAAATGTGGCTTGCCCATGAAAGATCATGGCTAAGAGTGAGACCCAAGCGCTTGAGTGACTGAAGTTCAAGAGTGGTGTTAAGAAAGGTGGAAGGGTTTACAGTATGGGTATGCTAATTTCAGAGAGAGAGACAGAGACAGAGATGGATTTCTCAGAATTGAAGGACATGTTCCAAGTGTTTGACCAGTTTGTGATTTTTGTCAAGGTATGAGGAGAGGAAAGAGGCTGCTGCCTGTCTGTCAGGATGAGAGATCTCATGGTGGAGAGTGGAGTCATCAGGAATGAGATAAAGAGGATTTTCCAGAGAGTCAGTGAGATCATTGATAAAGATTAGCAATAATATGGGGCCCAAAACACTGCATTGTGGTACTTCAGTCTTGACAGTGAGAGAAGAATAAAGGGTTCTCTTAAGAGCCATACGTTGACTACGAGAGTGGAGGAAGTCAGTCATCCAAGAGTGGAATTGGCCTTGGATTCCAGAGGCAGACAGTTTGGAGAGCAAGGCGGGATGCTATACTGTATCAAAAACTCGAGATATGTCCAGAGAGATGGCGCTGATCTGTCTGACACTGAGGGCCTCCATCGATTGTTGGGGGAGTAGAAACAGCATGTCCAAGGTTGAGTGGCCAGGTCTAAATCCGAATTGATGATCTGAAATGAGGTTTTTGGAGAAAAGGAATGATTTTATATAAACTACGATGATGGATTCCATGACCTTGCTGATGATTGGTCTGTAATTAGGACGATCCATTTTTGCACCTTTTTTATATAACTCATGGTGGGCCTATTGGTGCGATGGACCAAATTTTCTTTGATCTTCACAGCCTTGTTGCAAACCTGCCAGCTGTACTGCTTGAGCATTAGCTTGCCTTTTATCAAGTCCAGATGTGCTTGGGCCTGCATGGAGATTATATGTTCATTATTATTATTGCCATATGATGCTACTATTCTTATTATTACCTCTGCCACTGTAGGTGTAGGAGGTTATGTTTTCACCCCGTTCTGTCTGTTTTTTTGTTTGTTTGTCTGTGTACAGGATATCTCAAAAAGTTATGGACGGTTCCAGATGAAATTTTGTGGACAGGTTCGGTGTGTGACGAGAACAAATTTATTTGATTTTGGTGAAGATCCAAATCTGGATCTGGATACAAGAATTATTTAATTTTAAAAGTGATTCTTCACCATTGAGAGATATGGCCAAAAACGATATAGTATTGTATTGCATGATATTTACCTCCACCACCGAAGGTGAAGGAGGTTATGTTTTCACTCTTTTCTGTCTGTCTGTGTTCAGGATATCTCAAAAAGTTGTGAATGGATTCGACTGAAACTTGGTGGACACGTTGGCTGTGTGACAAGGACGAACTGATTAGATTTTGGTGAAGATCCAGACCCGGCTGCTAGAATTTTTCAAGTGATTCTTCACCATTGAGAGATTGGGCCAAAAACGATGTGTAGCACGATATCTCAAAAATGTATTGATTGGGCTCGATATGTTCTCGTGGATCAGGCATTGAGGTATGCGCTCCACCAAGTGCCCTTCCAGTTATTGGTAATATTATTAGTATTAATTAATTTGTGCTTCATTTCAATGTTATCATTGTTTTTATTTATTTTGTAATTAGAATGCCATGCCGCGGTAGAAGAACATATTAGCCTGCTTTATGTACCTGAACATGGCGTGCGTTTAAAACATGGGAATTCTAACGGATGTTTAGCTTCATCAACTCAGGAGGTCATGACGATCATTTTGGTGTATCATATTCCACATCAGAATGCTCTAGTAGAACTCCATTAAAAAAAACGTGACACACACACACACACACACACCTATTCCTGAAATATAATGTAATTTAAAGGATTGCTGTAAATGAAGTAAACCTCAAAACATGGTTCCCTTACCTAAAATAAGAAACTCAACCTGAAGCAAATGAATGATTTCCCGACCACATGGATCATCATCAGCTGGGCACCATTCTTCCTCAAGGTTTCAATCCTTTCAGCGCAGAACCTCTCCAACGAGCGGGTGCACAACCTCGTTCATTGATCCACATCAGTAGATTCCCGACATCATTAGATCCACAACCTCAGTTGCATCCAGGCAGTCAACCCATTAAGGCACTCAGTCAAAACACACACACACACACACACACACACACACACACACACACACACACACACACACACACACACACACACACACACACACACACACACACACACACACACACACACACACTTGTAGCAGAGACTTAAATGGTCTTGAGGGTATTTTGTGTCCTCAAGGTCTTTTGGGTTTTGAGAGTCTTTTTGGTCCTCTTTGACTTTTGGGTCTTCTTAGTCCTTGGGGTATTTTGGGTCCTCGGGAACTTTTTGGTCACTGGGTCTTTTGTGCCCTCGACGACTTTTGGGTCATCTTGGTTCTTTGGGATCTTAAGGGTCTTGGGAATCTTCAAAGGTCGGTGTTTCAGCAGTCTTCAGGGTTAAAAGGTGCATTCCATTAGTGCGTAATTTATGAATCGACGTCCGTAATTAATGGGCACAACAAGAAACAAGAAGGGCACTCTGTGGAGAGCATACCTCCACCAGAATGAACAGTTTATGTTTAATATTCCACTGATAGGCTGTAACTGAATTTGGACCTGAAATAAAATTTAAATCAGCTTGTTATTGTCACCTAACCAACTCAACCAAGTTTAGTCTGAATCCGTCCACAACATTTTGAAGTATCGCACTATGATGTAGCGTTTTAGCCACATCACTCAATGGTGAAGAATCACTTTTTAAAAAAAATTCTCGGATCCCGATTCATATCTTTACCAAAATCGAATCAATTGTTCTTTATTACATACCCAATGTGTCCACCAGGTTTCATCTGAAACATTCACGGTTGATTAGTGATCTCTGCCGTGACACGGACTTTAATGCTTTTTGATCCATGAATTTGCATATAGCGACCGCCCTCCAACGCCCTGGAGGCGGGGCCACGTGTGACGGCCTTGATTCCTGGTGAGTCCAGGGAGAACCGGGGATACTCCCACCCTCGTACTCCCATGACCCGGGTCTGCAACAATATAATAGTGTGTGTAGATGATAAATAATCCAATAAAAAGATGTCATGCAGAGCATGATACTTGCAAAATCCTCCTGCCTCTCCAAAGGTTTCCATGGATGCATCAAATTGTCCATTTTATTAAGATTAAAATTGACAATCTTAATCAAAGCTCAGGTCAATCGGATGAAAATTGATTATTTTTCAGATTGAAATTGATTTTAGAGTTTTACCTTGAGTTGACCTTTGACCTTTTGACCTCAAAAATACTTGGTTTCCAAATTCAGTGATGTCCTATGCAATTGCTTAATTTTCAGGTTAATCAGATGAAATTTGATGATTTTAGAAGGTTGACCTTGAGTTGACCTTTTGATCTCAAAAATAGTTGTTTTCCCAATTCAGTGATGCAATATGCAAATCATCTTCAAATTTCAAGTCAATCGGATGAAAAAAATGACTATTTTAGAAATTTGACCTTAAGATGATCTTTGACTTTTGACCTCAAAATCAATTGGCTTCTCAGTTGAGACTACCTGTAAAACTTGGTGAGGTTTCGTGAAGATCGGTTTTAAATTGTGACCTACAGGCGATTGACAAACAGACAAATAACAAAATCAAAATAACAAAAAAAAAGGATTTATAATAAATGCAATTAATCTGTGTTTATTCATTGTATTTATGACAAGATTTTTATGATAAATATATTTCATCCTTATTTATTTGTTCAATTTGTTACAGGATTTTTACAATAAATACAATTTATATGTGTTTATTCATTGTATTTATTACAGGATTTTATAATAAATGCAATTAATCTGTGTTTATTCATTGTATTTATTACAGGATTTTTATGATAAATATATTTCATCCTTATTTATTTGTTCTATTTATTACAGGATTTTTACAATAAATACAATTAATCTGTGTTTATTCATTGTATTTATGACAGGATTTTATAATACATGCAATTTATCTGTGTTTAATCATGGTATTTATTGCAGGATTTTATAATACATGAAATTTATGTGTTTATTCATTGCATTTATTACAGAATTTTTATGATAAATATATTTCATCCTTATTTATTTGTTCTATTTATTACAGGATTTTTACAATTAATACAATTAGTCTGTGTTTATTCATTGTATATATTACAGGATTTTATAATAAATGCAATTTATCTGTGTTTATTCATTGTATTTATTACAGGATTTTTATGATAAATATATTTCATCCTTATTTATTTGTTCTATTTATTACAGGATTTTTACAAAAAATACAATTTATCTGTGTTTATTCATTGTATTTATTACAGGATTTTATAATAAATGCAACTTATCTGTGTTTATTCATTGTACTTATTCCAGGATTTAATAATAAATGTCATTCATCCATGTATATTCATCGTATTTATTACAGGATACCTACGAGTCCCGATCCTTCTTCTTCTCCTTTCTCTTCTTCTTCTTCCTCCTGCCGGCACACCATCTTTATTCCACTTGAACTGACCCACTCTCGCCATTACCTTCACGATATCTTCCCACAACCTTCCATTCCCGAATCTTACCTATTCTTCAAAAATACATCAAAAAATTAATAATCTTCCATGTATCCTTTCGATCTCTCCACCTCCTGTAACCACGTGTCTCTCTCCACACTCGTCGTGGTACTTTTCATCGACCCAGTGGCTTCACTCTGCCTTTACAGTTCCAAATTCACCACACACTTCCACGATTTTACTTCAACCTTCCCTTTTCCGAATGTTACGCAATCCTTATTTAAAATAAATAGATTCACTTTTGACTAGACACCACCCATAGCCACGTGCTTCTCCCGTAACCACGTGATCTGTTTACACCCCCTGCGTTTACCGATCCAAATTCACCATTCACCTCACAATTTTTTCTACATCTCCATTACCTAATCTGATGAAAACTCTCTCAAACAACAATAATAATAATAATAATAATAATAATAATAATAAAAACTATCCCTTATAATGCTTCATCTTCCTCTTTCACACGTATGGTACTCATTACTGTATCACAATGCACTCCTCTTCTACTATTTAAACAGACTGTTCTCAATTCGACCTTTCATTCATACCTTGCCTAAAAATCCAACTGTTGCAGCGTTTCTTCTCTCCATTCTCTTAATTCACCTTTATTGCATCCATCAAGAAATGTGTTTAATCGCATCTCGAACCTAAAAAAAAACAAACCCAGTTTGCTATGAATGTTCACATTCCATCAACCATTCTTTTTTTTACAACTTCAGTGCCAACTCACCCCTCTCACCCCTCCCTCTCAAAGCAACCATCACACTCTTCTTCCTCCAAGTCTCTCTCTCACCTCTCTCAAAAACAACCCGCTCACCTTTCTCCCTCAACTCTCCCAACTCACCCTTCTCCCACCATTCACCCCCTCACTCACCCTTCTCAAAGTTGCCCCCCTCTCATCCACAAAGCTGCCTCCTTCCCCTGCCCACTCACCTCCATCTCATCACTCCACCTCCTGAAATCCTCAACTGCCTTCTGCCCCCTCTCTTGCCCCCCACTCTCCTTCAGCACTACAGAGCCTTTTCTCCTCCTCATCTGGCCCCCTCCCCTAGCAATTCTGCAACCCCCCACACTCTTTCAACAACTCTCCTTACCTCCCCACCTCCTCCCTTGTCCGACACTCCCCCTACCCTCCCATCCCCTGCACCCAAAGCCTCCTCCCTTCCGTCTTCAAAAACAGTGTGGACCTCAAATATCCGGGGCCTTCGCTCAAACCTTTCAGATCTTTCCATACAGGTCACCACTGACAAACCAGACATGATCCGCCCAACAGAAACTTTCCTCCCTCAAGACGTCTCTGACTCCCAAGTATCTTTCTCTGGTTACTCCCGCCTCCAGTATGACAGACCTGAGCCTCGTCCTGGTGGAGGAGTTGCTCTCTTCATCAAAGACTCTATTCCTCACTCTCCATGAACTGCCCTCACTCCCCCACACCCCTAGGAATACCTCTGGCTACGGCTTCCCCTCTACTCCCACCTCATGTTTATGTGTGTACTGTATCGTCCACCAAACAGTGATGACTCCATCACTATCCGATGACCTCACTATCCGAAAATATGGACCAACTTCTATCTTCTCATCCAAACTCTCTCTCTCTCTCTCTCTCTTCCTCATATGTGGCGACTTCAATTGTCATCATGCCAGTTGGCTGGGTGTGGGTACCTCTCTCACATGTCATGGCACTTCAGCAAAAGCTTTCTGCGACTCATTGGGACTGACTCAATCGGTCAGTTTCCCGACTCGGATCTCAACCAATGGTACTGTATCTCTTCTGGATCTGATTTTGACAAATTTCCCTGAAAATATCTGCTGTTTGTCCTCTGCTCCAATCGGCAATGCTCCAAATGGTCTTCTGACCACTTGCTTGTCAAAGTGGACACGTCTCTGGCTGTTATCAGAGAACCACCTCAGCGCCGTCGAGTCTGGCATTTCACTCAAGCCGACTGGCAGGGTCTGCAGGCAGCCATCCAACTTATAGACTGGTCTCCCATCGCTACTTTCTCCAACATCACACCGTCCTGGGAATTCTTTCAAAGAAACTTGCTCTCCCTCATGCACAGATTTATCCACTCTCGTCTTCAGTTGTCCTACCCTTCCTCCCGCCCATGGTTCACTGAAGCTTGTGGCAAGGCAGTTGTCCTGAAACTACTTGCCTTTGCCTCATGAAAAGCAAACCCAACTGTGGGTAATCTCAGTTCCTTCCACAAAGCTTGGAACAAGTGTGTATCTACCCTCAGGAGAGCCAGGAAAAAAAATTCTTTCTCAGCTCAAGTCTGAAGTTTCAAACCTCTCTCCCTTCTCCAAATCCTGGTGGCGTCTAAACAAATCTGTTTCTGTTGAATATTCCCCCTCCATCCCCTCCCTTACCTCAAATGGCCGCACTGCTGATACCGCACATGAAAAGGCCGAACGTCTAAACTCGGTGTTTGCATCGAAATCTTGTGTCAAAAACCCATCACTTTCTCTATCCACCTTACCCAGTCGCACCCAACTGTCCCTGGACTCCGTGTCCTTTTCTCCTGACAAGGTGGAGAGCTTGCTGTCAAACTTCGACTCAGATTCTGCAACCGGTCCAGACGGCATCAGCCCACGTGTCCTAAAAACATGCTCCTCTGATCTTGCTCACCCTCTCTCTGTTCTATTCACCATCTCATTTGCCCAAGGTCATCTGCCATCTGCTCGGAAATCAACAAACATTACTGCCCTGCATAAAAAAGGTGCAAAAACAGATCCCTGCAACTACAGACCAATCAACCTTCTCCCAATCATCAGCAAGGTTATGGAATCCATCATTGCTTCAGACATTAAATCCTTCCTCTTCTCCAATGGCCTGATTTCCAATCATCAATTTGGTTTCAGATCAGGTCACTCTACCCTGGATATACTGCTTCTGCTTTCCCAACGATGGATGACGGTCCTCAATGCTGGACATGAAATCAGAGCCATATCCCTCGACATATCGCATGCTTTTGACACTGTCTGGCACCCTGCGCTGCTCACCACACTTTCTTTATATGGTATCCAAGGCCATCTCCATTCATGGCTCGCAGACTTCCTCTCCTGTCACAGTCAACGTGTGGTCCTAAATGGAGTTCTTTCATCCTCTCTTCCTGTCCAGACTGGAGTTCCTTAAGGCAGCGTTCTGGGCCCTGTTCTTTTTCTGATTTTCATCAATAATCTCTCCGACTCTCTGGAAAATCCTCTTTATCTCTTTGCTGATGACTCCACCCTCTGCCGTACCATCTGTCTTCCCTCAGACCGGCAAGCAGCAGCTTCTTCACTCACTGCAGATCTGGGTAAAATCACAAACTGGTCCAACACGTGGAACATGTCTTTCAATCCTGACAAATCTCATACTCTCACGATGTCTCTCTGAATGGACCGTTTGGAACCCCCCTCCCCCCCACTCCCCCATCAACTTTTTCAACAATCCTCTGGAAGAAGTCCTTTGGTCTTTGGTCTTTGAGGTCGGTGGTCTTTCTGTCTTCTCCCGTCTCCTCACCAGTCTCGCCCCCCCCCCTGCTCTCTCTGCAATTTGTCCCCACCATATTTCCGCAGGGAAATTTCCGCCAACAACCCTCTTCTGGTAAAACTACCAAAATCACGAATCGCTGCTCACCTTCACTCTTTCATTCCTCTTTTTCCCCACCTTTGGAATAAACTCCCTCACTCTATTCAATCCCATTCTTCCCTCCAGGCCTTCAAAACAGCTGTTCACCACCACCTCTTATCATCCCCCCTCCAAATCCTCGATCTTTTCAACCCCCATTAATCCACCCAAGCCCACCTCCTTCAAATTCCCTGCTTTCCTTCCTGCAAGTCCCTGTAATGTCCATCTTGTGTTCCCCACTGTTTTGTAATTCCCACTCCCGCCCCTCTTGTCTCATTCCCCCCCCCCCCTTGCTGTGCATTGTGTGTTAGCTCTGAAACGAGCCTCACCAAGGTATACAAAAATAAATAAAAATGGATTTTATAATAAATACAATTTAGCTGTGTTTATTCATTGTATTTATTTTCAGGATTTTTATGATAAATATATTTCATCCATATTTATTCATTGTATTTATTGCAGTATTTTAATGATAAATATAATTCATGTGTGTCTGTTCATTGTATTTATTGCATGATTTTATCGTAAATACAATTTATCTGTTTATTCATTGTATTTTTTTTTGCAGGATTTTTATAAGAAATGCAATTTATTTGTGTATATTCATTGTATTTACTCAAAGATTACCCATGCCATGGGTGGGTGGCAGAAATGGTGGTCACATGATTTTGTTATCCTTCGCGATTCAGAGATCTGCAGTCATAATTTAGTTCCTTTTTCAAATTCCACTTTTTGCGAACGAGGCGTTGGTGATGCAGCATTAAACCTGGTGTTGGCTTCGCGGTTAGGGTGGTGGCTTGGGATCCTCGGGTCCTGAGTTCAAGTCCCATTGGCTGCTGAATTAACACCAGGGGGTTGACTCAGCCTGTCATCCTTCCGAGGTCGGTGAAATGAGTACCATTTTAGCGGCCAAAAGGCTGCACACGAAGGGAAGGGGTATTGACGGATTTATTAAACTGGTATTGGTGTGCATGATGGGCCGAATGGCCTCCTCCTGTGTAAAAATTCCTTGTAATTCCTTGATTCCTGAGTGGCTTTTCTGGGGTTGTAATTGAAGATAGTCACGTGGAGATGCCGAATATGTTGTCACAGCATTTTTTTGAAAATGTGGTACAGTAAAAGGCGATAATAAGCGAGTATGTACATTTTCACTTGTGAGCTAAAATGTATGGCGATCCAGAGCCATGTATGCGACGTGTAATATAGCTGAGTTTCGTGGCCCGTTGACGCTTCGTCTATGAGGAGATAACAAACACTTAGCCCCATTATAGTATAGACAAGTCTGAAGACGACGATGGTTCATGAGTGGTTTTTGACGATGTAGATTGTTTCAGAAGTCAAGGATGAGACAAAGTGTTAATGTTGACCAAGTTATAAAAATGATCAACATGATGTGGTACGAGTGACAGGTTATTAGCTGCAAAATGTCGGAAACCCGGTTTCGTTTAACGACTTTCAAAATTTGACCTTTGCATAACCTGTAAAGGTCACAAAACAATGTTGTGGACATTAAAAAAAGGAAACAGGATACGTGCTATAGGTTATTGGAGTTAGTTCGTCGAAGAAGGTCAAAATCCCGGTTCAATTCCCACAACTTTGAAAATTTGACCTTTGTGAACTTTAAAGGTCAAAGGTCAAGGATTATGACCTTTGGTACAAAACTTCCTCTGGAACATTCCAGGAACAATATAACGTCATATAGGCTATATGGCATTCCGCACTCCTTGGATTATCCATACTTTGATGAAATCAGCGTAAAAACAAACTTGAAGGGGGCGCCACGGGCAAGGTGTTCGAGATAGAGCAAAATGGTTTCAAGACTTTAGGTGGGGAATGACCTCAAGATTATGCATAAAAAATATTGTCATCCTAGCTCTCAAAGTTTGGGCGGTCATATGATTTTTATGTCAAAATTCGAAATTTTCTAAGTTCGTGACCTTGACCTTGGGACGAAAATGAAAAATCTAGCTCTGTGGGGCTATGCAGGTGCCATTGGGCTAACCAAATACCGAAACCACTGCTGAATTCGACAAACCCCTCGGAGAAGATGAATTTTTATGTCAAAATCGCAATTTTCGAAGTTCGTGGCCTTATGACCTTGACCTTGGGACGAAAATGAAAATTCGAGCTCCGTGGGGCTATGCCGGTGCTATTGGGCTAACCAAATACCGAAACCCCTGCCAGATTCGACAAACCCCCTCGGAGAAGATGCAAATTGAAATTGGCTACCCCCTAAAAACACAATTCGCAATTTTCTAAGTTTGTGACCTTGTGGCCTAGACCTTGGGACGAAAATGAAAAATCGAGCTCTGTGGGGCTATGCAGGAGCCATTGGGCTAACCAAATACCGAAACCACTGCTGAATTCGACAAACCCCTTGGAGAAGATGAATTTTTATGTCAAAATCGCAATTTTCGAAGTCCGTGGCCTTATGACCTTGACCTTGGGACGAAAATGAAAATTCGAGCTCCGTGGGGCTATGCCGGTGCTATTGGGCTAACCAAATACCGAAACCCCTGCCAGATTCGACAAACCCCCTAGGAGAAGATGCAAATTGAAATTGGCTACCCCCTAAAAACACAATTCGCAATTTTCTAAGTTCGTGACCTTGTGGCCTAGACCTTGGGACAAAAATGAAAAATCGAGCTCTGTGGGGCTATGCAGGAGCCATTGGGCTAACCAAATACTGAAAATCCTGCCAGATTCAACAAACCCCTCG
Organism: Eptatretus burgeri; assembly: GCF_056783735.1. Classification (NCBI taxonomy): domain Eukaryota; kingdom Metazoa; phylum Chordata; class Myxini; order Myxiniformes; family Myxinidae; genus Eptatretus; species Eptatretus burgeri. The sequence continues at coordinate 109,707,383 of NC_140966.1, read as the reverse complement.
GAGAAGAAAATTTTTTACGTCAAAATTCGCAATTTTCTAAGTTTGTGACCTTGTGACCTTGACCTTGGGCCGAAAATGAAAAATTGAGCTTTGTGGGGCTATGCAGGTGCCATTGGGCTAACCAAATACTGAAACCACTGCTAGATTCGACAAACCCCTCGGAGAAGATGAATTTTTATGTCAAAATTCGCAATTTTCTAAGTTTGTGACCTTGTGAACTTGACCTTGGGACGAAAATGAAAAATTGAGCTCCGTGGGGCTATGCAGGTGCCATTTGGCTAAACAAATACCGAAACCCCTGTCAGATTCGACAAACCCCCTAGGAGAAGATGCAAATTGAAATCGGCTACCCCCTAAAAACCCATGTTTTTTGGGAGTGGCTCTGCCCATAATGGGCGCACCATGCCCATTGTCAGTAAAACACAACTAGATCATGATATAAACCTCCCACCAAAATTTTGTCAGGATCGGATCAAAACCTACGGAGCTACGCTAGGGACAGACAGACAGACAGACACACAACAACAACGAATATAGTGGTCACTTATTTTTTTTCGTGAAAATATTTTTTCGTGAACCAATTAAGATTACATTAAAAAAAAAAACTGCCATCACTGGTCTGTTCTGTGATAGGCACGTGATAGCACTGGACCAATCGTGTTCGGTGATCTACCTCTTGCTGCATCGTTAATACTCGGTGGCACGTGATAGCACTGGACCAATCATGTTTGGTTTTGTACCTCAGGCTGCATAGCTAATACTCAGCATCTTCAGCTTAACTTTTTAATCCCCCTAAATTTTGCTCATGATAGCGAGCAAGAAAGCATAGCGATCCAGAGTCATGAATACCAAGTACAATATAGCTGAGTTTCGTGGACCGTTGATGCTTCGTGTAGGAGATAATAAACACTGAGCACCATTATACTATTGATTACAGGTTTTTATAATAAATACAATTATCTGTATTTATTAATTTTATTTATTATAGGATCTTTACAATAAATACAATTTATGTGTTTATTTTTTTGTATTTTTTTACAGGATTTTTACAATAAATACAATTTATCTGTGTTTATTTATTGTATTTATTACAGGATTTCAAAATAAATACAATTTTTCATTGTTTATTCACTGTATTTATTACAGGATTTTACAGCAAGTACAATTTATGTTTTTATAATAAATACAATTTATCTGTGTTCATTCACTACATTTATTACAGGATTTTATAATAAATACAATTTATGTGTTTATTCATTGAAGTGATTCCAGAATTTTTATAATAAATACAATTCATTGGTGTTTATTCAATGTGTTTACTAAAGGATGTAATAATAAATGCAATTCATCTGTGTATATTCATTATATTTCTTACAAGATTATTATAATAAATACAATTCTTTATTCATTGTATTTATTGTGAGATTTTAAAAGAAATACAACTTATCTGTATTTAGTAATTGTATTTTATACAGGATTTTATGATAAATACAATTCATATATGTTTATTTATTGTATTTATTCCAGGATTTGTATAATAGATACAATTTATCTGTGTTCATTCATTGTATTTATTACAGGATTTTATAATGAATGCAATTCATCTGTGTTTATTCATTGTATTTATTCCAGGTTTTTATGATAAATACAATTCCTCTTTGTTTATTCATTGTATTTATTGTGAGATTTAAAAAGAAATACAATTTATCTGTGTATTATTCATTGTATTTATTCTGAGATTTAAAAAGAAATACAATTTATCCATTTATCCATTGTATTTATTGTGAGAATTACAAAGAAATACAATTTATCTGTGTTTATCCATAGTATTTATTGTGAGATTTGAAAAGAAATACAATTTATCTGTGTTTATTCATTGTATTTATTAAAGGATTTTATAATAAATACAATTCATCTGTGTATCTTCATTGTATTTCTTACAGGATTTTTATAATAAATACATTTCTTCTTTGTTTATTCATTGTATTTATTGTGAGATTTTAAAAGAAATACAACTTATCTGTATTTATTCATTGTATTTAATGCAGGATTTTAGGATAAATACGATTCATCTGTGTTTATTCATTGTATTTATTCCAGGTTTTATGCTAAATACAAGTCACGTGTATATTCATTGTATTTATGACAAGATTCCATATTTTAAAAAATACAATCTATCTGTGTTTAATCATTGTATTTATTGCAGGATTTTTGCAATAAATACAATTTACCTGTGCTTATTAATTGTATTTGCTGCAGGATTTTTATCCCCCACCGCGTGGCGGAAGGGGGATATTGTTGTCACCCAGGTCATCCAGCTGTCCGTCCGGCTGTCCGTCCGTCCGTCCGAGCATCAACATTTATAGCTGTGAGTGCGATAACTCATAAACTGTTTGCCATATCGATTTGAAATTTGGGTCACACATGTACCACCTGAAAAGGAGGAACCTATTGATTTTGGGCGTGGCCGGATCAAGATGGCCGACTGGGGTGGCCATCTTGAAAAAAATGTTTTTTTGTAATAAATGGAAAACCGCTTATCTGATTTCAATTATTTTTGGTTACTATGTTCCTCACCCCTGGGGAACTTTTTCGAGATGATGACCAAATGGTGTCTTGTTTCTAATTCACCTCCCTCATTATCTGGAATATGTATGACCTTTTTCATTCAATGGTGGGGGATTCCCATCTCTGATGGTATATTTATAATAAATACGATTTATCTGTGTTTTTTCATCGTATTTATTACAAGATATTATAACAGATACAATTTAACTGTTTTCAAATTTATCTGTGTATATTCTTTCTATTTATTGCAGGACTTCATGATCAAATCAATTTTTCTGTGTTTATTCATTGTATTTATCACTGGATTTTTTTAATCATAGATGCAATTAATTATCACATAGGTTTATTACCTCCGCCACCGAAGGTTAGAGAACATTGTACTTTACGGTAATTCCACATATCGACGGTCCCCTGTGCCAGTGCGCATGCGCAGCCTGACCCGGAGCCAGGGATGTTGTGGGTGTTTCAACCTGTTCAATACTTGTTTGATTATTGTCGTTCCACGCTAATAAAGTGGTCGAACAAATTGAACTCTGTTCTTATTTATAATCAAACAGCTTGATGCAGTCGAGTAAAGATCGTCGGTGCTGAGGAGGACGCGACTGGGTGAAAACGGACCACGAGAACGTCGACAGTGAGTTTGGATTTCTCGGGTACTGTACCCAATCTTCGCCCCCAGGACACTGTACACACGTGTGCATCACCGAAAATAGAACGTTTACTCCAGAATAACTGTTCCTATGGCGCCGGTGGAAGCAGAGTGCCCGATCGAGGGTTGTGACTATATGGCTACACACGCAGAGGCGGCAGTGGTGGCCGCCATGTTGAGTATACACGCCACTGTGCACGTCGCCGCCCCCAGGGCGGCGAGCTCGAATGCCAAGATGGAGAAACTCAAGCGTCCCTCCATAGCACTGGCCGGAACGGGCGAGGCCTGGTCGTACTTCATAACCCGCTGGGGCGAATACAAAACAGGTACTAAGCTTGTCGGACCTGACATAGTCGCGCAGCTACTGGAGTGCTGTGAGGAGGAGCTGAGAAAGGACCTCACTCGCGCGGCGGGTCGGAGCCTCGTGGGCAGCGATGAAGAAGACGTCCTCGCCGCCATGAAGGCGCTCGCCGTCCGGACGGAGAACACGATGGTAGCTCGAGTGGCCCTGTCTAACATGCGGCAGGGACACGAGGAGCCCGTCCGGTCGTTCCACGCCCGCATCAAAGGGCAGGCGGACACATGCAAGTATGAAATGAAGTGCACCAAGGCGGGGTGCGATCAGGTCAACGACTTCACTGAAGAGATATTGCGCAACGTGGTTGCCCGTGGCATCGCGGACCAAGCAATACAACTTGACCTACTCGGTGAGAAGAACCAGGACATGCCATTAAAGGACATGATAGAGTATATCGAGGCCAAAGAGTCTGGAAAACGCTCGGCATCGCGCCTGCTTGACACTCAGAGCACGGACGCGATCAGTAGTTCGTATCGGCGGGGAAAGCGACAGGACGTCCGCGCCAGAGTAGGAGCCAGGCCGGAAAAACGGAAGGCCAAGCCCGAAGGAGTATGCATCTACTGCGGCGAGGTGGGCCACGGCAAAACGCCTCAATGGCGCGCCAGACGCGCCGAGTGCCCCGGATACGGTAAAAGTGCCGGAAGTGTGACCGCCAGAATCACCTCGACAAGGCGTGCCTGGGCGGCCGATCGGCAAGACCCCATCTAAGGAGACCGACGGGATGTACGACGAGCAGACGGCAGCCTTCGTCGAGCTATGCACGGTCACCATGGCCAGCACAGAGGACGAAATGCGCACGCTTCCCCTCGCTCACCACCTGTACGATGATATGTGCGATAAGTGGATGAAACGCATATCCGACCCGCAGCCATACGTCAACCTCACTCTCACCAACAAGCGCGAGGATTACAAAGCGCTGGGTTTTAACCTCCTGAAACACACCCGCGCGGTAACCCTACCCGCTATGGCAGACACGGGGTGCCAGAGCTGCCTGATCGGCATTAAAGTCGTCCAACAAATGGGCCTGAGTACCGAGGACCTCATACCTGTATCCATGACCATGAAGGCCGCAAACAACAGAGGAATTCGTATCCTCGGAGCCGTGGTAGTCAGATTCGCCGGTAACAGTGATGACGCTCGGAGATTGGAGACGCGCCAAATCGCGTAAGTGACGGACTCTTCAGACCGCATCTTCCTCTCCCGCGCGGCTTGCATGGACCTGGGAATGATCTCGGACAGATTCCCGACACTCGGAGAGGTGAATCTGACAACCTCGGAATTGTGCGACTGCCCGCGACGCGCGGAGCCGCCGACCAAGCCGACCGCACTCCCCATGCCAGCGACCGAGGCCAACAGAGAGGCACTACAGTCACATTTACTCAGGATGTATGCTCAGAGCACATTCAACACGTGCCCACACCAGCCACTACCGAGAATGACCGGCCCGCCACTACGTCTTATGCTCAGTGAGAACGCGACACCGGTTGCCCATCACACTCCCATCTCCGTGGCCATACATTGGCAAGATGAGGTAAAAGCAGGCCTCGACCAGGACGTTCGGCTCGGCGTGTTGGAGGAAGTACCCGTCGGCACGCCGGTGACATGGTGTCACCGCATGGTAATTTGCGCGAAAAAGAATGGCAAGCCGCGACGCACTGTCGACTTTCAGGCCTTGAACAAGCATGCGTTCCGCGAGACCCACCACACCCAATCCCCGTTCCACCAGGCGAGACGCGTACCTAACGGGAAGTGCAAGACAGTATTCGACGCATGGAACGGTTACCATAGCGTCCGCCTACACGAGGACGACCGCCACAAGACGACCTTCATCACTCCATGGGGGCGCTACCGGTACCTATCTGCCCCACAAGGGTATATGGCATCGGGGGACGGTTACTCACGACGATACGATGAGATCGTCGCGGACATTGGTAACAAGACCAAGTGCGTAGATGACACGCTCCTATGGTCAGACACGATTGAGGGGAGCTACTTCCAGGCGGTCCAATGGCTGGATATATGCGGCCAGAATGGAATCATCCTCAACCCGGAGAAGTTTGTCTTCAGCGCACCCACGGTGGACTTCGCGGGCTTCACCATCACCATGACCGACGTGCGACCGTGCAGCCGCTACCTGGAAGCAATCCACGATTTCCCACAACCGCGTAACATCACCGACGTCAGATCGTGGTTCGGGCTTGTCAACCAGGTGGCATACGCCTTTAGTATGGCCGAACGAATGCAGCCATTCCGGAAGCTCCTGAAAAGTGGAGAACGCTTCCAGTGGTCCATGGAGTTAGAGGACATATTCCGCGAGTCGAAAGACGTGATCGTACAAGAAATCGAACACGGTGTCCGCATATTTGACAAAACTAAGCCAACATGCATCGCCTCGGACTGGTCGAAGGAGGGAATCGGATTCTGGTTGCTTCAAAAGCACTGCCGATGCATGCCAGTTAGACAATTCTGCTGCACTGATGGATGGAAAATAACCCTGGTCGGCAGCAGATTTACACACGCGGCAGAATCCAGATACGCGCCCATAGAGGGCGAGGCTCTCGCAGTCGCGGACGCCTTGGACAAAGCGCGCTACTTCGTACTGGGCTGCGAGAACCTGATCGTTGCGGTAGACCACAAACCACTGCTGAAACTCCTTTCGGACAGAGCACTTGACGACATACCCAACCCCCGCCTCAGGAACCTCAAGGAGAAGACCCTGCGTTATCGCTTCCGCATCATACATATCCCGGGCATGAAGAACAAGGCGGCAGATGCCATGTCGCGCAGGCCAGTTGGCACCACGCGACCTCCACTCATGAACCTTCCAGATGACAATGCCACCATAGCGACCCACCTCCAACCAAGCACGCACACCGACGTCCTGTCCCTCCTACGCCAAACTGAGCCGGAGTATGACGACGACGTCGAGGACAACCTGGCATGGTGTGCCGCGGGCCTCGAATCATTGCGATCAGTAACATGGGATCGCGTCAGGGAAGCCACCAGCAGCGATGGCGATATGCACATATTGGAGGGAATGACAATGAACGGCATCCCCGACTCAAAAATCGAGATGCCAGAGACAATTCGCGACTATCACCAGTACCGCGAGAACATTACATCGACAGATGGAGTGATCCTATACAAGGACCGAGTAGTCATACCACCCTCACTCCGCGGCGATGTGCTGAGCGCCCTACACGCTGCCCACCAGGGCGTATCAATGATGACCGCCCGCGCAGAATCCTCTGTATTCTGGCCAGGCATGTCGGCCGACATCAGCGCCACTCGGAAAAACTGCGAACACTGCCACCGGATGGCACCATCACAGCCTGGAGCGCCACCAACTCCACCTATTCCGGTCGTTTACCCCTTTCAGGCAGTGTGCTCGGACTTCTTTGTACACAGGGGTGCACACTACCTTGTGACAGTGGACAGATACTCAAACTGGCCGATCATCTCAAAGTCGACGGGTGGCGCCGCCGGACTCATAAACCACTTACGTCGCGCCTTCGTGACGTACGGGACACCAGAAGAGCTCGCGTCGGATGGGGGACCGGAGTTCACCTCCACCGAGACCAGGTCATTCCTGCACAGATGGGGCGTACACCACCGCTTGTCATCGGTGGCCTTCCCTCACAGCAACTGTCGCGCGGAGATTGGAGTTAAGACAATGAAACGACTTATCACGGACAACACCAGCCCGCAGGGAGAACTTGACACTGACGCTGTGCAGAGAGCGATACTACAATATCGTAACACGCCTGACCCTGACACGAAGATCTCCCCGGCAATGTGTGTCTTCGGCCGCCCGATACGCGATTTCATCCCAATTATCCCCGGGAAGTACAGACCGCACGACACTTGGCATGAGACCCTGAAAGCGAGGGAGGAGGCCCTCCGCAAACGTCATATCCGCACAGCCGACACCTGGGCAGAACACACCAAACGCCTTCCGCCACTTGCTGTAGGGGACCAAGTCCGCGTACAGAACCAGACAGGATTCCACCCAAAAAATGGGACAAGACAGGCAGTATCGTGGAGGTACGCCAACACGACCAATACGTGATCAAGATCGATGGCTCGGGCAGAGTCACACTTCGGAACAGGAAATTCCTGCGCAAGTTTAGCCCAGTTCGCAATGACCAGCTGCCACCCCGGTCTATCTATGATGATCTAGCAACCCGCATCACTGTACCTGCACCCGTTGTAACACCGCAACTGCCTGACCTCGACAGCGAACCCGTGACATCTGCGACGCCAACGGGGCCCACGCCGGCACTGACGTCAGTATGCACACCCCGGAGCAAGACGACACCCGTTTTAGACACGCCAGCAGCACCAGGACGAGGCACACCGAGGCGCGCGATCCTTCAGACGCCACCATCGGCCCCTGAAACCCCGAGAGCCCCATCCCCACTGGGGCCCGATGTGACACCACCAGCACCAGCGATAGGTCAACGCCGATCCACCAGAGCGACCAGCGTGCCTGCCTGGCACAAGGACTACTCCATGGAATAGTCACACGATGGGCGATATAAACTTTTGTTCATTCATTAAACTTAATATTTTCTCAGCCTTTATCTATTAACATAATAAAGACTCGGAGGGAGATAGAGAACATTGTACTTTACGGTACTTCTACATATCGACGGTCCGCTGTGCCAGTGCGCATGCGCAGCCTGACCCGGAGCCAGGGATGTTGTGGGTGTTTCAACCTGTTCAATACTTGTTTGATTATTGTCGTTCCACGCTAATAAAGTGGTCGAACAAATTGAACTCTGTTCTTATTTAAAGGTGGTAGAGTTTATGTTTTCACCCCTCTCTGTCTATTTGTCTGTTTGTTTGTGAGCATGATATCTCAAAAGGTTGTGGACGTATCCAGATGAAATTTGGTGGGCAAGTTGGGTGTGAGACATGGCCAAACTGTTTAGATTTTGGGGAAGATCCGGATCTGGATCTAACTACTAGAATTTTTAAAGTAATTCTTCACTTTTGAGAGATCGGGCCAAAATAATAAATAGCATGATATATCAAAAAGTTGTGGACAGATTCAAACAAAACTTGGTGGGCACGTTGGGAGTGTGACAAGGAAAAATTGATTAAATTTTGGTGAAGATCCAAATCTGGATCCGGATCCGATAATTCCCTCTGCCACTGAAGGTGAAGGAGGTTATGTTTTCACGTCTTTCTGTCTGTTTGTTATTTGCAAAATTGAAGATTTTTCAAGTGGTTCATTGATTTTGTTACTTGCAAAATCGAAGATTTTGTTATTCTGTCGATTTTGTTATTCTGTCTGTTTGTCTGTCTTTTTATCGCCTGCAGGTCACAATTTTAAACCGATCTTCACGAAACTTCAACACATGGTCGAGCCTGTCATATGGAAGAAGCCGATTGTTTTTGAGGTCAAATGGTCAACATAGGCCAAAGGTCAACAACTTAGGTGAGATATCTAAAATCCTCAATTTTCATCCGATTGACTTGAAATTTGAATAGAATTTATATTTCAGATCACTGAATTTAAACAGCCAATTATTTTTAAGGTCATCATTGACCAAAAGGTCAACATCGGCCCAAGATCAACAACTAAGGTGGCATTTCTAAAATCCTTAATTTTCATCCGATTGACTTGAAATTTGAAGAGGATTTATATTTCACGTCATTGAATTAAACTGGCCAATTATTTTTTGAGATCAACAACTAATAATGTATTTCTGAAATCCTCAATTTTTATTCGATTGACTTGAAATTTGAAGAGGATTTATATTTCAGGTCACTGAATTAAACTGGCCAATTATTTTTGAGGTCAATGTAGACCAAAAGGTCAACATAGGCCAAAGGTCAACAACCCAGGTGGTATTTCTAAGATCCTCGGTTTTAATCCGATTGACTTGAAATTTGAAGAGGATTTATAGTTCAGGTCACCAATTTCAATGAGCCAATTATTTTTAAGGTTAACATTGACAAAAAGGTCAATATAGGTTCAAGGTCAACAATGACGGTGGTATTTCTAAAATCCTCAATTTTCATCCGATTCACTTGAAATTTGACGACGAGTTGTATATTTTTTCATTAAATTCAACCACCAATGATTTTTTAGGTCAAATTTGCTTTATGGATCTTGCAAGTTTCGTGCTCTGCACGACGTCTTGTTATTCTGTATACCTCTGTTTTTCTGTCCGTTTAGCACCTACAGGTCACAAATTAAAACCGATCTTCATGAAACTTCAAGTTGTAGAGGTAGTCTCAACTGAGAAGCCTATTGATTTTGAGGTCAAATGTCATCTTGAGGACGAATTTCTAAAATTGTCATTTTTCATCCGATTGACTTGAAAGTTAAACAGGATTTGCATTGTCCATGACTGAATTGGGAAACAAACGATTTTGAGGTCAAAAGGTCAACTCAAGGTCAAACTTCTAAAATCATCAAATTTCATCTGAGAAATCGCTAATTTTCATCCTGAAAATCTGATTAACCTGAAAATTAAGCATCAATTTCATCGTGCATCACTGAATTTGGAAACCAAATATTTTTTGAGGTCAAAAGATCAAAGGTCAACTCAAATCATCAATTTTCATCCGTTTGACCTGAGCTTTGATTAAGATTGTCAATTTTCATCTTAATGAAATGGACAATTTGATGTATCCATGGTAACCTTTGGAGAGGGGGGTGGATTTTGCAAGTGTCATGCTCTGCATAACGTCTTTTTCTTGTTGCATGCAAAAAATCAAAGATTTTTCAAGTAATTTGGTTCATCAATTTTGTTATTCCATCTGTTTGTCTGTCTGTCTGTCACCTGCAGATTACAATTTTAAACGGATCTTCACGAAACTTCACCACATGGTAGAGTTTGTCATATGGAAGAAGCCTATTGTTTTTGAGGTCAAAAGATCAAAAGGTCAACATCGGCCAAAGGTCAACAACTTAGTTGCGATTTTTAAAATCCTCAATTTTCATCCGATTGACTTGAAATTTGAAGAGGATTTATATTTCAGGTCACCGAATTCAACCACCAATTATTTTCGAGGTCCACATCGGCCAAAAAGTCAACATCGGTTTGTGAAAGACTCGGGAGAAACACTTTCCCCTGCCAACCCATCTCAGTGTGGATCGATAATTGAGGTTATTAAAGTAGTTGTCGTCCCGGTAGTCGTAAAATGGGCAGCAGGTACAGATGCCTCAGCTCGTCGAAACACCTCACACAAGTCTTGACCACAGTGGGATGTCATGTTCGATTTTTCTCGACCTTCAAGGTTTCGACGCGTTTTATTCGCTCGCAGGCAGCCATGACGAAGTAGTCAACGCGATATACTACCATTCGCTTCATGTCGCATTGTTGTGTTTTTCAGCGACGGACAACTATTGTTGACGTGTTGTTGTTTTTATTAGTTATGGTTTTGAATGTACAAGACGTGAGAGGGAAGGAAGGGACGACGGAGGAAGATACCGAACGGTTCGTATCCCCCGGTGAACCACGCCCTGAAGGGATCGAGAGTGAGTGAAGGGAAGTGAGGCGAAGAGGAGAGAGGTTGGGAAGGGCGAAAACAATAAAGAAAAGGTGGTAGAGGTGGGTGGGAGAGAGTTGTTGTGGAGGGGGGATGAAGCACGGGAAATATTAGGGTTACTTGTGAAGAGTGCACGGTGAGGAAAAAAAATAAAGAGGAAGTGAGAAGAAAAGCGCCTGGGAGAGGGAATAGAGAAGAGGGCGGGAAGAGGAAGAGATCTCTTTCCCTTCCTGGGTTTCAACAACGACTGCAGGCGAGTTCGGGTCCGTCCGTGTGTCCCCCTTGCATGTTTATCCGTCTGTGCAGCTGTTGTAGCAGTTTGAAGTGGAGAGTTAATTCCCGAAGATATCCAGGATTTGGATCCAAGTCTTGTGCGTTTACGGCTCGAGAAGGGAAAGGGTGAGTATTGATGCAAAAGAGTGTGCGAGTATCCTGCCGTGCGGTTGAGAGTGAGCGAGTATTGCGGTGAGTATGAGGGTGGGTGAGTATTGCAATGAAGATGAGTATTGCGGTGAGTATGAGGGTGAGCGAGTATTGCAGTGAATATGAGGGTGGGTGAGTATTTCAATGAAGATGAGTATTGCGGTCAGTATGAGGGTGAGCGAGTATTGCGGTGAATATGAGGGTGGGTGAGCATTGCAATGAAGATGAGTATTGCGGTGAGTATGAGGGTGAGCGAGTATTGCGGTGAGTATGAGGGTGAGCGAGTATTGCGGTGAATATGAGGGTGGGTGAGTATTGCAATGAAGATGAGTATTGCGGTGAGTATGAGGGTGAGCGAGTATTGCGGTGAGTATGAGGGTGAGCGAGTATTGCGGTGAGTATGAGGGTGAGCGAGTATTGCGGTGAATATGAGGGTGAGCGAGTATTGCGGTGAATATGAGGGTGAGCGAGTATTGCGGTGAATATGAGGGTGGGTGAGTATTGCAATGAAGATGAGTATTGCGGTGAGTATGAGGGTGAGCGAATATTGCGGTGATTATGAGGGTGTGCGAGTACTGCGGTGATTGAGGGTGAGTGAATATTGCAGTGAAGATGTTTGTTTGCGATTATTGCAATGAGGGTGAGCTAGTATTGTGGTGAAGATGAGGGTGAGCGAGTACTGCAGTGAAGATGAGGGTGTACGAGTATTGCGGTGAATATGAGAGTGAGCGAGTGTTGCGGTGAGTATGAGGGTGAGCAAGTATTGTAGTGAGTGTGAGAGTGAGCGAGTATTGCGGTGAGTATGAGGGTGGGCGAGTATTGTGGTGAAGATGAGGGTGTGAGAGTACTGCGGTGATTATGAGGGTGAGCAAATATTGCAGTGAAGATGAGGGTGTGCGAGTATTGCGGTGAAGATGAGGGGGAGCTAGTGTTGCGGTGAATATGAGGGTGAGCGAGTATTGCGGTGAGTATGAGGGTGAGCGAGTATTGTAGTGAGTGTGAGGGTGAGCGAGTATTGCGGTGAAGATGAGGGTGAGCTAGTGTTGCAGTGAAGATGAGGGTGTGCGTGTACTGCAGTGAGCATGAGGGTGAGCGAGTATTGCAGTGAGGGTGAGGTCGTATGGCAATGAAGATGAGGTTGAGCGAGTATTGCGGTGAAGATGAGGGTGAGCGAGTATTGCGGTGAAGATGAGTGTGTGCGAGTATTGCGGTGAAGATGAGGGTGAGCTAGTGTTGTGGTGAAGATGAGGGTGAGCGAGTACTGCAGTGAAGATGAGGGTGTGCGGGTACTGCAGTGAGCATGAGCGAGTATTGAGGTGAGTGTGAGGATGAGCGAGTATTGCAATGAGGGTGAGGTAGTATTGCAATGAAGATGAGGGTGAGCGAGTATTGCGGTGAAGATGAGGGTGAGCGAGTATTGCGGTGAAGATGAGGGTGAGCGAGTATTGCGGTGAAGATGAGGGTGAGCGAGTATTGCGGTGAAGATGAGGGTGAGCGAGTATTGCGGTGAAGATGAGGGTGAGCGAGTATTGCGGTGAAGATGAGGGTGAGCGAGTATTGCGGTGAAGATGAGGGTGAGCGAGTATTGCGGTGAAGATGAGGGTGAGCGAGTATTGCGGTGAAGATGAGGGTGAGCGAGTATTGCGGTGAAGATGAGGGTGAGCGAGTATTGCGGTGAAGATGAGGGTGAGCGAGTATTGCGGTGAAGATGAGGGTGAGCGAGTATTGCGGTGAAGATGAGGGTGAGCGAGTATTGCGGTGAAGATGAGGGTGAGCGAGTATTGCGGTGAAGATGAGGGTGAGCGAGTATTGCGGTGAAGATGAGGGTGAGCGAGTATTGCGGTGAAGATGAGGGTGAGCGAGTATTGCGGTGAAGATGAGGGTGAGCGAGTATTGCGGTGAAGATGAGGGTGAGCGAGTATTGCGGTGAAGATGAGGGTGAGCGAGTATTGCGGTGAAGATGAGGGTGAGAGAGTATTGCGATGTGTATGAGGCTGAGCGAGTATTGCGGTGAGTATGAGGGTGAGCGAGTATTGCGGTGAGTATGAGGGTGAGCTCGTATTGCAATGAAGATCAGGGTGAGTGAGTATTGCGGTGAGTATGAGGGTGAGCGAGTATTGCAGTGAAGATTAGGGTGAGTGAGTATTGCAATGAGAATGAGGCTGAGCGAGTATTGCGGTGAGGATGAGGGTGAGCAAGTATTCCAGTGAAAATGAGGGTGGGCGAGTATTGCAATGAAGATGAGGTGAGCTCGTATTGCAATGAAGAAGAGGACGAGTGAGTATAGATCAAAATGACGGTTTATTTTATCCTTAAAAATAAATCGTTCTTTGTCTATACTAAATGTTTGAGATTTTGAAATAAATCATTTCAAGAAAAAAACCAAAAAGATAGCTCCAGCGAACTATACCGCTGAGGTTGTTTGCATTGATCAAATTCTCCCGAAGAGTACTTTACTGAATTGTGAATTGATTTTTTAAATAATTTTTTCGTTGCCCGGTTTGAACGAAACTTGATACTGCACACCGCAGGTGAATAGTGAGCAAGGTGGCCCTAAAGTTTTTGTGCTATCGTGTACCGTTTTGGCTGTATTTCGGGAACATACAAGATGAAAGTTTTAGTAATACATAGATAATGGTCTGTCTGTCTTCCTTAGTTAATTGTCTTTTTCTCGCCATTATGATAGCAATAGACTACTTCCTGCAATGCAATATTATCCAAATAATGCTTCAGAGAGTGGAGCAACACAGTCTGTTCCAACACTGCTTTTATACAGACAGAGGGTTTGGAACTAATCAACAAAAGTTGGGACACCTGCAGGAATTGTTTGCATCAACTTTCAAGGCTTAATTTACTTCCATTGCTGCAGAACAGCTGCAGTTGCTCACCCATTACTTGTTCTCTTAAAAGGGCCGTTTTTTTTAACAAGTCTGAAATTTACATTATTTTTCATTTTTTGGTAACCTAAACTTTTTTTTTTAATCTCTGGCAGTTTACTGCTTAGCTTTGTACCATTTCAGGTTGTTCAGTGGACTTGAACTACTTAAATTTCAGTAAAAACTGAAAAATGGGGGTGTTCTAAAACTTTTGGCTGGTCGTGTTTATATGTATTTATATATGAGGCGCCGCGAGGAGGAGTGATGTAAGGGACACATCGGCCATTTTGGAGTTAATGCCATGTAGCACTATTTTAATCCTTACGCTATCATCCGAGCCTATCATCATCATATCATTAAAAAATGTCGCTTACATCACGCCTCCTCGTGGGGCCTCATGTATGTATGTATATATATATATATATATATATATATATATATATATATATATATATATATATATATATATATATATATATGTATATGTATATATATATATGTATATATATATATATATATATATATATATATATATATATATATATATATATATATATATATATATATATATATATATATGTTGCCTGGTGTTGGCTTAATGGTTAGGGTGGTGGGCTTAGGATCCGAGGATCCTGAGTTCAAATCCCACTCGGCTGTTGAATTAATTCCAGGTGGGGTTGACTCTGCCTGTCATCCTTCTGAGGTCGGCAAAATGAGTGCCAGCATGCTGGTATCCTGTGTCGGAGTGGCGACCCGTCCAGAATTGTACCCAATAGCCAAGGAGACTGCTTAGGCAGCACCAACGCTCTGCAGAGAGTATGGTCCCAGTGGATGGATATATATGTCTACTGCGGCACAAGTCACAGAAAAATTTAATGGTAGTCACGGGAAGAATGTGTCACAGTCCACAGTGCAGCACACCCTGCTGCGTATGGGACTGCGTAGCCGCAGACTGGTCAGAGTGCCCGTGATGACCCCTGACCCCTATCCACCATCGAAAGCACATGTATATATATATATATATATATATATATATATATATATATATATATATATATATATATATTGTATATGTATATGTATGTCTACTGTGGCACAAGTCACAGAAAATTTTAATGGTAGTCACGGGAGGAATGTGTCACAATCCACAGTGCAGCACACCCTGCTGCGTATGGGGCTGTGTAGCCACAGACCAGTCAGAGTGCACGTGATGACCCCTGACCCCTATCCACCGTCGAAAGTGCATACAATAGACACGTGAGCGTCAGAACTGGACCTTGGAGCAGTGGAAGGTCGCCTGGTCCGATGAGTCTAGTTTTCTTTTTGATCACGTGGATGGCCGTGTACGTGTGCGCCGTTTACCTGGGGAAGTGATGGCACCAGGATGCACTGTGGGAAGACGACAAGCCGGTGGAGGGAGTGTGATGTTCTGGGCAATGTTCTGCTGGGAAACCCTGGGTCTGGCCATTCATGTGGATGTCAATTTGACACGTGTCACCTACCGAAACATCATTGCAGACCAGGTCCACCCTTTCATGGCAATGGTATTCCCTGATGGCAGTGGCCTCTTTCAGCAGGATAATGCACCCTGCCACTCTGCACACATTGTTCGGGAATAGTTTGAGGAACATGATGAAGTGTTCACGGTGTTGCCCTGGCCTCCAAATTCTCCAGATCTCAATCCGATGAGCATCTGTGGGATATGCTGGACCGACAAGTCCGGTCCATAGCGGCTCAACTTCACAACTTACAGGACTTGAAGGATCTGCTGCTAATGTTTTGGTGCCAGATACCACAGGACACCTTCAGGGTTCTTGTAAAGTCAATGCCTCGGTGGGTCGGCGCTGTTTTGGTGGCACACGGAGGACCATATTAGGACAACAGAACAGCATATTAGGCAGGTGATCATGTTTTGGCTCATCAGTGTGTGTATGTGTGTGTGTGTGTATGTATATATATATATATATATATATATATATATATATATATATATATATATATATATATATATATATATATATATATATATATTGTATGTGGGTGCCCAAGCAAAGTTCAACAGAGGGTGATATCTAAATAGTCTTGAATTTCAAAAATATTTTGCACACATGGTTTTACTGGGAACCTCACAAACTGCAGGGGTAAGAGTAACAAATTTACAACTTCCATTTTTCTCTCGATTGTACTCAGGGCCACATATCATATATATATATATATATATATATATATATATATATATATATATATATATATATATATATATATATATATATATATATATAATCGTCACTCTCATAACAAAAGTGCCTAAGTCATTTTTTCCAGTTTTTGGGATTTTCTGCCTCAGTCATCTTTCGCCATGATGTAATCATAATAACGAGTAACAAGATTTATGTTTCATTTTGCTTCAAACAACTCTGTGCACAAGAAATAGTGAATAAATATTTGTTGATGAAGAATTGCTGCAGTTTTTTGTGTTTTTCTCAAAACTGGAAAAAAATGACAGGCACTTTTGTTATGAAGGTAACGATATGTAAGAAGATTGATGAGAAAAGTTTTGCCAATTCCACCGGGAGCATCCAGAACGAAAGTTCCACCACTCCCATTGAAAACTGCTTGTGTAATCTTCTTGAATGCTTCTCTTTGTTGTGGAACCAGACATTGCTCATTCTCCTGGATGTATTCAGCAAGCTGTTCCATGTTGTACTTGCTCTCTCTCAAAATTTAATTTGAGAGCTCATTGTCATTGTGTCGTTGTGGGTCAGGAAGACCAAACGTTTTGAAGTCAGAGCCACCCAAAGCCTTGATCTTGTCTTCATTGATAATAAGAGCTTGATTGAAGATGGCATTACTGTAGTCCAGTTCCAGGTTAGGATTTTCCACATGTGCATGATGCAAAATGTCCTCTGCCAGCTTCTCCTTGTGGTTGTCCCATAGTTGTTGAGGATTTGACATGGCCCATGTCTGCATCAATGTTTATCGAGTTGCAACTGCCTCCTCCAATGTGCTGTTCCAGTGTGTATCATCCTCCAGGAGTCTTCTGAGCTGGCAAGCCTGTTTGTAAGTTTCACAGATTGTGGCATCGACTGTTCACAAGGCTTCAAATGATGTTGGACCTTTGACCTCATGTAGAGGCAGTCTCAGGTAAAAGCATTCAAAATTGTTCAGATGTGCAGTGTACACACGGCCAAGTGCATCACTGGCTTTGATGCCTGGCTGGTCTGGTACAGTTTGTCCTGCTTTGTGGTGAGCCCACTTCTTGCTGCCAACATTCCATATTCACTACTTGGGTATCTGAGGATACAAGTGTCTTATGAAATTCATCATCCTGGCAGAGATTGAAGAGAGCTGTGAGAGTTGTGTCTTGTGGGACTTGGACGTTTTCACGGATATTCTCCTCAGTGAAGTACACTCTCTGGCCATTCTCGTGGTGCACACTGAGATGAACCACAGTGGGATGTCGCTCATGAATTGGGAGGTTCAGGATCCTCCAGATGGCTTCATTGCTGCTGACGTATCTTCCCAATTCATATTTCCGAACCTCATCATGCACAGTCGTCCCATCCATCGTCAGGCCAAACACAGCCATGTCAGATCCTTTGTTGACAAACTTGCACACATATTTGATGGATTTCACAGAGTGGCAGTACTCAACATTGATGTGTGCATTGAATAGCCATGTGAGGAGTGGACATTATGGAAAAAAATCCACCTGTTGTCGACTTACACCTCACAACCATGAACTTTGATGGTTGTTGTGAATGCACCATCTGCTGGTTTTCTCCTATGATACAGTGGGTATCCATCTTGTCCAGTCTGTGTGTCTTTCAGAAGATGTCGTGGGAACATTTTTGTGCATTTGATATCTTTCATGCATGGTGAGTTTGGATTTATGCTTCCATCGGGGCCATGCACCATCTGTGTTTTGACAATGCTGGACAGAAGTGGATCAATTTCTGGGTCTGGAAGTTCAGGATTATTGAAGTCATCCACTCAACACATGAAGTTCATCTTGAAGCCAAATCAGAATGTGGGTATGTGGCAGGCCATGCTTTTGTCACTCAATTGTGCACTGTACATGTTGCACTTAGTGGCTCCAAAAATCTTTCCCTTAGTGGTGATTACATCTTCATTTTTCATCAACTGCTTCATCTTCATCAACTCATCTTCATCTTCATCAACTGCTTCATTTTTTTTTCCGGAATACTCTTGCCAGCAAATCATGGTGATGCTGTGGTTTTTGGCCTGGCATCAGTTCATTAGCCACTTCCTCCCAAGCTGGATTGCAGGTGAAGGTGATGAAGAAATTAGGACGGCCATAGTTTCGTACATATGTCATGGCGTTCTGAGTGCGCTCGTGCATGTAGCGGGGACCACCTGTGAAACTGGAAGGCAAGATCACCAATTGATTGACATCAGCAGCATTTCCATCATTGTTCATGACATCCCTGAGGTGAACATAGTTTTTGACTCGGAGTTTCTTTTGGTTCTTTTGAATGAATCTCAACCTCTGCCTAAATTTTGGCATGCACGTCTACAACAAATTGGTGGAAGAGATCTTTGCAACGCAAGATGTGATTGAAATTACCAGCTTGCAGCATCAATCATCCTGTCAGCATAAAAGTCCATGGCAGAAATCTTATTTTTGCTTGACAGTCCTGTTGCTGGGTTAGTTTGCTGCAGTTTAATATGGTATCCATCATCACCCTGCCAGAAAATTTGTGGATGCTGAAATGCATCACATGATCGGTGTGTCTCAGCAATTCTCTGGAGGGAGTTGTTTCTGAGTTGCAAGATAATGTCTCGATTGCCATGTTGTTCACCAGCAAGGATGGCAGCCACTTCTGATGTGGAGGGAACATTTAAGCACCGTTCATGCTCCCCAGCTGGAGTTTTGTCTGAATGAATGAATGACAACTTTGTACTCTGGTGTCATCTTCTCCATGGCACACTTGAGACTCCTGTACATAGTTGTTTTCCTTGTGGAGCATATCTTGCAACTGCAACACCACCTCCAGCTTGGTTTGAATGACATTATCGCATTGTTGTTCAGTCTGCTTTGTATTGTTACCAATGAAGTAGATCTGCAGGAATTTTGGCTCTTCATTTGGTCGTGACTGGAGACTGCCAAGCTGATGATGAACCTGTTCCTGTACTTTAAATATGGGCATGCATCCAGACTCCGATCTCTTTTGTGGTGCCGAAAGATGCCGAAAGCATGAGTTGTATCTTCTGATGTTACTTTTGAAATTACTTGCATTTGGAGTGTTGACTGTCAACAATGTATGACTAGGTTCAGGAGAAGCATGCATTTGGGGCAGTCAAACCTTGCCAATGTTGCAGCATATCCCTGGATCTTCTCCTGTCCATTTCATTGCATCACAGTGCCTGCAATTAATTGCCATTGAGCCAGTCGCAACTAATTGATCAGAAGCATAATCCAAGGCTGAATTGTAGGAGAATGCAGACTTTTCTTTTACCCTCCAGGGCTGGATCCTGGCTGCAGCCATTTGTGCTGCATTTGCCTCTTGTCTTCTTTCTTGTTCTTGAGTTTCAGCTGCTCTGGGTGAAGCCATTCCTGAGCTGTGTTTTCCTCTAGGCCTGGTCTTCTTTTTTGCTTTTGAGAGTATCAGCTGCTCTGGTTGCAGACATTCCTGCTGTGTTTGCTTCTTGCTCTTGAGTCAAGACGGCACTGGATGCAGCTTTTGCAAGTTGTTTTTTGTCAAGTTCGCTTCTTGTACATTTCCTTCTTTTAGTAGAAATCATCCTCCTGCAAAATAAAGTTGTGACAAGGTGTGGTCGAGTGGGGAGGGGGAAGAGAGGTGGGAAAGTGAGAAGGGATGGGGTGCGAGGGGTGGGGAGACAGAGACAGACAAACACAAAGGCAGGGGGAGGTGGCTGAAGACCCCTGCAAGGTGACTGACAGCGGGCTGACCAGGATGGCGCACCTCTATCTTGATGAGGCTTCTTTTTTTTTGCTGCATGAAGCAATCTACGCTGTCACTGATTTGCCAGTCAGCGATGAAACCGGTCCGGCGACTGAGCGGGATGTGTCACATTGGGATTTTCATGTGTGTACTATTTGTGAATGTTTTTACAGCTGTGGAGGAACTCTGGGAAGGGTTTGAAACAGCAAAGAGCTTACCTTGTGTCGCCTTTCTTCCGTGGTTGCTTTATGCAGCTTTCTTCGGCTGGAAGAGCATGGAAGGAGTCAATTTGTTTTATATCTATACTAGTGTGTGTGTGTGTGTGTGTGTGTGTGTGTGTGTGTGTGTGTGTGTGTGTGTGTGTGTGTGTGTGTGTGTGTGTGTGTGTGTGTGTGTGATTAGTATCTACATACGTGGGTTTCAGAATCTGGATTGGAGTCCTCCCAGGGTGGGCTCAAAGCATCCACCTTCATTTCAGTAAGGGTTCACCATTAATGGACCAAGCTGTGAAGTTTTTCTGTTCTCAAAGTTTTGTGCCGAGGGTTCTCTTCAGGATTGTCGCTGAGCCGTGGACAGCTTCCAACTGTAGTTTGTTTGTAATAATATTCCCAGGGATGGTTTTTAGCTGACCTTGAAAATAGTTCCGTGGAGCTTATGAGACAGCGCGTCGTTAGTCCGTCTGTCTGTCCGTCTGTCCGTCCACAAATGCTTGCAACTTCTTCTCAGAAACTACGCATATGATTTCAATGAAATTTGACCACAACCTTCATCACCCATAATGGCATTAAAAAAGGGGTCCACAGAGGCAGTTTACGCCCCCCCCCCCAAATAGGTATTTGCTTTCTTCTCAAACGATATACACAATTCCGATGAAACTTCACGACAACCTTCGTCACCCATGATGTACCAAAGTTTGTTCATGACATGAGAAAAATCAGGCTCTCAGGAGGTTTAAGGGGAGTTGACCCCCAAAATATGTATTTTCTTTCTTTTCTGAAACCACACACACACAATTTTGATGAAACTTGACTACAACCTTTAACACCTGTGATGTACCAAAGTATGTTTATGGGATTTAAAAAAAATCCATAGGTATTTGAGTTTCGTCTCTGTTATATATTTTGTGGGTCAGACATGCCAACCAGTGGTTGCCTGCTTATCTTATCCAGCCACTACCAGATGAGTGCCCTATGTTTAATATCTCTGTGAGGTTCTATCACGGGTACAACTTTGGCATTGTTCAGCTTCCAGGATCTTCTGGTCCAAAATCACTGGGATTAACACCTCAATCAGCAATGCCTTCTCTGTTTTTTTTGTACCTAAGTATGATATCTGGTCACAATGCTTTGTTTTCGATGTTCATGCTCGTTGAGATCATTAGGTCGTACTTCCATGTTTTCAGTGATTGCTTTTGGTTCATGTTCCCACAAATTTTCTGAAACTGTGATATCAAAGTTTTTGTAGATGTGCCAGTGGATGACTTTACAAACTCTGTTGTGTCATTGTGTGTACAGCTGTTCTGATGTGCATGTTTGCGTGCGTGCACGTGCGGTCATGAAGCATAACATATCATTGTCTTTACTTAACCCAATTCCACCCCTCGCCTTTCTATTTTTCTTTTTTCTTTTTTTTTCATACTCGTCTCGCTCTCGCTCTCGCTCTCGCTCTCTCTCTCTCTCTCTCATCCCCTCCTCACACCCTCCCTCTCGCAGTGTATAGCGCAACGTTTGATGAGGCATAGCTCTCCCCACATACCCCCCCCCACCTTCCTAGCTTCTCTTCCCTCCTGCATCCTCTCTCTCCCTTACTTCGTTTCTGTCTCTCCCCCCCCCCTCTTAATACCCCCGTCAGCGAATCGACAGGTTGTATTTGCTAGTATATATTGTTGTGGTTCTCGCCACTCCAGCGTGCGGGCGACCGCTTTTTAGCTAATTGCGGCCGCGCACCCACCGACCGTGGCAATCCAGTCGCAGCTTTTGGATCAACGCCGAAATCCAGCTCCGGGTGTGTTTTTAACCACACCATAAATCAGCCAACTCTTCTGTCCATACGTGACAGGGTTGATCGCGGAATTGTCGAATTACCTAAGTATTCGCGCCGACAGAAATGCCGGGGATTTACACCTTGACGGGACCCATACGGACACGAGCCGCTTTAAGCAGCTCGGGCCGTTTCCGATTGCCGAGCGGTTTATTATCGCCAAGCCCCGTCGGACTCGATTATCTTATCGGCTATTAAAAACCAGCTATTATTCCGAACGCAATTACGGCAGCTCAATGGAGGAAGGGACGTAACTAGCAGGTGAATATTCAAACAATGACATTTATTCATACACGTATGCAAGCAATGGGGGTAAGGGACAAGACACGAGCAAAAAGACCCACAGCCGTTGTCTATTTATTCTGTACATGCACTTAACCACAGTTCTACTTGACGGACAAGGCACCACAGACTTCCATGCAAAAACCCAGAAAGAAAAGAACAAGGAGAACAGGGCCCATAGGCCTTTAATGTTCTGCGGAGCTGTGGAGACCGAAGGAGCTCCGCGAGACCGTGCAGGTTACCTGCCACCCTCGTGGTGACTCACTGGGCAACCCTTGATGTCTCGTCGTCAACACGGCAGCTGGTGTATTGGCAGCTCGGTTGGTCCAGGCCTAGCCGTGCGGCCTGGTCGATCGGGCCCAGCCGACGACGCCTCAGAGGAGCGAACGGGCCTTGCTCTTTTAGAGTTTATGCTCTCTTAAGAGCCTGCTCACTCCTCAGCGTTGCTCGGACCGTCCCGGGGCCCGATCACCTCGGACCGTTATGTCGCTGGCTGGCGACTTCTCTCCGGCTTCCTCCACCGACCCACAATTCTGCACGGCACTGCAGGCTTGGCTGGACTCCAGGCTCCACTCCGACTTCCATTCCGAGCTCCACTCCGAACGAACTCCCCTCAACTGGACCACGAACCCAGACTGGCCTCTCGGCACCTCAGCCCTGCCTTTTATTGGGTTTGGGGGGTGGTGTTTGGTCTTTCACCTCTGACCCTTCACCCCCCGCTGGCTCCGCCCCTTTTGTCATTCTGATCTGATCTTGCCGTTAAACGCGGACATGGTAGAAATCACCGGCCCTCGCCCCAACGAGGGAGTCCCCGTGTCTGTCGGCGGAGATGCCGTTCGTCTATGGATGTCGTTGCTGGCGAAAAGATGGCGGCGTTTGTGGAGATGAAGGTGAGGAGACATTGTTCGTTTGTTGATGTTGTTTGTTGGGGAAAAGATGGCGGTGTTTGTGGAGATGTTGGCGGTTGTGGCGAAGGTGGTGAGGAGATGTTGGCGGTTGTAGCGAAGGTGGTGAGGAGATGTTGTTTAAAATAACGATAGGAAAGAATAACACTACCTCAAAGGTTCACAGCCCGATTCACGAATAAATCCCGTTAGACATCGGTGGGGAAATCTAATCTGGACACACACTTATCGACATAACTGATCTTCCGGGAACCTGAATGGTGTTCTGTGAATTTCCACAACCGTAACAATATATTGAAATCTGTGGAGCGTGGACAAGCACTCTCCCTATCTACAATGGATGCAAAGTCCTTCACCAAAGCGTCACCTCCAATTAGGAGGCCACAGCCTGGCGACTCTGTCAAACAGACAAAGATTACCTTATTTTCCGGCATATAAACCGCACTTTTTTCTGCAAAAAGGCAAAAGTTGTGGGTGCAGTTAATACACGGGTCTCAAAAAAAAAAATTCTTAAAACGATCAATGCTGAATTTCAATTATATTTCAAATGAACAATTTTGTAGCAGTCAGAACTGCTGTTAAGTTCAATTCTGCTGTTTAAAGTTTGAATATAGGTTTAGGTTAAGAGTTTGTAAAGCGTTTTATTAACCGTGTGCGGAAATTAAATGAAGTGACGCCCGGAAACATCCGGACTTTAGGTGCATGGCATATATCGAGTCTCATGGCTCTGAAAAAGCCATTAAACACAAAAAAGAAGAACACCCATCTCGCATCAAAAGAAGAATTATTCCCAATAGCTAGAGTCCAATAACGGAGCAACCACCTCATCAAACAAGCTTACGTGGCAAGCTTCCCTCGTATGTCGTGTTCAAGAGGAAGACACTGACCAATGACAAGTTTCCAACCAGCATCATTGTTCATGCGCAGCAAAAGGCGTGGATAGATGAGGGACTTGTGGTGGTGACTATCTTTTACATGCATCATTTTCTCCATGAACATCCGATGCAGGCAGAATTAATCCACCAAGCTTGTTCTTTACATGCTGACGCTAAGCCAGCAAATGCTGGATAGCGGGGTGTGGTTTATAACAAGGAACAACCAATCAACCCCGAGTACTTTTCCATACAAGGGTAGGAAATGGACTTAAAATGGAAGGAGTAGAATCGCACAAGAGTGAGGAGCCACGGGACGGTGAAGCTTTAAGAAGTACCAGTGCTGCTCGGTTCTTTTGGCTTCCTCTAGTTCTCTTCGTTTTCCCTCGTTTCTATCAGCGGTTCCTAATTTGCTTCCTGCAGATTACTCGTATCAACCAGACGAACTTTCTTACTTCACAGGCCTTTGTATTCGACCCAGGCTTAAAGAAACATGAACTACATCTCAGTGGAACCACCACAGATGAACTTTCCCATTTCCCAGACTCAGTATTTTCATCAGTTGAGAATGAACATTTCATGACGTGTTTCCTGCTGGGATTTTTGACCCGGATTTCCGAGAAGTAATGGCCACGTGCATCTTTGTTGAACTTTAAGCATTACTCCCGTCGCTACGTTGGCTGAACATTATGTTGACTGGGAGACTGCCGGCGTTCATCAGGAAGATGAGAAAGGTCGACTTTCCGATGATCTGCGCCTGGATCGTCAAGGTGTGGGAGGAGATACCGTCGGACATCATCAAGCGACCATTTCTGAAATACTGCATTCTGCAACAACATGGAACGGCACAGAGGACAACATCATTTGGTAGGAGGAGGCTGCAAATGGCGGTGACAGTGACGTGGACAGTGACAGAGACTTGCTACCCTGATTCGGACAAGGAGTTGCGTGCCGTCTTCGACGAGGATTTCCTTGGGTTTAGCTGTCAACCTTCATCAAACCCAAACGGCCCTTTTCAAGGCCACAAATCCACAAGAAATATGTACGATACTGGTATGAATCCCTTTCCTTCCTTTTTTTAGGAACAAAAAAAATCCTCTTTATAATGTTAAATAATAATAAAAAATAAAAACTTCTTGGTATCCTCTCCTCTCTCTTCAACTTCTTGAAAATCAGAATGAGACTGTTAGACGAAAGTAAGTGGACATGGGAGTAAGCATGTTGATACGTCCATCACTTTCATTCCATACAAAGTTAATGTGCAAACGTATTTAGATCGAGATCAGAAAATAAAATGATCAATTATATTCATTTATTTTGAGGGTGAAAAACAGGGACGCGGTTTATACACCGGAAAATGCGGCACATCAATGTGCGCCTCCAAACTGTGATTGGTGAGAGCGCTGGAATCCCATCCGACACAACGATTAGCACCCCTGCCATGTGGAAACACTATCTCTCGTTTAACGATGCTTAACCTCGAGTCGTTATTGAATGCGGTTGGGAGCAATGATGATTTAAAGGTATTTTGCTCCCTAAACCAAATGCCGTGACCTCACCACCATGATGCATGGATTTGTCTGCAGCTCCCGGAAGAGCTTCTCATAGCACTAATTAAAATGATAGTAAATATTTATAATGTGAGAAGCTGTCACAAGTGAATGAAAATGCAGTTACCGACTGGTTTCGTCCTTATTCGGGCATCATCTGGGAAACATTGCAAATTTTCATCCACTTGTGATGCTGAAACCTTACAGTTTGGTTATATACCAATCAATGTGCGATTCCAAACTGCAAGTCCCATCTAAACTGTAATTAGTGCTTAAGGAAGCTCTTCCGGGAGGCACGGACAAAACCGTGCGCCTTGGTGGTGATATCATAGCGTTTGGCTTCAGTCAGAGAACGGTAACTGCATACTTACGTCATGTACATCATTCCGTCGCTGCGGATTATGTCTCACACAGTAAAACCGCATAATCTGCAAAGAACAACCATCTGTCTGCCACCCAGCCGATTGTTCCTGCTAATGCAAACCATTCAAGCAGAAGGCACTTGGTGCGATCGGCGGATAAATCGAAATGTGTGGCATGTGACGAGCACTCCCCGATCTCCAATGGACATAAAGTCCGACACCAAAACGTCACCTCCGGTCGCAATGTTTTGTTTTCTATGTTCACACTCGATGGGATTATAGAAAATGGAGTTATCGACTTCTACTCACCGCTAAAGGTTGATGACTGTCCAGTCTGAGCAGTGTCCCGTAAGCTGTTAAGTTTGAGTACGGGTGAATAAAGGCACAAGTTCAATAAGAATCGAGAAAGGGTGTATCACCAGTGGGCCATTTTGGTGTTGTGTCCATGAAATAATATGATCCACTAGGTGACTCGTGTGTCATAAAAGACCATTGCCCATGGGAATTAGCTGCTCACCAAAAGGGGTTCGATGATTGAAGTCTGGCGGTGGAAAGGAGTAAAAACCCACTGATGATAGAGCCATGACGCGGCACGTGATATGCAGCTCCGAGTGCAAAGAGCAAAGTGCTGCTGGAGGAAAAGGGCCACGGACAGACATGTGGTACGAAACCCGTGAGTCGATTGAGAGGAAATGCGTCATTGAAGATAGGTCTTGCGAATGCTGTTTAACTCCAGTGAACTCTAATCAACTCCAGTGAAACTTAAGTCTGTGAGGCCTTCCCACGATGGTGTAAATAGAGAGCCACCAGGCAGGAAAAACCGTCATCACACTTCTCGTCCAGCCTTCTTCCGGGCTCGTCCATCGAGAGGGAGGTCTTCGAGCTCGGTAGTAGTGTTGGGCAAAATGATTGGTTAGAAACCAGATAAAAACCACGCCTACACTCCTGCCACTGGTTGGACTAGTAAATGGAACAAATTTCACGATTTAAAAGTACAAACAAATTGGCACCTATGAAAAGTACACCACAGGATCACTTGGTCGAATGTGAGCATTACTTCCTTGTTGTCAGTGATTGCTTTTGGTGTGTGTGTGTGTGTGTTCCATTTGTGCTCCAGCTCTTCCATGAGACTTAGACCCTGTAAATAAGAAAGGAAATCTATTGTCGAAGATACGGCATAAAAAACTCGTTTCAATTACAAAATCTATCATATTGTCATGTCTGTGATGCTTGAATTTGCCCATGTATGGGTGTGCTATCGACGGTTGTGATTCCGTGCGGATGTGCTTCAATGTATCAGGTATTGGTAATTCCTGTGACCATCGATCTGCACTTTGTCCAACAAACAGCCATTAGACCAATGTCCTTGTTTAGTTGGGTAATCTATTTTAAAGCTGGTCGGTGATTAGTTGTTTAGTTGTGGTGTTCCTGTTCTCTGTGCCAGTGGGTTTTTGTATTTTGCTCTCTGTGCCGGGGGGCAGGGGGGTTGTGACTTCAGGCAAGTCGTCACTGTGCACTTGGCTCGTCAAGTTCACAAGCAAGTTGGTGATGGTGAATTCTGCTTCTCTGTCTCACTTCTTGTGAAGGAGAGAATGGTTGCACTTGACTGAGCATTGGATACTTGATCTTGAATCAAATTTGCTTTGTTGTTAATTTGAATTTTGTTTTTTTTTAATTTCTGGTTTGTTTGAGGTTATTAAGTCGGACCATGTACGTCGGGATTGTACAGTGTTTTGGACAAGTCTTCTCCCAGTGGCTGTTGCATCGCAAATGTGGAAGTTGGTCCATCATGGGAAGCTGCAATCTCCTCAAACTCCCACACTCATCCTGCTATTGAGGCTAGGGATGTGGTTAAAGCAGGAAACTTTGTCAGCGAGTATGGAGTTGTGGGAGGCTGGGGAGTGGCTGCACAACACTGAGCTTGAAATTGTTGATGTCTATCAAAGGGGGGAAAGAGTGGGTGGTGGTTATTGGTGGAGGGTCCATAGCCGATAAGGTTATCCAAAATCTGTGGACCACACTTGGAAGTTGGGAGAACTAGGAAAAGGAGAGGATGGAAAGGAATGAAAGTCATGGGGTGGGGGGCTTGCATGCTAGTTTAGTTACAACTCAAACCTCTGTTTTCTTTCAGGTTACGGGATGCAGGCAGTGAAGTGCGTCGTGGTTGGAGATGGTGCGGTGGGCAAGACGTGTCTGCTCATTGTGTACACTCGTAATGCCTTTCCTGCCGAATATGTACCCACCGTCTTTGACAACTACAACAGTAACCTGACCGTAGAGGGACGCAGCATTTCTCTCAACCTGTGGGACACTGCCGGTAGTTTGGGGATGAGGGGAACACGTATCCGGGGAGGAGTTGGATGGATCGTTGTGTAAATGTGGAGCAGTCGTGTCGTTCTCCCAACATCAAACTCACGCACACGTTCTGCAAATTCATTGATTTGGTACTTTTTCTTCTTATTATTAACTTTGGATTCAAAGCTTGTCTCCATTTTTTTTTTTTTGTGATTTCTCATCTCCAGGTCAGGAGGAGTATGACAGACTACGCACGCTGTCCTACCCACAGACCAATGTTTTTGTGATTTGCTTCTCCCTCGTGAGTCCTCCTTCATACGAGAATGTACGTCTCAAATGGCACCCCGAGGTGTCGCACCACTGCCCTGGCGTACCAGTCTTGCTGGTCGGCACAAAGCTGGATCTCCGGGGGGACCCTGAGACTCAAAGGAAGTTAAAGGTGTGATGTACAAAATGTAATTTGATTTTTTTTTTTTTTTTTTTTTTTTTTTTTTTAATGGCTCCACTGACTAATTTGCTCGAGGCATCGTTTTTGGGTTGTCCATCCCGTCCGTGATAGGTTTTCACTCCCGCTTTAACTTTAAAATAGCTGAAGGGATACAAGTCAAGCTTGGTACAAGTATGTATAATGATGTGAAAATAAATTGATGAGATTATGGGGTCAAGAGGTCAGAAGTCTTGTTAGGTAAAAATTCGGTTACCATGCAAACTTGTGAACCAGTGATTGGATTTTGACCAAACTTGGGGTAAGTATATATGATGATGCAAAGATGAACTGATTTGATTTTGGCATCAAGAGATCCAAAGTTAGAGGTGATGTCAGATAAAAATGTGATTCTTGAGAACAGCTGAAAGGATTTAAATCATACTTGATACGAATATGTAAAATGATGGAATAATGTGGGTGGAAGCATATCGGTCAACGTCGTGTGACGTCAAGTTTTGTTTAGTTTTAATGTGTTTGAGTCGGGTATTTTATGAAATGAGGTCCACGCTTTTAATTTATTGTTCGACATGACATAAGATTTCCATACATTTATTACTAATGCACCTTATTGATTGGATCTCTCTCTCTCTGTCTCTCTGTCTCTCTGTCTCTCTGTCTCTCTGTCTCTCTGTCTCTCTGTCTCTCTGTCTCTCTGTCTCTCTGTCTCTCTCTCTCTCTCTCTCTCTCTCTCTCTCTCTCTCTCTCTCTCTCTCTCTCTCTCTCTCTCTCTCTCTCTCTCTCTCTCTCTCTCTCTCTCTGTGTCCTCTCTCTCTCTCTCTCTCTCTCTCTCTCTCTCTCTCTCTCTCTCTCTCTCTCTCTCTCTCTCTCTCTCTCTCTCTCTCTCTCTCTCTCTCTCTCTCTCTCTCTCTCTCTCTCTCTCTCTCTCTCTCTCTCTCTGTGTCCTCTCTCTCTCTGTGTCCTCTCTCTCTCTCTCTCTCTCTCTCTCTCTCTCTCTCTCTCTCTCTCTCTCTCTC